>NC_091489.1:31111947-31422342 GCF_947461875.1 Haliaeetus albicilla
CCACAGTGCTACAGGTCAGGGAAGTAATATTCTCCCTGTTTTACAAAGACGAAAGGGAGGTGCAACAGCAATTACCTGCTTCACGCTTTTGAAAAATCCTACAAGGAATTTAGCCACCAAAAGCAGCGATTCCCCTGTTTCTCAAAACTCTGGCCTCTACCATCAGAACAGAAATCTCAGTTTGGAGACTGAGCTTATGTGGAGACCACTCTGATCCCCTCACCCCCTTCTCCTGCTACCAGCCCTGGCCAGAGATCTGGGGAACAGACGTGTGTCAAGTTCCTTGGGCCTCAGCCATCGGCATCAGTCTTTCTAGAGACACCTGAGCACGACTATGAGGAGAACTGGCCCTAGCAAAAGTTCATGGCCTTCCTCTGCTCTGGCCTTCTGAGCACCCATCCCAAACGACTCTGCCATCGGCTAAACGGTGGCATAGCTGCCACCTCCGCTGAACACCACCGCGGCAGCTTCCCTTCCTTCGTACGATCAAAAACTGGCAGCACTCCCCTGCCCTTGTCCCATTTGATATATTGTACGTAGAGACTTTACTAATATTTCTTATTTGCCAATACCTGCAGATCTATATAAACAGGAAACAGCTTTTTAATCAACAGTGTTGAATAAACAGAAGCAATAGAGGAACAAATGGTTTGCTGCCCCCCTTGAGTGCCTGTGGAGCTAGAGACTGTGTAGGGAGGCTTGGCTGTCAAGTGCATCACAGGGTCAAGATGTATTTTGAATTTATCCTTTCGGTAGTGGCGGGAAGATAAAAGACAAAATTATAATGTAGTATAAGATATAAGAAAGTTAAATGGCGCATAAACAAATCTGATGCTATGTTTGACCTATGACGGAGGGAAAGAGCTGGATATACTGCAGCTGTACATCTTCTAGGAGACAAATGAATTGGTGATTGGAAACTTATTCATATACTTCAAAGGCTTCTGCCATTCACTAAATGGTAGGTAATAAACCTTATTGGATTTCATATTTTGTGGGAAACGACTCTTTCATAGCTTTGTCCCTTTAATGGGTACTCATTTAGGAAAGTACTATACAGGTTTTATCGCATCAAAAGGAATAAAAGATTTTAAATGAATCTTAATGCTCTCTCAAAGTGCTAGAGTCAGGGACTTCAAGCTAAATTCACAGCTAGAAACCAGAATCTGTCATAAGCTTTTTAATGTATGGAAGGAAAACTTTGGGGATAGAAGTATTTTATTTTAACAAGCCTTAAGTCTCCTTTCTTCTTTGATGTACGCAGGTAAACTCTTTCACCTATCCCCAGTTTTCCTTCTCTTCAACTTTCTCTTAAACCTTCTTACTTTCCTCCTCCTTCCCCCCCCCACTTCCCTTCCCTTCTGGCCAATATATCAGTTCCCGCAATGAACATACAGTTTTCTTCCCCTCTTATTTCAGAGGTGTCTCTCTGGAGCTTACCGTTTATATGTTTTCATGTATTGTTTTCCCCCACAGGCCTCTTATCAACACATCTGGGAATCATAAAATAACATGGTCTTGTTTTCTGGCATTACTGTTCCTGAACAGTGGAAATACCATAAAAGCAAGAAAAGCCTCTTGCTCCCCTGCTTTCTGAGGCTCACAACTAACTTCCCTGAAGCAAGTCAAACTTACAATCTCATGAAGAGTTCCCACAGATCTAGAGACACAATCTTCTCTAATACTGTTCCTAATGTCCAGCATTTATTGCATATGTTACATACAATCTCATTTTACAGAGGTGTATTTTACACAGGCAGCTACTTTCTGCACATCTGTTCCTGCCATGCCCGGGATCCTGGGAAAGACCAGGTATCCAACATGGATGCATCTTCTCCAGATGGTGTCTACTCCTCTTTGACTATCTTATTTTCCCCTTTCAAACTTGATGCCATTTGCAATTCATTCCCCATTCTTACTGCAAGTTTTCCTGCAGAAAATTAAATCGCTCATGATGACAACAACTCCAGCTTCCTCATATGCATACATCTAATCTCTGGGAGCAGATCACAGAAGATGAATCAGCCAATACTTCCGAGATGCACAATTTAGGATAATACACAGTTGAGGAAAGTAAAGTCTTTCCATTAATTTCAATTCTCAGACCTTCAATGTAATCTTAAAATATGCCAAGTACCTATGACATGAGTTAATCAGAGGTGAGCACGCCCAGCTCCTTGTAGGACTGGGACTAGCTGTAGAAAAATCTTTGAACATGCACAATGTCCCTGGGATTTAATCATACAAAATGGCATTTTTCTGTCTCAAGATACACATATACAATCAAAAGCAATTTAGTTAGCAAGGTGTAGCAAGTTACGATCTGTTAGATGAGCCGTATCTGCTAAGTGATCTGCCCTTTTGAGTTCGCTCCAGTTGCGGAATAAAACGTCTTTGCTTAAACCACTGTAAAATGCAACAAGTTCATAGCACGCACTTCTGCCTGTACATACCAACTTCACAGCTGAGCGGTTTTAAATGGCTTACAGAGCTAGCAGTCAGCCTCCAGCTAGTTGATAAACCCACCAATTTCTGTTCTTATTCAAATCTTTTAATTCCAATTCAGTAATGAAGTTCCCTTTCAATGACTCAGGGAATGATTTGCTTTGTCTCACATATCTCAGCATCTAAAGTAGTTTTGACAAGGAGTATACCTAGAGTTTCTGATACAAATATATAATAAATCTAATTTTGTCAAGCATGGTGGCATTTTTATTTTATTTTCAAAGAGAATTTAATCTAACTTCCCAGGGGATTCTTCTCTTGTGTCATAACAAAGTCTGGCTTGTAACGGATTTCCCATTTTTCTTTCTATCTTGAATAATGACAAAATTGCTGCATAGAGAAGCAGTGTTCTATAATATGTCACAAAATGCAAGCAGAAAGTGATGGTTGTCTTTGAAAGGCTGGGCTCAGCCCAAGCCCCAGTTTCTAGAATCACAGGCACTAAATTATTTAATATCTCCCTACAATCAGTCTCCAGGCAGACTTGGAGCGCAGGGAGAGTCCATATGTAATATCAAAGAAAACAGACAATGAGGGGGAAATAATAAAAAAATAAATAAATCAATAAGTAGCACTTAAGGGCCAAACTTTCAACTGATGTAAAGTTTATATAAAACAGCCAAGGATCTGGTTCATAAATACCCCTCTCTATGTGTCATTCTAAATAAGGGACTTTATATATTAAATTTATAGCAAGTAATAGGATGTAATGGAATTCATGTATCCTTTTGGGAAAAAAGCCTCTATTATATTGCATTATAAACCCTTATGTATCAAAGGGCTGAAAGCCACTTCTCTCTTCAATGCCATAATTTTCTTCAACAGATTCTAGAATCCCTTCATTGCTATTGAGGATCCTCATAAAAGACTAATATTTTCTACCGTACTTTGGATGACTGGATTTATTTTACTAGCTCACAAACTGCATTGGACCTTTCTGGCAGAAAGAAGAGCTGGTGCTCAGTGTACACAAAGTTGTATTTGCCACTTAAAAAAAAAAAAAATTTGAAGACATTTTTTCCAGTATGTTTTGCATTGCAGACCTCAGGCAAGAAGTTCAGAGCACAGTAATTAGCGGGTGAGCAACCTTGCGCTTACAGTACCTTGTGTTCTGTAACACTTATTGTAGTGAAAAGTCATCACGGGAACCTGGAGGTAATACTCCTGCTCATGTCCTGATCATATTTCACTATGCAATTACACAAATGCTAATTTGCTATGTTGGCTATACCCTTCAACAGCACAGACCTTTTATTTAAGAGAGGTCATGCCCTATCAAGCCTGGTCAAGACCTGAGGTCTCTTATACATAACTCCGGGGGCTGCTGCCTTTTACCCCTGTTTAATGATGATACCTGCTAGTCTTTTCTGTAGCTGATCCCAAAGGACTTTGCAAGGAGGTTGGGATCGTGTTTTCCTTTCAAAACGTGAAGAGGCTGAGCCACAAACAGATGACTTGCCTGTGCTCTTCCACATGCTGATGACCAAAGGAGATGCAGAACTCGCATCCCTGGGAGACCTAGACATCTGCCCCAAAGCCCACAGGGACAACAACAGGGACTTTCTCCAATGGCTTTGGTGAGCATGCCTTTAATTAAACATCTTGCTTTAAAAATTTCTAGCCTGTGCACCCCATTAATCAGATCTTACTTCTTCCCTAACTTGACTGTGGCTTGCATTGCACAGCTCCCCTGTCTTCCCTCTCCTTCACACGGTTTAGTCCCGCTGACCTGACGCATAAGTTCAGGGGCCCTGCAGGGTGCCCCCGCTTTGCACACTGGCAGGACAGAGGCTCTCGTCAGATGTCCACCATGAGGTGGATGGTGCTGAGGCTCATCAGCTTCGCAGCTGAGCTGCTCTTGATGCTATTGCAGAGAGCAGGAGAGGGAGTTGTGTAATTGTTCTGAAAGCCTGCCAAGCAGCTCATTTACAGAATTAAACAGTCTGTAGTATAATTAACACGGGGAAAACTGTATGGCCTCTTGTTACTCACCCTGCAAGGTAGCTCCTTTCCTCATCCTAACATGACAGGACGAAAGGGACCATACAGACAGGGCAACCACCAAATGTGCCTGGACCTCTGCCCTGCCCCATGTCTCCTGCTATTCGGAAGCATTTGTGCTGCTTGTATAAATGCACAAAGTCTGGGCAGATAACTCATGGGGCTCTAAAATGAGGAACTGGGATTGCAAAGCTGATCACTGCAAGAACCAACTTCAACATATCTCGGAGCCGTAGTCCCCGTTTAAGAGCCCAGCCTTCCCTCTACCATAGCTTCCACCATCCTCCCCCTCCAAGCAGCTCTGAGCCATGGATAACAGCAGCCCTGGGCCAGATTTAGATACTCTCAGTTTTCAGCATCTCCTTCTGTGATGTTTGTGGCAGATTTTTGTTCTGTACCAAGGAGCACTGAGTCCTTTTCCAAATCCAACCATCAAACTGGTTTCTTGTTCCCAGCTGCTACAAGATCTGATATAAAAGGTAAGAGGGAACTTTCCACAGCCCTTGGCAAGTGCTGGGTCACTCTCTGAGCTCATCCACACCAGTCACTCCTCTGCAAAGAAGGGCTATCAGGAGAAGGAGGAGGGGAAGCTGGTGTTATTGAAAGGGCATCATCCCACCAATGCGTTTGTGGTCCACAACAGTGTTGTGAACAGAATAGTTTCTCTTCACATAACCTCACATTAGCCATGACACAGTAAATTCTTTCCTTTTTCCTGCTCCTACTTTTGTATGTCCCTGCTAGTTGCCCATCTCCCTTTCCCACCCTTTTGCTGGGAAGCCAGTCTCAGCCACAGTCCTGTGCTGGGCCAGCTCAGCAGCAGGGAAGAAGCTCCTCTTGCCAGGAGCTGCTGGAAGATGCTGCCATGAGTGGTTTCAAGCCCCCCCTCCTCCCTCCCATCCCCACACACCACTTTCTCTTTTTATTTTTGAGAGGCTGGAATATCACAGGATAAAGAGACTGCAGCTGTGTTGGGGAAAAGAAACCAGTCACGCCTCAGCAATTTATGGACAATTTCCCATTAATAAGAGATAATGGAGTGCAGTTCAATGGATTTGCAATTGTACAGTGGCTCTTTGAGAATATGGAGGGGAATCTGACAGCAGTTTGTTCCTCTCAGAAATAGCATTACCATGATTTTGTATATCCCATTGTACACAGAGATTTGGACAGTTTGAAATCATTTAACAGCCTATTAAGAAAAGCGCAGGTGTATCAAGTTATTGAAATGACCTCAAATACTGTTATTGCAAGGGAAACATCTGATACAAATTACCCATGGGTTCACACCTCCCACCTGCATGCACTCAGTGGCCCAGTGCACTGCTCGGGACCAAAGGTCTGTTGTTTTTTGTGACTATGGGACCCAGTTCAATTCTCCTTGCACAGGAGACTAGGGAAAAAACCATGACAGGGGATGTTCAAGGAGATGTTTTAAGCTGCAGAGCACGCGTTTGCATGCATGTTCCATGGCAGGCCAGCCTGTTTGACTTCCATACATCCCACACAAGCTTTAGGAGAAGGCTAGCCTGATCACAGGCTCTCGCTGCCCTATCATCGTGATGGTCTGAAGTTATACTGCCACTTTACACTGCAAACCAATGCAGGAACAAGAAGACTCAATTACTGCAGGGAGGCAGAGTTCTTAGGCGTAAGAAACATGGGTATTGAGAGTCACAAAATAATCAGTTTATACAGGAGTTTTCTCCTGTACCTTGTCACTGAGAGCTTGATTCACCACACTCAGTCCTATAGAACCAGGGACTGATACCACCAGATAAATCTGCTCACCTATGTAAAAGGTTATTCCTCTTCACAGTTTCTCTAGACTTGTGTACAGAGTCCTGGAGAGTCACACTGGTTAATAGTGCAGACAGTTCCTCTCAATTTCAGTTTGTTGTCCTCCAGTATAATTGACTCTCTCTCTTAATACCTTATTTATGAGCAAGGGCAGGCAGAAGTGCACCTTCTCCATCACTCATATTTCTACACACATCCTCTGGTACATCTCCTCCTTAAAACTGACTTTTCCATCACTAAGGCTAAAGGCAAGCAGAAAATTTCCATTTCAAATTCATATCTCCAGATCCTCTCATTCTGTAGTACTGTACTATTTTGGAGATAATATAGCTCGAGTTCCCAGTGAAGATGTATCATCAGATATTTTACAAGGGTGTAATAATACCTTATGTTTTATTCTAGTCTCTCACTGTGCTAACATTTTGTTTGCTGCAGCTACATGACTGCTAAAGCATTTCAAGCATCACTCCAAAGTGACAGCACTGAAGTGCAAGACCCTTTTTTCCTACATACTGATAAAGCACTTGCTTATGAAGACAAGAGTCCAACAGAGAGGACATTACTATCCAAAATAAATGAGTCGTTGTTTTCCCCCCACCCTCAGCTAATTGCATTGACAGATACCAGGTCACCCATTACATTTTTGATGAACTGTTAAGAAATGAGTTTCAAGCCACAAACTTCTATAGCGAATCTAAATTTTGCCAACGTTTGCAGGCCAAAATTTTCGTCAAATTCTTGAGAGTCTACTACTATTTTCTAGCTTAAAATATTAAAAAAAAAGGAAAAGAAACCACGGGTACACCAGTATTGAGGAACCACACCAGCTCTCTACAGGACTTCCTTGAGAAATAAACCAGAAATAATGAAGGCAGCACCTTTTCAGATCCAGGTATAAGTGGAGATGCATGAATTCAGCACACATTCATGCAAAACTTTACTTTGAAATCTATTCTCAAAGCTCAGGACAGATTCTCTTCATAACTTCCCAACACGATCCAAGTTCACAGCACAGCCTGAAATTAGGCACATTTGACGTGGTTCCCAGTTTTAGTGTAGGTCTCTAACAGCTACAGGCTTTTCTGAAGGACACAGATTATGGGCTGTACCACAAACACCCACGTGCATCTCCTGTGACATCTTATCCTTAAAAATTAAAACACAACACTTTCCTAGACAGAAGCATTACTTTCCACTGGGAAAGTTAATGACCTAAATATGTCCATTTTCTCCACACCAGCAAGCTCTCCCCCTTCTTACTCCTGCCTCCTGAGACCAAGGCAGACACTGTCCAGCCACTTAGTGGGAAACAGATCGAGCCTTCCTAAGTTTGCATCTTCAAAAAAGACGAAGGACAACAGTGCTATCTTCCATGGATTGTACAGAGGACTTTGGTGTGATTTACCCCAGGGCTCCTCCATTACTTGGGAGGACTGACCCTTGTACCAGCCTTTCTCCCAGCCAGCCAGCCACCAGCCCAGCCCATCCTTTCCCCATGCAGAAGAGGTGTTTAAGAATAGACCAGGACACTAGGCCTCCCCAGTAATGCAGATGCAACGGTCCTGCTTCTTTCAGATCTAAAAATACCTAGCATGCACAAAAGCAGAAAATTAAGCCCAGACAGGTTGAAGTTCCCTGGGGAAAAAGATGTGGTTTGCATTCCATAACATAACTAAGTACATCTCATTTACGTTAAAAATAGCCAGAATTTCAGGAGGCACCTTTTTGGATTTTTAAATAGCTCAGCTGAAAACCAACTCACTTAATGAAAAACAATAGCAAATTACTTAGTTATTATTAATCTCATGCACAGAGGCAATTATTTCCCAACTGAGACTTTTATTTAAAAAAATAATCATATAGATTATTTTGGAAAGATGACAAGTCTCCTTCTTGGCCTTTCTCTTGCTGTGTTTTAATTTGCATAAACATGACATTGAAAGAATCACTTTAAAAAACAATTACTCCATCAGCAAAACCTGACAGTGCAGAATTCAATGGCACCACAGAGATCATCTTGGAAAGAAAAGAAAACATAATTTTTCCCCTTTACCAACACTAAAACACCTCTTGCTTTTAACAGGACTGCAGTTTAGATTTATGGTTTAGAACCCTTTAATAATTGAACATGTGTAAATACCATTATTTTTAGATGCACTGCGGCAGATAGGGAAGGAATAAAAATCCCACACCGAGCACCTTGACAGAGCTGTTCAACCCAAGGGGGGAAGGGAGGAAGGGTTATACAAGATCTTGCCACGCTGAGAAGAAAAAAAAGTAGACACCTTCCTATTATCATGCTGTGCTTGTCTCTGGGAGCTTTTGTTCCACTAAAAACTTGTTAATTGCTGCCTAGTAACAAAGGAACAACATGCTGTGGTGGGACTATTAAGAGTCTACATGGCTTGTTCACCCTTAGGAAGGCAGAGGGGTTTAATTGCTTATGTATTCTTAGAAGATGCAATAAAGTGGAATAATCAATTGGTGTCAGCATGTAATAATGGAGATTCTTTACAAAATGGAAGAGAAAACCCAAACCTTAGTTATCAAAAGCTATAGCATCCAGGGCTGCAAAAAAACGAACTGGATGTAGAATTTATGAAGAAGTTGTGCACAGCCAAAAAAAACATTAAGATTTTTAGAAAGCCATCATCACTTCATCTATCTGATGAGGCAATGCCTTCAGTTCATGAGAAAGGAGGTCTGCAGACTCACAGGCAAAACAGCAAATTATGTCAGTTTACTCAGAACACCCACTGTTCTATTATGTCAGCTTGCTAATAAATAATTCCCTTACTACAGCAAGGCAAGGACTGAAATACTTTTTCAGTCCTCCTTGGCATAACAGAAGTTTCCTGTAGATCTCTTTTACCTAATGCAATATATTCATACTAATTCTCCAGAACTGCTACTTGTTTTTCCCTTTGATTTCCTTAAGAAGCAGCATACAGCATAATCAAAAAGCTTCTGACCTAAGTATTAGTTTTATGGCATGGTTTTATGAAAAGAAATCAAGTGGGTGCCTAATATGGCCAGTTTGCATGAGGTCCAAAGTCTCCGGAGCTTTCCCCATAACATTCGACTCGGATACCTGTGATCAGCTCCAAAGGGTACATACCAAAACTGGCTTCCTGGAGCTCTATTTCAGCAGAGCTCTGTTTCTAAATGGGCAATTAAAAAAGTCTTTAGGCACGTATGTCTTCTGGGAAGCTGCCAGTCTGTTGGTGGTGCTGCCAGGCTAGGAGAATTTAGCCCTTACTCAACTGCCTATACTGGAGTAGAAAGTTCTGGGGGAAAATAGAGTAGGACCATAATGGAAGGAATAAACACTCAGGTACGTCGTACACAATTCTGAAATCTACTAAGCCAGCATCGCAAAGCAACTGACCTAAAACAAACAACAAATTAAATTTTAATTGCTACATGAGATTCTGGCCCACGGTTCCTTGTAGCCCATTTCTGAACTACATTTTGGCATCCAGAGTTGGGTGTACAATATGGTTTTTTCTTGCAAACACCAAGTAGTCATCTTCTCAACTTTACTAATGTATTATCTCACGATATTTGCAAAGCAAAAGAGTCCCCAGAATTAGAGTGAGGCAATCAGAACAATTTGTTTCACTGGTTTTTTAAAAGTATTTTGGGTTTATGTTTTAAAAGTAACCAATAGCCTTTTCAACAAGAGACAGCAGACAACAGATCTCATGGCCTTTTCCCCCACCCTCGCAGTAAGCATCCTCAAACAGAGAGCTGTCAGATGGACTCAAAATTAATCGTCATCTTAAACAAATACCCTTTGTTTATTGACAAGTAGACTCTTTTGTTTGCGTATAGTCACCAGTGTATGGCATGAGGCAGAGAAGCAGAAAGAGAGAAAGATGACCACAAGGACCATTCTTTTCTTTTCCCATAATGCAGACCCTTTGTGCAAAGTAAATGCCAACTGTAACAACAGTTGTGATCACAGCTTGCTTGTGAACCCTCTTCTTCCATCCCAGACCCCTTGGGGGTTCAAAGGCAAGCTGCAATATAGGTACCTTTAGCTTTGTTTATCCAAAGAGACTCCAGCAGGACCAAAGGACTCCTTTTAATAGGAAAGTACCAGATCTTTGGTTGGAAGAAAAGGGCAGTTTGGCACACTACAGATTTACCCTGTGGGCCTCAGACCTGGCACCTCCCATGCATTACTAAATGGAAGGAACTTTTTCTGTTTGTGTCCTCATATTAATTCAAATCAGTAATGAAGTTGGGAGCGTCACAAGGTTTTAGCAGTATACAGGATTAGACAAGGCTTAGATAACCGAATAAATGAACTGACTTAATTAGCTCTCCCGAAACAAATTATTATACAGTGCTCATTTCCAACTCTCATATGAACCCCAAAGAGTTCTAGAAATGCATTAATTCCTTGAATAATAAATCTTATATTTTTGCATACCTACTGCAATTATGATGGATAATGAGATTTTAATTAATCAGACCCAGATTTTTTAATGCTGTTGAAGAATGTAGATACATTAGGGACCTTTTTATTTGGTAAATTGTGGAGGGAAAGAAAAAAAAAGAGCAGAAGGCAACAAGAATAACAACAAAAAATTTCTATGTTAAACTAACCTATGTCTAACAAGCTTCTTAATGACATCGATTCTGCAAACATCCCTATCTTGAATATGAACTCTGTAAACTGTCAAATCCTGGTCAACATATTAACTTCAGTACGTCTCAAGGCAAAATACAGTTATTAAATATTATGCTACCTGGAATACACTCTTGGATTTACGCAAATAAGATCTTTTCTACTGTAATTTCAATGCTCTATGTACAAAGATTTTCTTGCTCATATATTCTATGCTTCCAGGTACTTAGGATTGAGATCTACTTGTTATTATTAACATGGCAAAGCAGTCATTAAACCCTTCTCTCATACTTTTCATTTTTTTTCAAACCCTTCTGAGGAGATAGCTAAAGATCTCTTTCATGCAAAGGTAGTGGCATTGCAGTTGTCATTAATTATAAATCAGTTTCTAATATGACTGAGAGCACAAAGATTGTAGGGGGTCTCATTAACATGAGATTAAAATTTCCTTGAAGTGTAATTATTTTGCAAGAGAGTCTTGGGCTGGATTTATGACAATGTATTGCCTCTCTGCACTTACTACATTGACAAGAGAGATTTTGTTCATCATGGGGAGAGTATCAATGCACACTACTTCCCTTGGAGAAACTCTAGCACTTGGAAGGAAAAACCTGAAGGAGAGGGGACTTTAAATTCTAATTCCAGATTTCTAACAGGTCCCCTTTCTTCTTAGCTCCTTTTTAATAAAAGGAAACTTGTCATTGGAGATGGCTGAGAAAGTTAAAAGAACAACACTTTGGCAGTGCAAGGTCAACTCTTGTGTGTATTTGGAATGGGGAGGGGCCGGGGGGGGAAGAGGTAGTGCTTCCAGTTTAAACAAAATTGAATTCAAAGTCTTAATGTGAAACTTTGAGGTTTCAAATTTTTTTCCCCTTCTTCAGTGAACCTCACTGGATTTGACATGGTAAATAGGTTTGGGTTTCTCCTCCCTTCCTCCCCCTTAAAAGAACTCTGAACCATTTCCTCTGAAAAGCCACTTTCCATGGAAAAATAAGGTCAAAAGAATTTTTTTTATTAAACCTAGCAGTTGGCAGCAGCATGTTCAGGCTTCTTTTCCCTCCGTTTGAATTGTTAACCATTGCACTAAAAAATGTAATCCTTACTGAGCCACAGAGAAGGGGAAGGGGTAGCAGACCCCTCCACAGCTATGGCACAGCTGCAGGAGTCTGATCTTGAAGTCTGAATTTACAGCAGCAGTTCGCTGCAGAAGTCCCTCTGGCTCAAGGAATTAGGAAACCAGGTACTTTCAGCCTAGAGGGGATTTTCCAATCTGTATCTTTGGGCTCTTGCATGACTTTCAAAATCTGGGGCCTGTGAGTGCCTCACAGAAGACAGCCAGATGTGTTCTCCTTGGCATTTCTTTGGGGAGAGCTTAGGTTAAAGAACAGATTTTCTTCTGTTCTTCATTTCCACAGAATTGCTCACAAACAAAAGCCAGCTCCTAGCTGCACTGAGCAGGTCCCTGGTTTGAAAAGCAAACACCAAGCTCTGAGGTGCTGTCAGCTTTCCCAGGCTGATCTTATGTGTTGCTTCTGTTTGGCAGCTATTGCACCCAATGCCAGAAAACCCATTTCAACAGAGAGCCAAAACAACAGGGACTGTAAGAGTCGGCCAGAAAATCAGCATTGTCTCAACATCGTCATCAGGAACATGAACAGTACATTACCTGCAATGGCCTGTTTGGAGCGCAGCGGCCGGTCCCAAGGACGGAATGTGCAGTACAAGGTTCCTGGAAGGTACCTGACTGGAACCGTTAGAGATAACTGCATAGCTACTGTCAAAAAGGATGAATTGCCACTGTTGGCATAACACCGATGAAGAAATCATGAACTTTAGACGAACTTTGCTTCATTATAATACCAAAACACACCTCCTGGTTGAAGGCTACCCACCTCCAAGACTAACCACGCCTCGGACACTGACCCCGCGCCTGCGAGATAGCCTCGCTTGAGAAGGGCGGAGATATGATAATTATATTCTGAGAAGGATGGAGACTCCTGAGGCAGAGGTGGAGCAAGGTGTGTTACTAAGCATAAAAGATGACCTCTGAACAACGGAAGTTGGAAGCTTCCCCACCAAGGACCACAACGATTGACGACGCAGCATCAGCTGGACCCGGGACCGTTAGGACGTTGTGAGATCAGCGGTGGTAGCTATAACCCCTCTTTCTCCTCTCTCCAAACTTAACTTTACTTCTCTCCTTTCTTTCACCCATCTCTAACTATCACGTGCCTCCTCACAGGCAATACAATAAAGTTTTACTGTGTGATTACTGCTATCCCCTTTGGTGTTGGTCACCTTAATTTTGCACTTTCGAGATCGTAGCAAACGAACCATCACGAGTCCACCGAGTGGACCATGACAGGGACTTAGAGGATGCTAAATGCCATCTGACCCAGAGAAACTGAGAACACAGTGGTCAGATATTGCTAGGAAATTTTGTTCTGTATTTACAGAAATAGTAATCTTAAGAAAAAATGGACCTGTCTCAAGACAATGCGCGGTTTTGCTCGAGTCTCTATGGGAAGAAAATTGCCATTTATTATTAGCACTAGTGCTGCTGCAACCCACCTTGTTAATCCAAAGATTCATTTATAAGCTGCTTTGATATGTTGCACTCAGCTTTGAGCACTTTTTTGTGCAGTGCTCCCCACCCCCCAAGTTTGGTTGCCCTCCCCACCACCAATCTAAATTTGCTTTTATGTGCTAGGAAAACAACCAAAAAAAAGTGTGAATTTGCCACTTCTGAACATCTTGTCCTCTTAATTTGTACAGTGCTGGTTTGTTCAGCACAGAAACAGTACTAGAAGCAGAATAAATTCCGCAAGGCAGGGAGGGGGCAGGGAGAAGGACAGCAGAGCCAGAAAGAATAAGCAGGGAGGGGCTCTGCAATGGTGCTGCTCTTCTCCATTGCCCTGCCATGCCCCTGCCCTCCTCCTGCAACCTTGTCTTTGCCGACTGCAGACATTCAGGTTGGAAATGCCATATCCATGCAGAGCCTCTGCATGGTTTTCTCTTCCTCCCTTCTTCCTGCTTTCCTCATAAATTTGCCTTTCTTCAAATAGCTTTGTTTTAGGGCTGGTTCCCCTCCCACCCCTTCCAGCTCTCAATGGCCTGGATGCCACATGCCCTCTCAGGGTCTCTCACATTCCTTTGGCACCCTGTCCCCTCCTTCCAGCCCATCCTCTCACTTCCCCTGCCCTCCTCCTCCGTGGGTGCAGCTCCTTCGCTCACCCACTTTCTGTCGCTTTCCCCCAGACACTTTCCATTTATCAGCTCCATCCCAGTTGCCTCCCCGGAGTCCTCCACTTCTCCCTTGCTACGCGTTGCTCATGCTCTATACAAGGAGACAGCCAAGGAGGTCACCGAGAGTCAAGACCAGCATTATTGAGACTATATAATGAATATATATGCCAGAGCTACTCAGGAAAAAAGCTGGGGACTGAGGTGAAATGGAAAATTAACTGAAAGCAGAGAGCAAATATCTTTGTGCATCTAGGCCTAAAGACTAGAGAGGGGAGCCCTGGCAAGCTGCTCTGTGCAATGTACAGGCAGCTTAGAGAAAATGAGTAGCAGCAAATCCGCAAATTAACCCAGGCAACTTCTTGACCCTCTTGCCCATTCAATTTGAACCAACATTTTGGTTGGAATAAATAGCAAGTTTTCACCTTTTAAAATAAAAAGGGCAACTGGAAACCAGATTTTGTTATTTCAGAATATCAAGCTTTAACATTTTATTCAGCAACATAGTGAGCTGATGGCCTTTGAAAAGGAGAGAGGGAACGGCCAGCTTCATCTTTACTGCATTTATTTTATGTGACAACTTCCCTGGCCAAGATGAACACAGAAATGGACAGATCAGTTATTAGCCCAAGAGAGCCAAGTCTCCTTACATTTATGGAACAGAAACAGGCATGTAAACCATGGTAAATGGTTATCTTCACCCAGGAATTTAATACCAGCTACAAACAGAAAGCAGGTCAGAATCTGCACTGACAAAAGGCATCTTGCACTATTTGATGATCAGCACCATAACTTCGGTTGTTTAATCTTTTTTCTTGGAGTAAGAACCTGCCTATTCTTTGGGATCTGTGGAAAGGTAAGGATTGCCACACTGGAATCAGCAAATAAATATGTTAATTTAACACCAGTGATTCCAGAGCACAGATCTGCACCCCAACAATGTGTGTGAATGTCTGCCTACCACCATCTGCTGAGGAGATCTTCAATCACCCTCCAGTGCTCTCCAGAGCCTGAGATGCAATGCGTAATGAGCAGGTTTTGCAATCAGAATCAGTCGGAGTGGCCTGAGGATTGCAACAATTCCTGCCTCCCCCAGGAAGCCCCCACGTGGGGTAGGTCGCACCAGGAAGCCTCAATGCCAACCCCAGTAATGGATTGGTGTTGGAGCTGTGGTGCCAGTACAGCCTGATGGCTGGGGCTATCTCCAGGAGATTTTTCCCTAAGCTGTCCTGTAAAGCTGAGGAGTGTCAAAGGAAGACTGCATGCAAACAAAGGAAAAATTACTTTCAATAGCATGGCTGATGGCTGTCACGAACAACCCCCGAAAGGCCTAGCCAGAAACCCTGTATTTCACTAGCACAGTTATGGCCTAATGAAGCACTGCAATTACCAGTCATATACTATTAAAAAACATTTCTGAATCTGTCCAAAAATATACACATTTTCTCAGTATATGTCTATGGAAGGTAAAGTGGTGAGAGCACAAATGCATTTGTGTCATCAGCCTTCTCTCATGGCAGTGAATGGTACTGGGCTTGGAACAAATGCATGTTCCTTCTATGCTTCAATCATCTCCAGCACCTGTGAGAATAACATAGTCCCCAGCTATACTGTCACCACAAGCATCACTTGCTGCAGCCGTTTCTGCAAGAGCTGGAGGAGTCCCTCCCCAAAACACGTCCAGCATGTGGACAATAGGGTTTTATTGCCAAGTACAACAAATATATTCCGTTCGGATACTGGCAAAATAATGTCTATCCAGAGATCTGTTACTCCTTAGAGAGAACTTGTACATAACTGTTCACACGGGGGCCTATCTGCTTGTAAAGCAACCTCTTGGTCAATCCCTCTTTCTCCTTTTAAGAGATGCAGGAGTGTCCCCTGGTCCCACCAACCGCATGCAGATGGGTAAGAAGGTTAACCTACCAGCTAAAAGCATTTGCTCATCTGTCATGCGAGACCTGCTCCAGAAATTTCTACATCCAATCATGGTCCCTGACAAGCCGTGTCCCCTCACACCCCTCCCGATGAAGGCAAATTCTCAACCACAAGGAAACAGTTAATAATGTACTGCTCTGTGGTAGAACATGACTGATACTGAATAAGCCCAGGTATAGGACTTCTGGTCTAGAGCAGATTGATGTAATCATATATTTTTTTTTTTTAATTTTATCTATATAGAGAAATAAACATATGCACAGACTATGTTTATTTCACTCTATCAAATATAATTTTAACAAACATGACAATTTTTACTGTGTAACAGAATGTCTCTGTTAAATGTTATAGTTTCAGTGCTTTGTAGTTGTATTTCAATAGGCACAAAAAGTATTTCACTGCACAGTGAATGCATTTCATTAAATAGTATAAATTTACACTCTGTTGTAAATGAATGTTCATTTTACATTGTAATTTTTTTTTACTGCAGAATGTTGCCATTTTAGTATTCACTGTAATCACTCCACTGTGTTGCAAGCAAATGTCATTTATATGATATGTAAAAATTCAGAGAATTCAATTTAAGGGATCTCAGTCTGAAGTATAAATACATGCAAGCCACGTAACACAAATAAACTTACTCCAGATGGTTGCTTGTAGCAGATAAAATCAAATCTCACCATCCTAAGGAATTAAATTCCCAGTACAAATATAGGCAATTCTGTACAGTTTCTGCTGACCAAAATGGCCAGAAAATTAGCACCAATCCAAACATAATAAACGTAATGAAGTTTTTGCCACTAATAAGAGACCAAACATTATGTTTTCTACATGGTTTAACAGCTTTTCCGTCTGAATGTTTTTGAGAATCCAGAGATTCCCCCAGCTATCTGCCCCAGAAAATACTTTATGTGTAAATATCTAGAAACAGAAAACTACTGATACAATAAAACAAATGATTCTAAAAGCAACAATGCTTTATTTGCTCCTCTACCATTACAGTTGCCTGGAGAACTTACAGTACAGCCCAAGAGCATTAACAAACAGCCAAGCTATTTCTTCTCTGTTGATAGCCACCTTATTGCTTTCAGCAGCTAGCAAATTAAACCTTCAAAATAATTCTCATGTGCACTGACTGTAAAGTGAATTTAAATTAAAGTAATACATTAGAGGAAAAGCGAGTACCTAGCCAGAGTTCTCAGCAGCCTCCTTCTTCTTCCAAAACCATCCTCAGTGCACACAAATATAGTTACACAGTTCACACCTGCCAACATACATCTGCACATACCATATGGAGCAGGACACACCTTATCCCAGCACTCGCACACATATGTATTTGCAAACACCTCCTGCCACTGGGAGACAGATGAGTCCAGCCAAGCGCTACTAAAACCAAACAAGAAATGCCTTGCTGTCCATTTCTTCTCTGTCAGCACCCACACGTCCTCCCCAAGGGCGGGTCAGAGCACAGAGCAAGCTTTAAAATGGCAGTATTCACCCCAGCCATGCTAAGTAGATGAAGGCCTGCAACTGTCCCTTTACAGATAGATATGAAGCCAAAGAAATGAAGTTACTCACTCAACATCACAGAACAAACCTACACCAGGACAAAGACTTGAAGAGAAATCTTGCATAGCCCTGCTGGTATCCTTCTCCCTGTATTTATCTATAGATAGTTCCCAAGCTTCATGATTGGACCTGGGAGCAGTCTGCGAGGCTGTCTTGTGCCTTTCACTTGCTGGCTGCAGTGCAGAGCTAAAAATTACACTGAGAAGATTTTAATTGCTCTGTTTTCCTGAGGTGGTACAAAAAGGGTGGAGGTGAACTGATAGATCTGAAGTGCTCTAAAACAGTCTATGGCTTCAAACAAACACAGCTGCTTTGCTCCCAGGCTGCTGGAGAGATCCAAGCCTCAGGAAGTCTGGACATGCCAATGCAAGTGAGCTGAATTACATTTCTCAGAGGTAGTTATTCTTGGTAGTTATCCTGATGAAAGTCAGCTTAGATGAGAATTAGGGAACCCACCTATTACCAATTTATTTATTAAATAATAATTAAATAATATATTATTTGAAATCCGGCTCCTTTTGGTTCTGCACACATATAGCTCAGTTCTGGCTGCTTCTGCACCTGTTGCTTGAAGAGTTTAGGTTACACTTAAGAACAATCCTAAAAAATCTCTACTCTTATTCTAGGTCAAACTCAACTTAAAGTTAGCTACCTGCAAGTAACCCCCTGCAAGCATCTCAACAGGATCATCACAGCAGCAATGGCTCTAAGTCAGGCACTAGGCACAGTCAGATTCGGAAATGGATATAAGCAGACTGCATCAACACTGTGAAACCCAACAGGCATTCAGAACAAACATACAGCGTGGAGCAGGAGAGAAAACCAGCAGCAAAATGTGAGCAGCCCTTCTCATGGTAGGTATTGTTCTTCCATGGGACCACAGAAATACCAAGAGACATTTTCTCACGGGGCTGCCCAGCCCCTTGCAGAGCAGGGCAAACACCATTAGGCTTGCTCTACAGTGGAGATGCCACAAGGCTCTCCAAAGCAGCCAGAAAGCTATTCAGCAATTCACTGGGGATAGATATGCAACCTACATCTCCTGAGACCCTACCTGTTAGCAGGCAGCTGCCTGGTCTGTGTCTCCAGATGTTTTTCATGAAGTTTGTGCTGGCGAGGGACACTCAGCTGGGAAAAGCTCACGGCTATTCCACCTCAGCTGGGTCAGGATGTTATGCTTAGTGTGCTGGCACCAGCTCTGTGTCTGCAGGAAAGGCCAGCTACTATAGCACTCTATTACTGATGCTCACAGTTTTCTCACCCTGAAAAAGCACATCTCACCTACTCCTCATTTACATCCCAACAGAGCATGGCTTCAATTATCAGCTCGTTTAGTTTGAGATGTGCAGGGTAACTAACAAGCTTTCTTCTGAAACCTCAGACACTTCAGAGGATTGGAATTTAGCACTGCAAACCTTAACAAAACCAGGTCTGGCTTAATTAATTTTTAATATCCCCTCAATGTCAAATAAGGAATTCCTTCATCACAGCCAATACAAGTCCTCCAGACTCCCTTTCACACAAAGTTGTATGTCATGACTCTCCTTAACCTTATGCACCAACGCATATGAAGCATCAGCTCATTTTATTACTCTGTGCAGTGCAGCTTTGATTACCAAAATCTGTTCTATACATTCTTGAGAAATGTCTGGCAACTGCTGGCATTAGCATGTAGTTCCTCCTGGATTATTCCTCAGCATTTTAAAGCTGCTCATGGTGTTGCTTGGTACAAGATTGGATTTACAGCATTGCATTTCCTGATTCAGCCTTCCAGGTTGGAAGCTTCCAACCACAGTTCCTTGGAAGCCTGTCAGTTATGCATGGGTCCAGCATTGGAGCAGTTTAGGTACCATTTTATAGAAAGGGACTGATATTGCCGGACAGGAACTGTGTTATCTGCACGGCAGGTCACCGAGTACCCTGTGTTTGCTGCTAATTAAATTCACTGTTGGAAGCTCCTTACATCTCCACGTGATACGTAACTGCAGAGCTGGATGTTGCCCCTAATTGCTTTTTGTAACAAGGTTATAAAAGTCATGCTGTTATGTTCAGATATGTCAGGGCCCTGACAACAGTACATGATCATAAATGACATTAATACCACACTGTATTGTACCAAAATTGGATATTAATGAGGAAGTTCCAGTCCTCTTTCGGTATGTTCTTGTTGTGATCATTCAAGAGCTGTATTTACGCAGGAGGGTTAAGGAACATTAAAATAAAACGCAAAGTAAAGTTTGGGGCTATCTTTAAACTTAACACATCATTTTGGTTATAAGACACAAGATGGTCTGTATGAGCAATATTATTAATTGCCAGGTTACACGGTTTCTCTAATAGCATATTACCCTTTGTTTTCTTCAATCGAACACTGAAGCAAACAAAATGAATGAGTACATAGCAACACAGCTTTGCTTGCGATGACTGATTACATTACTTGGCAAGGAGTTAAGTGCCAAGTGATCACTGTATACAACACCACCAGTTGCCTTTCCCCTGCTAAGAAAGAACTGCTGCACAGTTCATCACTTGAGCAACATGAATAAGAGGGACAGAGCTGAAACTACACAAATCCATCCCAGATATCATCAGTTTTAGTCTCATCCATGAATGAGCTAGGGGAAAAAAACAAATTAACCCAGCCTGAAACAAGCCTCTTGGCACTAGCACTGTTGCTGTTTCCATCCAAAAACTACATTCCTTGGGAACCTGATTCCTGTGGAAGCCTTTCCTGGGCACAATGTCCTGTGCTACTGGGCAAAAGATTAAAATTAAGTCCCAGATGTTTCACCCAGGCCAAGCAGGAGAAAAGTGTTCCTAACGTTTGTATCACCAATGGGTACATTCTGTCACTATTTGTCTGGTGAGATTGTGAAAGTACATCAGAGGCAGAATTCATCCACGCAGGTTATGATATGTGAACCAGAAGTCTGGGTTTGCTTTATGTAGGGAGAAGTGCTACTATATCATGGACTATTTTTCTATGGTAATTGCCTAAAATTGGTCAGGGAAATTGTTCCTTAGAAATGCTTATTGCCCATTTCTGAAAATAGAGCATCAGCTACCAGATCAGATGGAGGTACCTCCACTGCAGAGGGTACAAGTGCCACACTAAATGACCCCTGCAAACCAAACCCATGTGGCACAGACTTGCCCAAGACCAATAGCAATTGATTGTTAGCTAGTTAATCAGTTAATCACACTGATATGCATTTGGCCTAGAAAATGCTTACTAGTCCTACACATGTAACGTGTTTACATTAACATTTTGGAAGGCTTAGCACCTTCCAAGTTCTTTTATGTTTGCATACAGCAGAGATGTCTAGGAAAATCTGATCAGGAAGCACTGCATAACTAAATTATTATAACAGACACCTGTATGAAAACAGTCTTAAAGCTATGCAACTGTAATCACTTTACACACAACTTGCTTGCCGCTGTCTCATTATATTCTTTATCTATTGCTGAGTCAAGAATAAAATCCAATTTTGCCAAACATTTTAAGCAAAAAATAAAGGGCATGGAACAGTCCTTTCCCAAATGGCTTTCCAGTTAGACATGCCCTTATCCAAGAGCAGGGTAATAAAACATTTTAGCCCTTTCCAACAGCCAGTTCTCAACAGAATCAAAACCATCAGCAGCATATCTCTAACTAAAAAGCACCACTAAACAAAGCTTGCCTTGCTCAGGAGCAGTAGCTCACACAACTTTACATCAAGTTTTTCAGCTTACAGACAGAAGAAAATATTAGGTTATCCTATCTCTTTGCATCTTTCACAGTCCTTTACATTTCCACCAGGAATCCAGGTAGAACTTCAATGGCTTTGGTTTGTCTGAAGCATATTTCCAAAGGTGGCATTCAGTCTCAATCTGATCATGAGTGAGGCAAAGGGGGGAACATTCACACAACTCACTGAATGCTTCTGTTTCAAATGCATGGCAGAAACTTCTTAAATGATTTCTCAGATGGCAAAAAGAAAACCCTGGGGGATCAAGGCATTATTTGTTGTTCTGTGCCTGGAACATCTGAGAATTCTCTGTAATGGAAGAGGAGACCACGGGGAGCTGCAGATGTTCCCAGCAGCATCTCTCTGTAGCAGCAAAGGCAGTCCCTTCTAGCAGCTCCCAACATGACAGCTGTGTCACAGAGGCCTCAATGACACTAGAGCTTTAAGATCACACTGTTCGCCAGTAGACAAGGGAGATAACACCCAGCTGCATATTCACATTCTTACAAGATAGTTGTAAAAACACTAGGCACTTGACTACACCAGCAGCTTAGCACCATTTCTTAGACCGCTACTAGTTTTTTATCATAATAAAAAAAGATAATAACTGCTTGTACTCAGGCACAGTAGAGACTTTATGTTAGCTTTCTGTCAGTGACGTGTCACCCTGGCTCTGACATGACGGGCATTGTGCTGATAAGAAGGTAAAGCATCTCTGTTTCAAGAGCCTCTACAAGTTAAAAAGCACCATTTTACAGGGGACGAATTACATACAGTTTCACACCTTCTTACATTTACTTACTGGCAATATTAAAAAAAAAAAAAGAAAAGAGTAAGAAAGATTTCAGCATGTACATTATGTAAAGAATCATGAGGATGACATTAGAGGGCTGCAGAAAGCTCAACAGATCAGCATTAGAGGCTGGTGGGAACATGTTTACTGAGCTGGTTGCTGATTCTTATTTGCAATTCAAGAAGCCTGTGACTGATCAGACCATTGTTTCTTCTTTTCTGACTAAAGTCCTTTCCACCTTCAGGGAAATACCAAAGAACAATTAGTGAATAATGCACTTAAGGTATAAACCTGTGGCATTTGGTGGATATTTTAACTAATGCTGGCCTTTCATTTAATGGTATCAAATAAAGAACTATACAGCCTGATTTCCCTCACACTATTCCAATCAGCAGCAATTGCAGTCTGAGTCTCAGGTTGAAGATTATATTTGCAAATTAGATTTTGAGGGGTGGGGGAAATAAACCTGTTAGTCCATGGTTTGATCAAAAGTTTGAAAGCTAGTCTTGTAATGAAAGGGGGAAATCTTGGCTGCGAAGTCAACACGAGCCTCATCCAAAATTTCTCACAGCTCTTTTAATAGCATAAATGTTTCAGGCTAGTACATCTGGGTCTCTGAAACAGTGGCAGCAGTATTTCAAATATTCTCAAAGCCAGCTACTTGGATGGGCTTGAATTGGCGACAATAATTGTGAAGATTAGCTTCTCAGGCCAAATAGAAACGAGCCAGGGCCATGCAGGCAGGCTTAGTTCTCTCACAGGAAACACGTGAGCAAAGCAGGATGCCAGGGCTCCAAAGAGGAAAAGCTGGAGGGCATATCAGCACACATACTTGGTGGCAGAAAATTCACAATTTTGATACTGCAGCTACTCCAAAACACTTATCATTGAATACATAAAAGCAAAGAATAGAATAATAGAAATCAGTGCAAAACTAGAAAATATCTGGCATGTTTTGGGTACCAAATAATCAGTATTTGTTCCCCAAATTGTAACTGCTGAACCAAAACTTCATTTAGGCCACAGAAGGCACCACAAAGGATACATCAAGCAGCATTCAGCAAAGCAGCACATATCAGACCTTTCCCACCAACAGGATTCTCCAAACAGACCATTTAAGGCAGGTCACAAAATGGCAGGATACCAGCTGTTTGCATTTACTTTATTTCTCATTACATTCCCTAAACAAACTTTTTCTTAAGACAAATCTGACTGAATTTAGATATAACACTGCCTCTTGCTCCAACCATTTTAATCAATTTGATAAGCAAGCCAGATTGTATGCCAATGCTTCCAACAATTAACTTGCAAGAAATCCTGTGATGAACCTTAGTCTCTTTTCACACTGATTTTATTATACTCGCAGATCTTTACACTTGTTCATATACAATTTGAAAATAAACACTGCCAGGCTAGAACACAAATTGGTGACCTAAACGTTTCAGAAAATGAAATGATATATGCCTTAGCCATCCTGCAAGGCTTGCAGAAACTGGAAGAAGTATCACCAAATAACTTGAATTCAATAATTCCCCAGAAGCACCAGTTCCCCTAACCTTAGGAAATTCTGATGCAGCTAATAAGGGAAAATACACCTCTCTGGAGCTAACTACAAAAGGAGAAAGTGGGATGCTCAGGAAAAAGAAAACACTGAAAAAAGATTAATACACTGGAAGATCTATATGAAAAGAAGGGGCAGAAAATTTGTCTGCCAAGCAGTACCCTGGGCCAGAGGGTTACAGATCCATCCTGCACTAATGCTTCCTCTCTGTTTTGATCACAACCACCTTTATTTTTTTATTTATTTTAAATACTGGCTTTGAAGTTGTCAGTTATGGGAATGAAATAAAAGGATGCATTACAAAACATCTCTTGATTGATTGGCCATTTGGTCTGACCAGCTGAGCTTCTTTTAAAGTTATGCAAGAGAAGCTGAGTAGGCCCTCAAGCATAGGAGGCTCGTGGCCTTAACTGGAGCCTGATCAAATCATTGTCTTCCTATTGGAGGATGCAGTCTTGCAACCCTGCTGCTGAAACAGTCCTTTGATAATACCTTGTGGAAAATTGGCAGAAGCAACCATTTAATGTCACATTTCTGCTTTTACTGTACAGCTTTTTTTACTTTAGATGCATTAAAAATACATGGTTATTTATAAATCTTTGATTACACTATGCACTAGACTTGTTACATTTTTCACCTCCTTCCCAGGACAAAATCTACAGAATGCATATATGCCATACAGGACGTGGGATACTTTGTAAATTTGAAAACAGGCATTCATTCAATGGAGAGCAGCAGCTGTTCCCAGGAACAGTACCAAAACCAGGAAGGCAGAATTTGTCCCTTTTAGTAAATAGGTTGGGGTTGTGAGAGGCATTACAGGGTGGTGTGTTAGGAGGTTAAGGTGCCCTCCTCCTCTTTTCATTATCCCTCCTCTCATGTTCATATTGTAAGATAAGCATGACCAGAGACTCTTACCAGATGAGCTGGTATGATTATTTTTTACAGCTCCAGCAAGAAAAATACCCCATGAAAGGGACATACTTGACAGGATAGCCAAGTTTCCTAAAAAAGTGAAACAGTAGCCTACAAACCTACCTAGTAGTTGGAAGGAATCGCTCATAAAAGATGCATAGCAGCTATTGAGCACATTCATTGATCCAACCTCCTACCAACAGCACTCTTGACAAAGCCACCAATGTATTGCCTTATTTGCAAGCATTTTCCACCTTTCTTAGCCTTCAGCCCTACTCCTCATACTTTCTGCTGCTGCAACCCTATTTCCATGTAGCCATCACAGTCCTGTGCTGTTCCACTGGCAACCCAGTCCTCAGCAATCAAGCACTACCACCACAATACCTCCTAGCAAGGCCGGCCAGCCTGTATCAAACTTGCAGCAGAGACAAGAGCACCCCTGGGGAAGGTCCTTACTCCCTAGGAAATGCAAGGTGCGAGTCATTCCAAGGCCCATGAAGCTGCAGAGGCATCCTAAAGAACATGGTTTGATAAGCCAAGAGAACTAGGCATATAGCGAGGGGAATGCTAAGAAGAGGAAAAAGCAAAAATAAATATCAACATGCAAAGCAAAGATTTTGGAGGTATACATCACACTGCCTGAAAGAAATCCCACTGTAATTCTTGCCACGCCACCCATTGCCTGGAGACTGACCACAATAAAGTAGTTGTACTATCTTCCAGTTTAAAACTGATTTTAGAAGAAAGAGATGTTTCTCTACCCATACTTATTTTTTTCTAACAGAAGTAGTTTGACTGGATTTAGGAGTCTGAAATCACAAGACAAAAAACCCACTGTGACTTAAAGGAAGGAGTAGGGAAGACTTCTTCAATCACTCAGATGGTGGTGAAGTGAGATTTGCACCTGGATCAGTTACTCATTAGTCTGCAGTAGGTCCTGGTAGAAATGCCTCCCTCTACTCTTAACCCTTGCAGTACCGGCACTCTCCCAGGCCTGCTTGGTGCCACCTATAGTCTCCTTGCTGACTGCTTCACCACCCTAGCACGCACACACTGCTGTATTTCATGCTTTGAAACAATCTCCTAGTGCTTAGGTATTTATGCAGATTACAGCTAGCAGGCTCTACTGTTTTTCAGCCTCCTTTTGTTTTCAAGCCAGTTATCAGGACAGCTGCTCTTTGGAACTGCGTGTACCATGTATCAGGAGATTATGAAAGAAATGTGTTATTTCCATGAGGGCTGACACAGCCATTCTCCATTTATACTTACAGACTTTTTTTTCCCTGATGTAGTGTATTATATGAGCTCCTCTCTCAGTTTAATTTTTTTACCACCGTGTTTTAATATCCTTTAGAAAATGCATGCATTATTTAGCATACTGCAGAGTGAGGATAGGCCAGGTGTGAATCATTTTACATTGCAGGAAAACAAGTTCTCTTTTCTGTATAATTATCAAATCTGCTTCTACAGAGAGCATTTCTCTACAGGTAGGCTACAACACTCAGTCACCTTATGCCACTTGATAAATATTCAAAGGTCCCTACCCCAGGATTTCCTCTGAAAGGCAGAGTACTTAGAAATAGGGGACTAGTCAAAGTTAGGGGAAACAATATTATGTGAAGCTTGGCTTCTTCAACAGAAGATCAGAATTTCTCCATAGTTAGAGCTGAATATTAAGAAAAGGAGAAGCTTTGCTTCCAGTTCCAACATTATCTGAGGAATATCAGTTATCAAAGAGGGACAAATACACAATTTTACCGGGAGTGATAATGTGTTTTAAAGTGACAAATACTTCTGTTTTTTGGACTTGGTGAAACAGCAGATACAGAAACCATTTGAAAAGTAGGTGATGCTATGCAATGTTACCATGCAGGCACAGTATCACCCCCCCTGTGTCAAATTCACCCTAGACGACATTTCTTTTTCACCAGGGCATTGAAGCTTTCTCTTAAATATCCCCTTTTTCATGTTTTCCTTTCCTTTTCTCCCCAATTAGCTTTTTCAGTAGAGTTAAACTGGAGGCTAATCCCTTTGATTTGAGGGTTGTCTACATGACGGTACTTGAGAGAAATCAATTCAAGCTAATTAAGGGTTTAAATTCAAGGCAGAGGTGTCAACCTGCATGAGTCCACCTTATGGATACCTGTTCACAGTAGCCTGATCACAATTAAACAGAGTTTGTTTCCACAGTGGACAGTGTAGGCTATGTGCGTAGGACCCATCCAATTTGCCTGGGTGCATTAGCTGTGAAATTTTCACAAAACCTGCAATAGCATGTTTGCTCAGGACAACCTCCCCATGATAGCACAAAAACCCTCCCAAGCACTGGTTTGTGCACTCAATGCAGGTACACACTTCAAATACTTCTATACCTAAATCAAACTGCAATGCCTTTAGTTCCCAGTGAACATCTACATAGAGCATTAACATGGCTTACTGCAGTATAAGATTTAGTTCAGACAAAGCATCCCTGAGCAGCCAGGCTATGCTCTCAGGTGTCACTACTTAGTGTGATCAGGAGCAGCTGGGTTGCAAACTGCTGCATTTCATTCTCCTGAGCAGGGACTCAGGCTGTGAGTGCAAACTGATCTGAAAGTCCACTGTCCTCTTGCATTGATAGGGCCAACAAGGGAAATGCAGGGTGGGGTGGGTGTTTGTATTTTGAAGGACAGATTTAAGCTGCTGGTCTGTTTTCCTTGCCCCCCAAAAAACCTCACTGCCATGTCCAAACTGTTTCATAATGCCACTCCATTATCTGCACACAGGAACAATGCACTATCTAAAGCTCTTCTGCATGCTTCTGCTTCTGAGATGTTCCAGAGCCAGAGATGACCATATAAAATGTCTTTCAACCATCTCCTCTTTTTCCCTTTGCTGGGCACCCCTGCCCACTGGAGCTGCTCTTTGCAGACCACCCTGTTACAAACAGCCCAATGACTGTGTCTATACCTGGGGAACCTGGCTTTCAACCTCTGCTCACAGTACTGCTTCCCTGCTAGCGCTGAGCAATATAGAAAAAATGAGCAGACTGCTTATAGATTCTGTCCTTCCCAAGTGAGTGTCTTCGCTGCCAGGTAACAAAATCACACACCAGCTTGTGCCCTATTTTTGGCCCAGTGTATCTATCTGGCTTTTCTGCAGAGTAGTTGGGCTCGCACAAGAGGAAGACAGAGCCAGAGCTTGCACACAGCCTGGGCACCTGATGCAGACATAAGGCAAGGGACTGAATTGCCTCTAGACAAGAGAGGAGCTGAACTCAAGTCCTCTGCCTCCTTGGAAAGAATACTGACCAGTAGGATGTTTTTAATTGGGAAGTACTACCTCCTCCATCTCCTTCAGCAAATAATAATAGTTACATATAATAATTTAGGAAAATTAAAAATGCCAAGAACTGTTCATGTAAGACCTCCTAAAAAGAACTTTTGTGCTTTTAAAAATCAGCAGTCCAAAAATTAAATGGGAGGTTAATGTGATCCCCTTTGTGCAGCTGAGTCTGCTACATATGCAAGCGTTTTGTGTCAGTTTTTTGTACCAGCATAAGCATATGGGATTGGGCACAGATGAGGAGTTCTAAACTTTTCTGCAGACAGATGAATGAATTCAAGCTGAAGCAGCAGCATAGATCTTGCACTAGCCAGTCCAAGAATAGTAAAGAAATCCCTTTTCTACATTTAGCACTGTGTGGAAGGGTTTATGTGTTCATTGATGAGCTCCTAGGCTAGCTAAAGTTTTAGAAGAGCTGTATCTCTTTATTTCTACAGTCAAAAGGGTGTAGGAGTTTTGAATATTAGCACAATATTATCTCTCTTTTGCTTTCATTGCATTCAGCAAGGCTGGCTCCACTAAATAGCACATAAATCTTAACTATCTGTAATCTATAATAGAAAGATGTTTTTGAAAAAGGGTTTCTTGGCAGATTATTACAATTTTTGTACCAGTTTTTCTTGCCTTGTTCTCTTTTTTTCTTCTATGAGAAGGAAACAGATTTTTCCTCTCTTTTTTTCTTTTTTTTTTTTCCCTCTGATCTTATTCTTGTGGCTGATGTATAAAAGCACTGATACAATGCAGTTTTTCATTTTGGCAGCTTTTTTAAAATGGATTCCATAGCAAGATCTGACCAGTGACAAATGACCCAGCACTTCCACTTGGAATACTAACGCTGAATTATCTGGCTTCCTGGGGTCTGATGGAGATGCAGTGAGAATTAAAAAAAATTACTGCACAAGAGCAGTAGTGACTAATGTAGGGTCTGCACGCAGAGCTTTTGACCTCAACCGTTTCTACAGTAACTGCGCGACGTATTGTGCTTTCTATTCTCAGACTCATGTTGGAAGCCAATTAAATTAAAAGGCTATTCATTTCATTATATTTGTCTCCAGGATGCTCAAATAGAAATGCAAACGATTCCTGTTCAGAGTTTCCTGCATCAGAGAAACTGATATTGTACTGCTAATTTGTGATAACAATATAAACCAATATGCAATCTGCACTGATTTAAAAGATGTGCATAGGATGTACACTGAACTTACAAAACAGTGATTAGGGAGATCATGAAATTAAATCTTCTAAAGAGCACTTGTTTCAAACCCTCAAGGCAGCTCTTCTTCAGGGTTTAATCAGATATAGCTAATCATTGTAACTCACACTTTCCAAGAGCCAGATTCATCAATACCAGGAAACACGGATTTGT
Source organism: Haliaeetus albicilla (assembly GCF_947461875.1). Classification (NCBI taxonomy): domain Eukaryota; kingdom Metazoa; phylum Chordata; class Aves; order Accipitriformes; family Accipitridae; genus Haliaeetus; species Haliaeetus albicilla. Next base: position 31,141,327 of record NC_091489.1, read on the forward strand.
AATTCTGAACAGTTACAATCTCAGGAAAGCTTGGTGAAGATAAAAGCTGTAAAAAGGTGGTCGGTAAGCACTTTGCTGATATAAAAGAGGCAATGGAGGAAATGAGAGAATATTTCCTGCTAAAAATAAAACACGAATCATTTGAGGACTGATCCACCAATTTGAACAATAAAGAAACACATTCCCAAATACACTGTTCTCTTAAGAACTGGTTTTATCTCCAACTCAGTGAGAAATTAATATTTTTGTCAAATCACAGAAAATAAATTGACATGAAACATTATTCTACTGCCTGTATTTTTATTCTAAACTAAGCTTCTGGTATAGTTCCCCACGTCACTTAGAGCGATAGTAATTTCTGGAGGAATGACCTTCCCATTGACGGGAAGAGAGAGGACTTGAACACCATCCTGCAGGATACAAAATAACAGCCTGAAACATGCCATTTGTAGATCATTTTTGCAGGCTAGCACCCACAAATTGAGACTTGCTATCATCAATGGCAGATCAAATTTTAGGGATTTTATAATGGTCATGGTACTGAAGTCTTGTTGACAGAGTAGATGTGGGCTTATAATGGAGGCAGCAGCCCTCATTGCAGTTTATCTAGACATGGCTGGCAGGATATAATAAGCTAAATGAGGTTGAAATGACAAAAAAGTCTCCAGGCTCATGAAAACCTGGAACACTATTTCTAGGAAAACCTGGCAGTTTAGACAAAATTGACAAACACTTAACTCCCTTTTCAGATAGATGAAATCATTCTGGGCTAGAATCATTCACCTGCAGTGCTGAAACTCATGGAGCTTCCACCAGGGGTGAGCTTGAAGACAGTTCTCTGGGTTGAGAAAATGGACTTGCTTCCCCTCAATATGATTAAATTGGTTTTGTTTTCTTCCCTCCCTGCCTCTCAATAAAATTTCAATCAGATGTTGAAGTACTCAAGACAGAAGAATTTAAAGTGAAAAAATTAAATTAAAAAAAGGTTTCTTAAAATGCCGTGGAAATAGAAGAAAATATGAAAATTTCATGAAGATCACATAAGCATGTCTGGTCATGCTCTACTACAATAACTAAAAGGCACCCAGTAAAATGAAAGGCAACTGATTTAGAGATGACTGAAGGAGACGCTCTTTTCAAGTGTATTATTAGCCAGAAGATTTTATGCCACAAAGTAGCAAACAAGTCAGCAGTTTAGCTGGCTTCCAAAAAGCTTGAAAACCCCTACTGTATTGCAAACCAAAACACCTAGAGTGGGTTTTGTATGTGTGCACACATGTGTATGTATTTAATATAACAGGTGGAACGGCAGAAAGCAGGCACGTTTTTCTATAAATTGCCCTGCTGTTAAGTTTCTTGAACCATCTTCTGACATGGCTGGAATGGGCCCTGCTAGAAGAGAAGATACTGAATTAGAAAATCTGTACGTCTATAATATGGAGCTTCCAGTCTTTCTGTATCCTTTGTTGCCTAATTTCCTTGCTCCGAGATAGTTTTCCTTGTTATTGTAATTCCTTTGCAGAATATTAACCTTGACATTGATGCAACACTGGTGGGGCAAAACTTCTTCTTCCTACCCCAGTTTTGCAACTTAGATGATGAGGTCTCCAAGAAGGAGGCTGTCTCTTTGATAATTTATTTTTGTTTGGTTCTCTAAGTATAAAAACCAGTTTCTAATAAAAACTTTCAAAGCTTTTATCTTTCTGTATGACATCTTCCAAGCTAAGCCTTTTCCCAAATGTGAGTTTATTTGAAAAGATAGGACAGGAAGAGTCCATCCTGGATTTTTCAGTTCATTTTTCTTAAACAGAAAAACTGTTTTAAAAGACCGATTTTTCTTTTTCTACAAAGAAGGTGTTTTTGGTGATTAGAAAAACCCTGAGGGAGGAATGCTAAGTGGAACTCATTGCTGCAATGTAATTATGGCCAAAGACTCAGCGAGATTTGAAGGAGGACTTGATTTTACAGAAGCAACAATATTCAGTTACAACAGCTAATGATAAAAAGAAATACAATGGAAGGGAAAGAAAACTTGTTTCATATAAGCACTTAACATAACATTGTGTTCAGGACAAGACCTGATAGGACAGATTACCTCCTTTTTTTTTTATGAAGTGTTCTGCACAATCACTTCAGACATGTTGTACTGTCCAGTGATATGAGAAGACCCAAGATCTGGAAGTTTATTCCTGTGAAAGTAACAGAGAAAATATACTTTTAAATGTGGAAAAGTATCTGACCATCCTGATGACTGTGGATATTGACAGTATTAGCAGATACTGTACCATGCACGCATTCTGTTATTCTGCTTTTGGACTTTTGTTAGAACAGAAAATTAAGTACTTTTTGCATGAGTGCTGAAAAAAAGCAGAAAATTAAAAATAAATTCTATTTTCTTTGCAAACTTGAGCACTTTTTAAATGTAGCTCTTTCAAAAAATAAAAAGCATTATAAAGAAAATTTTTGATGAAGAATAGATCAATGGGAATTTTTCTGACACACTCCAGTAGAGTGGCTAATGTGCCCCAACTGTGAATAGACATTCAATACAAGACACCAGCCACTCTACAGTAACCCACTTAAAATCCCAGCTTCACGGACATGGGGTTCCCAGCACTAGCAGTCTCAGTCCACCCAACTACTTCTGCTGTGTCTCGTGACTTGCTAACGTGGGCACAGCCAAAGGTGAGCAAGGAGTTTCCATAATAGGGGCAGACAGGAGAGGAAGCTGAAGACAGGACATCCCAGCCCAGGCTCACAGAATTTAATACAATCAGAAAATCCACAAGGCAAGTCTGTGGTTATTCTTTAGGTGTGGGTTTGTTGTTTTATTTTCACCTGCTCCTTTCTTTCATAACTGCTGAATAGCTTGAAACTCACAGTATTACAGGGTTTGTATCATTGTTATCCAGGTAATATTAGGATATTTGAGCAATATCTTGACTCAAAATTAAGTTAGGTCAAATCTCTAGGTGTGCTCTTCTGCCCTCATCCTGATTTCCACTGCAGCAAAACCAAACCCAGATGAAGAGGAGACCAACAGTGAGACACACACTTTCTCCATGGTTTATTACTTCCACCAAGACTGAGGTGGAGACCAGTCCTCCCCACATGCCCGAAATATGCTCCACTACCTTTGTATATTTGGCATAAAAGCACGTGTGAACACCAGGACCTGAACTGTGGGACAAGGGTAGTAATCAGGGGGTTGCAATGTACTCAGGAAGGGGAGGATATAAGATCCTTAAAAAGCATCAGGAGAGAAGCACAAACAAATTACAACACAGTAAACATGTACTGAAGGGCAACTATTCCTATGGATACTTCCCCCTACCAAAAAGACTCCGACCCCCCCTACCTTTTATTAGTTGAAACATGGTACTTCCTTTTAGGCACTGTTGATTCACATACAACATACATAAGATGCTGATAGAGAAAACCTATTTCTCACTAAGGGTAAATTCAGCAGGCTATGCTGTCCAAAGCACCAATCTTCGGTGATACGTAAGTAGGACATCTCTAAAAATAAGTCTTCTTGTAAGGAAGATTAAAAAAAAAAAAAAGTCAGAGTCACATCTTCAATAAAAGCTTCCTAAAGAAAAAAAAAAAATCCCTGGAGACTTAAAACAGAAGCTTATAACGAGGCCCTTCTTAGTTAAAGTTATGGTGCTTTACAAGGAAAGCTATGGAGATAAAAGGAGTATCACTGTAGAAGAGATAATTTTGTTAGTTCATTTGTATAATTAGAGGTTTAAGCCATGAGGACCAGCCATGTTCTGGCTTGAAATGTCAAATGTGAAGCTCTTGAGTACTCAGGTTTTAGGAATTAGGCCAAAAAAAGTTTCAAAATTAAAGGGTACTTTGACTGAACCTTTAGTTTAAAGTCTCTTTCAAGTAAACCTAAGTGAATTAAATATAATTTTTCATGACTGATTAGAGTGTACATTTGACCATCAGTTGCATCTCACATTCTGCTACCTACCAGCTGGAACACTGATGAGACTTTTTATAACTTCATTACAGCTACCTTGTGGAAAAATGTAATCATATATAATCTTGTAATACAGATGCACAAGTAAAACAATACCAGCTTCTGGCTTCTGGTCTTGTCAGGCTGCTTTACGCCTTTACTTCTCCCCATGCCATACAGCATACCCCCACTGCACAGGGATCACCTTTGAAGGATGTCTGCAGAAACAAGCTGATTTTTTTTTTCTGCCTAACATCCAAGATGCATAGTCCCTGAAGGAACAGTAGAGACACAGGGCTTCATAGGCCCAGATCTTACCGAGGGAGCCTCCTGAGCAAAGAGATTATCTGGTAATGTAGAGAATTTTTTTTTTTTTTTTGTGAACAGGTAAGTTAATACAGAGAGGACAATACTCACCTATCTAACTGCTTGAAATTATTCTTTCTCAAAGAAGAATTCTGCAAGGCTCTGGCACAGGGCTGCCCTCTCTAGCCAAACAGCAGAACAAGCCTTGCCTAAATAAAGCATTTGGATTTTCAGGATAAAATGGCTTAATGTCATCTTTGTTGTTGTCTCTACAGCAAAGCAATGGAAGATGAAGAAGCATTGCAAACAAGTAAGGTGACACAGCTCATCAACATGCAGCACTTCTTTACTATGCAGCACACTTGCAAATGTATCACATTTGACTGGTACCATTTAACTCTGTAACCTTTTTTGCTAGACTGTATTCCATTTCTTTCTTTGTCTGACCTCCAACTCCTCTGCCAGAGGTGGTAGAGAAAATATGGAGCAGCAATGGGAAGGAGAGCAGAGGCAGACAGAAGTATCAATTTATACCACAGGCTTTGTGACTAATCGCTGAGTAGCATCTCTTCAGAATTAACATAATCTCTGAAAGGTTCCCATATGTTTGAGGCTGACTGTGTGCATGTATGCTAATCAGCTGCAAATTATAATCAGGATATTAGAACACAACTTTGCTAAGCAAATGGCTGAGAAGATCAGCAAATATTCGGCAGTGAGAAGAAAACAGAGCTTTGGAGAGGAGAATCTGATTCCCATCAGCTTCTGGCTGATCAGCGCATAGCCTGGGGAGGGAAGGAGCCCTTGCAGAGGGACCACTGAGGGCACGAGGCTGATGGGACCTCTCCCTCATGTCCGAGGGGTGTAGTAGCCAGGCTGCGTCTCTCCCGTTTCCCTCCAGCAACAACAACTGCAAAAAAATTACCTGCGATGCAGAGTGGATGTTGTCTAGACAAAGTTCCCTTGCCACAATTGGCGAGAGGAATTTTTTTTCCTGGAAGCCCCCAGCATGACCCATAAAAGGAGCCTCACAGAGCAGCAAGGTGCTGAGTGATTCAGCTTTTCTGCACAGCAACAGCAGGTCAATGTGCTTCAGTCCTAACAGACTGGCATCAATCTGTCTTCTCTCCCTCTATGCCTGAGGGCTTCTTTTTCACAGGACCCTTCCAGCAACCCCAGTAGCACAGCCCACCATGCCACGGGCATGCAACCACATAGATTGAGTGCACACATTCTGCACACTGTCTGGGCACTGTTTGCAGCAGCAGCTACATGCAGCCTCTCCCATGCACATACCTTACATGACACAAACAGAGTTGATGATGATAATTTAAACGTCATGTTTCTTCTTGCTCTCCAGTTGGTCCCTTTCTTTGGTATATCCTGGAGGCCTCTGTGTAGGAAAGAGCAGGTGTGGACGTAGCTAACAAGATATTCATTAAGACCAGATTTTGATAGAGATGACAAATCACCCCCAAACTTCTGTTTCTCAGCATCCAGCTTTAAGGATCGCTTTATTTACAGCTAGAAAAATTACCTGCAGCGGTATTGCTGGGGAACTAAAGCCTACAGTAACATTTATCTTCCATTTCAGCTACTCTGCACTGAATATTCCCCTTGGAAATTCAGAGAGCAGCTACATTGTCTGTTACACGTGTTACATAAAGACAATCAGAATGAGGTATTTGGGCACTGACCTGCTTGATTTTATTTTTCGTCATTCTCTCCCTCCCAGCCCCAACATATATTTGTGAAGCATGAAATACATTCACCCTTCCTGATTCAGTTCTAGTCTTTTTCAATCCTGACAGAACACTCGAGGTTGTTAAGTGAACTGTGCTAGGCTGGGTCATGTTTTCAAATGAAGAAAAAAACCACAACTCTGCAGTAGATTGATACAATTTTGGTTTCATAGCTGACAATCATTTTCATCATTGTTTCAAGCATGAAAGATTTAGCAATGGCTGCATAAAACTTCTGTGGCACAAACCTTTGATGTTCTGTCAAGTAGCTTTGCTTTTCTCCCTGTCATACACACTGCAGCCACAAATTACTCCCTGGCAATCCTAGGTGAGGATTATGAAGATTATTAGAAAAAGCTGAGGTTTAAAAAGTTATTAAAAGTACCTTCGCATTTCAGCAACATGCAAACAGGCAATTGTGTTCTTCACAAAAAGCCTGATTTTCTCATTTTAATGTGCTGCTGATTTTTCTCTCTTTCAACTGATCTCTTTGGCTGGGCATTTCCACCTCAAATTCCAAGTAATAAAACTGTCATGAGGATTGCCTACTAAGAGAAAGCACTAAAACAAACAAAAAAAGAACATTAGCAATCTGCTTGTGAGCTGCAAACACATGCACAGAAGCTGAGCAGAGCACATGTTTTTCTGAAAGGCCAGTTGTGCTACCTGGAGTGTGAACTCCGCAGGAGAAAGCTACATGGCAAAAGAGAATTAGAATATAGAATTGTATTTTATTTTAAACTTCCACCTTCATGAATGGATGTAACATCTATCTCACTATTAATAAAAAAAAGCAAAGCTAAGTACTCTGAATTCAGGACAATTTTTTGCCCTGGCTTGAGCTCCGTGGGACTATCCAGAGGTTTCTTGTGGATGCCAATTTAAATTAAACAAGTAAAATGCAACTGACCTGTCACGACAAAAGTTGGTCCTTAAAAGTCCACATCTTGTCCAGTAAAGTCTTTCACCTAAACAATGGGTACTCTTACTTTTTTTTTCTTTTTTCTGACGTGCAGTTTTACTTCATCAACAGCATCTGCAGATCACTGTTCTGTATTTTGCTATGCCACTGGATCTGCAGATGGAGGTACTGTAGACCCTTGGAGCATGCATTCCCCTAACTACTATTGCAGGTTTTGGGATGCAGGTCTCTGAGATTTTTGCTTCATGGCTACAAGTGATTTTTATCATCCAAACAGGCTTTAGCTGTAAGATGGGGATAGTAAAACTTCTCTAAGCAATTGATCTGCCCAAGGTTATGCAAGGAGGAGAGGTTAAAGAATATCAGCATCTTCCTCAGAGCCTTGGAAATTAATACTAAAGATCATTATTAAGATCTTTAAATTTGAAAATGATGCTTAGGCTCTATTGCAAATATTTTACAGGAAACTGCCCTTTTTGAATAAGCTCTAATGCAATCTAGGAGGAGCACAGCAGTTTAATGAAGGGATGAGAGGGAAGTAAGAGTAACAGTAGTAATAAGTCAAAGAAATAGGCTTAGTTGTCTGTACAAGATTTGCAGATGAGTGTTTCATACACATAATCATGTGCAGGCAGATAGGTATTCAGATCCCCAAAAGCTGGGTTTATCCAGTGATGATAGGACTGGGTAATTCATTCCAAATGGCTCAAATTTCAGTGCTCTCAAGATTTAAAGTGACCTCTTCAGAGACTAGACAGTGATGAAAGATCAAATCAAACAAACTTTCCCTGTCTTACACCTTAAGAAGTCAATGAGACTATACACCCACCATTTATGTGATTACTTTTTGCTGTGCTAGTACTCTCACTTCTTTCTCAGTATTTAATTATCAAATACCCAAATGAACTCCCCAGGATAAAGCTACAACTCAAAAATTATTCACTGAAAAGAGCTGTTGAATAACATTTGACATACACACGAATCCATTTGTAGATAATCCCCAATCAGCAAAATTCATTGACTAAATTATTTGCGGTTAATTATTCACCCATCTCTCACCGCACAACTTTTCCCCTCTCCCCTTTGACAAATTTCTAAAATGATCAAAACGCTGATCACCACCCAACAGTTTATACAGCCTCTCGCCTTTCTGTCTCCCTTCCAGTTGCTTCCCTCCGGTCCTTTAGTAAGCAAACCCTTCTGATTCAGTAATTCGGTGAACCAGTGAAATTTTTACTTTCAATTATATAACTGCTGCAAGGCACTCCAGTCAGCAGAAATGCCATCCAGGAGATTCACAGCCGTAAAAATGCATAAACAGATGTTGTTCCCTACCATAGGACTTTATTGGGTATGCAGTCCATAGTTTTGGACACTTTGATTTATTGGAGTGAGAAACAATGTGAAAACACTGTCAGGCTTCTGAAGCCACTGAGATATTAGACTGCTCCATTCATGTACATCATGCTTATGAAAAGCACAGGAATCTGGTAGGCTATAAATTAGAAGATCCTGGAGGTGTGGGGTGGGAGGAAGAATCATGAGGGTAAACTTAGCTTGTGATTAGCTTTAAATCCTCAGAAATACTAAACAAATTCTGGCTGTTTCATGACTTACACCTTCCCTTTCCCACTGTTCCTTTATTTATAATTTTCCAGCAGTAGTGCAGACCCACACTCCCCCTGCTCCTGGCTTGCAGCCACTTGGGCCAGCAGGATCTGCCTGCTTTGTTGAGCTCTTTTTGCCACACGTCTTCTTTGGAAACCACTTATTAAGGTCTTAGACCTGATGTATTTTTAATTCTGCTGTGAAGGCCTGCCCTACAGAAGATGTTGCTTTGGCTAACAAGGCCTTCCACCCAGCTGTGGCCGTGTACCACTCTCTTTTCTTCCCTTCACAGCTACAGTAATCTCACTTTTGGAGGGATATGTTTTAGATAAGAGGAATGAGCTCTCTTCTCCCACCCAGTCTGCAGTGGCTGGTTTACACTATCAATATAACAGCTCTCTAACTATTAAAGGATAAACTGCAGCTACAAAATTCATGATGCACAAATTTCTAAGCCTGAATTAGCTTTCAGTCAGTAGTGACAATTTGCATTACATCCCATGGTCCAAGGCTTTGTAGACCGTTTTCAGTCCTGAACCAGCCCCATAACTTACTTCACATCCGATACCCTTTTTCTGAAGTACAAGATTCTTACGATATTATGTATCCTCCTCAACTCTAATCCTGTTTGCACGTGATCTTCCTCTGCATTGATTCATTGCAATTAGCCTGAGAAGAGCCAGCTTTTGCTCACATCCTGCACACGAGCATGGAACCACTGAAATTCCCTGCTTTCCAGTCCCCATCCTTGCAGGCTTCACAGCCAGGTGTGAGATTTCATTTCAATGGTGAATCTGGCTGGTCCTCTTGCCGTAGCACTGAAAGCTAGTGGTACCAGAGAAGCCAAACCAAAGTCAGAGTTTAGAGCTAGGATGCTCTACTACACTAACTGCTTAATAAGCTTATACAGCAAGGCAGGCTTTAAGGAAAAAGGAAAAAAAAAAACAAATAAAAGAAATTCCATAACAGTAAAACATCTTTTTATCTTATTTCCTTCTGACTTAATTTAGAAGTTTCTCCAGCAAACTTTATGAACTATTTAATCCTGGTTCTTTTTAGCTACAGAATATTCTTACAGCATTTTTTTCCCACTGTAATTTGTCACATGAATATCACCATTCATACCTTCAGCTCCTCAGACAAAAGGGACCTCTTCAACAGCATGTATTGGACTAGACCTCTTTACTGCAGAGTTGTCCTTTTAAGGTATTTCCCAGGGCTCACTTCTGGGCTGCTGAGGGAAGAAAAGGCAGGTGAGCCTGCAATTTTGGGAGAGGCAATTAGCTGTAGCCCTTAACTAGTCATTTTGCAGCTAACCCTCTGTAAGGCAGCTCTCTTCCGCATGGTAAATAGGCTTATTTATTCTTCTCCCACCTCATTCCTAATGCTTTCAGTGTATCCTAAGTAGACAAGCAACCAGCTTCTGTCCTTGGATACCAGCCCAGTTCTCCTCGACTTCACCAGCATGCATGGACTATGTGAGGAAAGAATTCAGCTTGGTAGAGTATTTACACTACGTGCTAGTCATTAAAACAGCCACCAGCTCCTGTTTCATGAGCAAAGATATAAATTCCAGGTCATTACATAAACTGACTTTATAGTGCATTTGCAGAGGCCATTAACTCTGCTACAGCCCTCTGCTCACCCTTCAGAGGAGGAACAGGGATGACATCTTTTGAAACAGCAACACCCTACTCTCCTCTCCTGCAGAGGTGCTGGTACAAACCAGGAGAAACACTGCACATCTCTCTCTCTGCCTGGTCCCCAGTGAGAACTTGACCTAAATTCTGCAGCACACCAGGAAAACCAATTTGAGATCTTGCAGCTGATTCAACTAACATGAAAAAGTGAGAGTGCCTTCTTGTGAGTAGGACTGTGCTACATAGCAGAGTCATTTCCAGGTCTGTCTCAGATGTCCTGTGCCTCATTTCTCCATCTCCAAAATAGGGCTAATACTTCTCCTTCACACACAGGTGATAATGAGATGAAAGATGCTCAAAGATTAAGTATACTCCATAAAAACACGACAAGTTTAATTCCGTATAAACTGGCAGCAACTTTAAAGTTTCAAAGGCAATTCAATTCACGTTTTTTTAGTGCTGTTTCAAAACATTAATGTCTACTCTGCTACTGCAGTTTGCTTTTCAAATGCACAGCTGTTGAATAGCAGTCATTAGGGGAAGGGGGAGAAGCTGGAGTTTTTGTAAGACATGATCACGAGCAAATTAATTCATGTTGGCTATGAATTTTGCATCAGTAGATTTCAGTGCAAATCCAATTGTAGTAACCAGTTTATATTCCCCCTCTAGCTATTGTTTTGAGCTATCTTCAGATGCATACTGACCTCCTTGAATTGCTTTATAGGCCATTCACATTGCAGAGATTTTCTTTGCAGCTGATACCCCAAGGGTGGTATCTTCAGGCTAAAAGCTGACACTGTGTAAAGCTCATGTGTACCAGCTCAGTGGAGCTGTACTGATTGATAGCTAAAGGTCTGATTTGTAATTAAAGAGTAGAAAAACTGGCTTCTGAAAAACAGTTCTGGGATGAAGGTGGAGTCTGCTATGAACTCGATGGCTCTGGAGTTTCAGACAACAGCTTTTAAAATTTTCTGTGCAGGGAAACAGCCTGTAAGAGGTACCTGCTTCCATCACCTAACCAGTGACAACTCATTCCCTACACAGTTGTGCCAACAAACTGATCACAGGGTGATCCTATACATGTGTGAAGGGTTGACCCTGGCTGGACGCTAGGTGCCCACCAAAGCCATTTGATCACTCCCCCTCCTCAGCTGGACAGGGGAGAGAAAATATAACAAAGAGCTTGCGGGTCGAGATAAGGACAGGAGAGATCATTCACCAATTACCGTCACGGGCAAAACAGACTCAGTTTGGGGAAAATTTACTCAATTTATTACAAATCAACCAGAGTAAGGTAATGAGAAGTAAAACTAAATCTCAGAACACCTTCCCTCCACCCCTCCCTTCTTCCTGAGCACAACTTCACTCCCGGATTTCTCTACCAACTCCCCCCAGCGGCACAGGGGGATGGGGATGGGGTTTACAGTCATCACATGTTATTTTCTACCGCTTCATCCTCCTCAGGGGGAGGGCTCATCACACTCTTCCCCTGCTCCAGTGTGGGGTCCCACCCACAGGAGACAGTCCTCCATGAACTTCTCCAACGTGGGTCCTTCCCACGGGCTGCAGTTCTTCACGAACTGCTCCAGCATGGGTCCTTTCCACGGTGTGCAGTCATTCAGGAGCACACTGCTCCAGCGTGGGTCCCCCACGGGGTCATAATTCCTGCCAGAAAACCTGCTCTATGGGCTCTTCTCTCCACAGATCCGCAGGTCCCGCCAGGAGCCTGCTCCAGCGCGGGCTTCCCACGGGGTCACAGCCTCCTTCAGGAACCCACCTGCTCCGGCCTGGGGTCCTCCCTGGGCTGCAGGTGGATATCTGCTCCACCGTGGACCTCCATGGGCTGCAGGGGGACAGCCTGCTTCACCATGGTCTTCACCACGGGCTGCAGGGGAATCTCTGCTCTGGTGCCTGGAGCATCTCCTCCCCCTCCTTCTTCACTGACCTTGGTGTCTGCAGGGTTGTTTCTCTTACATGTTCTCACTCCTCTCTCCAGCAGCTGTTTCTCTCTGTCCCCACTTTTTTTCCTTCTTAAAAATGTTATCACAGAGACGTTACCACTATCTCTGATTGGCTCGGCCTTGGCCGGCAGCGGGTCCATCTTAGAGCCGGCTGGTATGGGCTCTCTCAAACACAGGGGAAGCTTCCAGCAGCTTCTTACAGAAGCCACCCCTGTAACCCACCCCGCTACCAAAACCTTGCCACACAAAACCAATACAACATGAAATCAGTAAAATATTCCAAGCTGAAATTAAAAGAAAATAATTCTAGGTCATTTACCTAATCCAGTTACAGCACAGCTCCAGAAACAATTTCATGAGCACTGCCAAGGGAGCAGGATTGTGCGAACGCTCCCTGTCTTTGGGGAAAAAAGCCACTTATGGTGGTTTTCCCAGCAACCAGTCCTCACTGAAATCATCCTCACCTGTTACCACAAAAAGCAATTGATGAGAGCCCTTAGCCTACTAGAAATCAATTTAAAAGAAAAAAAAAACAACCAAAAATCCAACAGCATAATAGAGGCCCTCCTCATGACACTCACTCTTCAGGGCTGCATGTCCATTGTTAATAGCCAATAAAAAAATTTCTTCCAGAAATTCTTTGTGTCATTTCCACTGTCCCTTGTCCAGCTGGTTGGTGGCATGCTAAAGACCTCTTCTTGCCAGAGCCTTAAATAATGCAGACACACAACTCACTCCAACCTAGATTTGACACTTTCTTCATGATTAAATGGGCTACTCACAGAGACAGACAACTCACTAACTTCAAAGCTTCCTGTCTTAGCTAACAAGAAACAAATTGCTTCCCCAGTGACTCCTCTCAAGGGAGTAACTCAGGATAAACCTGTGATATTTGCATTAATTCATCTTTAAACATAAAGCGGAATAGGTTCCATTTCTTTAATATATTTTCACATTATTTAAATGGACTTGTTTTAAAAGCCAGTAACATGTTTGCTTTGGGGATATTTTGCATTTATATTTACCTTTTGGCTGGCTGTTCATTTTATAGGAAGATCTGTTGGAACTAAAGCAGTTGAGGGTTACAAAGATTTTAGAAAGGATTTACATGTGAGGCCACTTTCATCCTGATTTTCAGTAATGCTACTTTTCTCAGTTTAGTGACATTTAAGGATATTGGAAATCTTCCAGTGACAGAGCGCACCAGCAATCTCGGCTGCCTGAGGAAAGCAGGGCTTTACTGCGCTTGTCCTGATACCTGATGCCCATAGAGCAGTTCTGATCAGCAGATATCAAAGCACTTTGCAGAGGCGCTTGATTTCATCCTCCCATTTTTGCAGCAGGGGAAACAGATATGGAGGAGTGAAAGGAACAGTATTGCTTGAAGGCCAGCAAAAGAAGAGTTAATTTTTTTCCTTGTTTGTTCACAACAGACACCATAGATTACAAGGTGCTCACTCACTCTGTCCTCTCCAGTTATGTCAAAGTATAGAGACCATTATTATGGTATTCTTGCACTACCTAGTCTTGTTTTAGGATTCACTGTCCAGTTACCTATACTACCCTCTGCTGCTGGGGGAACTCTGCAGCATAGCAGGTATAAAAGGGGACCACTGTCCTGGTTTCAGCTGGGATGTAGTTAACTGTCTTCCTAGCAGCTGGTACAGTGCTATGTTTTGAGTTCAGTATGTGAAGAATGTTGATAACACTGATGTTTTCAGTTGTTGCTCAGTAGTGTTTAGACTAGAGTCCAGGATTTTTCAGCTTCTCATGCCCAGCCAGGGCACCTGACCCAAACATGCCAACAGTGTATTCCATACCATGTGACGTCCCACCTAGTTTAGGAACTGGGAAGTGGGGGGGGCAGGGATTCGCCGCTCGGGGACTGGCTGGGTGTCGGTCGGCGGGTGGTGAGCAATTGCCCTGCGCATCATTTGTACATTCCAATCCTTTATTACTACTGTTGTCATTTTATTAGTGTTATCATTATCATTATTAGTTTCTTCTTTTCTGTTCTATTAAATCGTTCTTATCTCAGCCCAGGAGTTTTACTTCTTTTCCTGATTTTCTCCCCCCTCCCACTGGATGGGGGGGAGTGAGTGAGCGGCTGCGTGGTGCTTAGTTGCTGGCTGGGGTTAAACCACGACAACCACGTATCACGCCAGTGCACAGTCAGCATCTTCTAGTTTAATCTGACAGTAAAAGTGGATGTTAGTAAGATGCTGTCAATGGAAGGACCTGAGGCATGATTCAATTCTGGACAGAAGAGTGTATGTATGCACAAATCTGTGAGATTGTGTAAGTTCAGACATCCATCAAACTGAAGAAAAACCTTTCTGGGGCTGAGCCGCCAGCAACTCTTCAGCCCAAAGAGCTTCCAGGCTCCAGGCACCCTCTCATAGGATTGCTGTGCTGAGAAGAGAGCTGTTGTGCTGTTTTCATTGCTGACCTAACCCACAGCAGCAACACTCGGTATCAGCAATGACACCCCATCGCCTGAACAGCTGCATCATTCCTAGCTTTTGTTTTATTTTCTGATTAGCTGCAAGAAATTAGCTATCGCACAGAAATCAGACTCACATTACATTGTTTGGGAACAGTATTCTTGCAAAGATTCTCTTAAGGCAGGCAGGAGGTTCTGCATTTTTTAATAAAGTTCACAACTAAATATTATGAAGTGCTGGGGGGGGCGGGGAAATCAACACCTTGATCACTAGGTAAACGCTTTTGAGTTCTTTAATGGCTTTAAGATTTACTGTTTAGCAACTCCAATTCTTATCATGTGCAAATGTTTCCTATATTAACAGGAGAAGAGTGCTTTGTGGGCAGTGAATGGGAAACAGGACATCCATTTAACGGGGCCATTTGGGGTTAGCACAAAATGACAGAACAGCAGGAAGCCGTTAAAAGCTTCCCCCTCAGCAATCAAAGCCCTGCAATTTTGAATCTTTTCCTCCAATCAAGTAGTGTATTGATGAGAAACCAGTTCTGATAATGACCTTTGAAAGACTTCATTCTGGCCTTCTGGGGTAACTCATTTCTCTAACTATGGCGTCCTAACAGGAGCTCAGCAAAAGCACGTTATCTACACAATCAATTGAGCAGCATGACAAATGGCAGAAACCAAGGGTAGGAGATTTCTTTTCCCTTAACTTGGCTGACTTTTTTTTCCTTTCAAGGGTCCTGATCTCAGCCTGACTATGCAAGTATTGCTTTTTCTATGCGCATCTTCCTCTCTCCTACCTGTCTATCCCGGCTCATTGAAATTATGGATCGACTATCCTTATAATTCATCAGTTCTACTGTAACCTAATGCGATAGTTCCTTCCTGTGTTGCATTATTTTTAAATTTCATTCTGTAAGCCTGCCTCCCAGATCAAGTCACACTCACATTTCATTCCAAGCTTTAGTTCAATTAATTTCACTTTTTTGGCAGTGCTGAAAAGAAACTCTCCTTCTTACAAAGGCAGACATGGAATGCTGAATGCCAGCTTTCCTAGGTGGGAAACAGTAGGTGTTTGCTCTCAGCCCTGCTAATGGTGGGAGTCATATTTCATATGCTGGATCTGGGATCATCCACACCCCCCCCCCCCCCCCCCTTAGTTGGCAGACAGGTGACACAGAAATCACAGAACCTGCAGAGGCTGTCCTGTGTGCCCCAGCTACTTCACCAGAAAGGCATCATGTTGAGCCCATGCCTGATTCACATCAAACTGGTACAAGTATTTTAGAAGTGAACACAGCACCCTGCTACTGCCATCCTTGGAAACACAGTGAGAGTGCAGGGAAAGCTTCCTTTCCCAGCTGTGTCTTAGGACTCCTGCTCTTTGCCATCCTATAAGGAGCCAACGAAGACTGTGTGTAGAGGGGTGAAGGAGAGTGCTTGATATGACAGTTACAGGTTATATTTGAAAATTGTTTTCCTAAGCAGAGTCTGCCAGCCTGCTCATGCCCTGGCACTGAGGAGGAAAAACATCTTATGTAGCACATATTGTAAAGAAACTACTGTATGAAGCATGGAGGACAAAGGCAAAAACATGTATGGGCTTTATTCTAAGGCAGCAAAACAACTTCTCCCTTTGTACAGTCTAGGAAAGTCTCAAGCATAGGCAACTTTAAAAAATCATTTAAATAGTTGTCATGACTATATTCTTACCTTATGTCTGTTGATTTGGCTCCCATAATGCCCAAACAGTTCTCCTGAAGCCAGTTTACTGTCTATTGTCTGCATCTGATAAGAGCTGTTATTTCTGATTAGATACTTTTTCTCTGTACTCCAGATCCCTGATCTTCATTTCTCTGCCTCAGCATCACTTCTCCCTAAGCACTAACAGTGTCTGATGCAAGTACCACTATTAGCATGCCCTGGTGGGTAAGAAGAAAAACAAGAACATGTCACACCTTAGCTTAAGGCTGCAAAAAAAAAGGCAATATCCTCAGATCTGGAAGTGCCTTTATATTGTGCTACCCCCATGCTCTGGAAATTCTGCAGGATTTAATATTTCTAAGCTAAACAGAGTTCCTTGGTTCTTTTATTCATAAAAAGTCCCACTACAGAAGCAAGCCAGACATACCAAGCTCCAGCTCTCCATGAATTTAATTTATTGCATCACAACTTCCTAAGAACAAGGCATTAGAGAAGAAAGCAGATGATTCCATGGATGCTTTTAAGGTAGACACGAGTCCTGCCCTCCACCACCTCCCCTGAGCCCACTGCCACAGTTGACTTTGTAAAGACAGAAGCATGAATTAGCCTTTGCAGAATCACAATTCTTATACCCTACAAAAAACGTGAATTAATGCTCATTTTTCCTTTTAAGCACGACCAGGAATTGGCTGGAGAAAGTGAGGCTAGGGAACAGCCCCCCCCCCCGCCCTACCATGCTGGGTCAGCACATCCAGGAGAGCTTGCAAGCAGCTCACCAAAGCATTGGGATGTCCCATCCTCACTCAGCCAGTCTTTTCCACCAGGTGCTTCCACTCCCCTCAGCCTCAGAACACAGGGAATGGGTGGGCTTCAATCACATGGAAGGCAGCTCAAGGTAGAGGAGAGCTGGAGACTCTCCCAGAATAACAGTAAAATGTAAAATAGGGTTGACAGTTGTAAAAAATCACAATCACATGCCATTCAGCAGCCCAGCAATAACATTCCGTCACTGAGAGCATTATGATACAGGATCCCAGTTCTTTGGTTCATGAAATCAGCTTACGAAAGCCCTGCATTTGGGAGCTTCTACTCCTGTCTTCACACAGTGGTCCCCCATTGCATTTTATGCCTTCCAATTCTGCATGGCTGCTGAATTGCTAGACACGATGTTCAGCACGTGTTTGCTGTCAGCATAAGGTAACACAAGGTGTTTCACCCTCAGGGAAATAGAAACCCTTCCTTTGTACTTAACCACAGCATCACCACTGAAGATATCTCCCCATGCAAACCCTTGTTTGTTGTTAGGCTAAAACAAGCTGTGGCTATTTTTGAAATGCTGATGCTCCCCAATCAGCACTTAATGTGATTGTGAAGCTTTAAAATGAGATCTAGAAAATTGCATTCTGCTAGTATGTGTTCAAACGTAAACCCCATTGGACCAGGATGGAGGATCCCTGAAGGCCAACTATGTTATCTTTGCCTATAGAAAACAATTAGAAAGCTAATTTAAAAATGTTACAATTAAAGGGTTAATATAAATACATTCCTGATGCTATCAACAAGCTCGGCAGACTTCAAGAAGCTCTTTCAAAATACCAGCGCCTTCAAGCAAAATAGCTGGTTTTGGTTTTCCTTCATGCTGAACAGACTATGGGCAATTTACATACACTTTCTGCTCTTAAAAATACTTTATCCATACTATGCATTTTATGGGCTATGAATTCCATACACAGATTGTAAAAATCTACATAAAGCCTCATACAGATTTACTGTTCTGCCTATAGATTCATGGCTGAAGAAAAAACTACTAGTAGAAAAGCTTGGGGGCAGGCATATAAAATCTGATCAGCAGTTTTGTAAGATATAATAGAAAGGTTTCTACCTGTATTTTAGATAATCAGATTACAGTGGGACTTCAAAATTAATTTCCCTTTCTTGGGCAGTTTTATGTTGTGTTTTGGGAATAATCACACAAATTGAACACTGCAAATGAAAATTCTGGTTTTATTGAGGTCACTAGGGCAACTCCTACTGATTTCAATTGGGCCAGGGCCTCGGTTTATGGGCAAGTCTTGGGGAGAAAATAAATTCAGACTTCTGGAAATGGAGAAGCATGCCCAAAAGCCTTTTTTAAATTTTATTTTGAACATGGTCACACTGCTGTGTGAGAAAGCAGCTCCTTTCATTGCCTTCAGGAAATCAGCAGGTGTTCCTGCTCACACTGATTGCTTGCAAGTATGGTAGAATAGGCTGACTTAAAAGCCGCTGCTTTTCACAGTGGCCAAACACTGCTGATGGGCTGAAGTCCCCATCTCATGTCAGTGCCAGGACGTCAGCTTCCACCGAATGCTGAGCTTGGGAGGTCCAAAAAGACCCTCCTGTTTACAGCAGTCCCAGTTGGCTTCTTTAAGTACAGGCTCGTCCTGGGCTGTAGGATAAGCAGTCTTGCCTATCAGAGGCCAAGAAATCTTACGTTCCTATTCCCGAGAGCTGAGCACTTGGCAAAGAGCCTGTTTTAAATGGGACCTTGCCTTCATGAGAGGCAGTGGCTGTCAGCTCCTGAGGATTTTACAGCTAGCTGGGAACAGAGAGTCCTCCACCAAGCATGATTTTATCTGTGAGACAAACAACTGAATTCCGCTCTTGGGGTCTTCTTCCTCTCAAATCCAGAAACATCCTATCACTTTTTTCCTTCCGCTTCAAACTCCTTTTTTTCTGGTGTGAATACACACATGCTTCTCTGCATCACTGAACACAGTGCAAGAGACTGACACATCTCTACCTCACATCAATTTCCAAAGCAAGTACCCTAGCACTTGTCAGATTTCAGCTGCAAATAGAGGACAATGTCCCTTTAGATGAGATAGGCCATCCTTCTTACCTGTTTTATCAGAGAAACTGAGTCTGCTAGCAGCACTGATCTCCTCTAACATGTCTAGCTAGACTGCTGCTGCCGATGCGGTCCTTCCTTCCTGCACCACATCACACTGATATCTACCACACATTTAAGAGCTGGTATCATTAGTATGGAAGGCATAGGACAGTTCTTGTTTGAAGCCAGCTCCAAACTAATGAGCAGCACTGGACACATTAAAGGATTTGGATCAAGAATGTAGCAGTATGGTACCAAGTATCACAGTAAGAATTCTAGAAAAACAGCTTACCAAAAGTGACAAGTTTGATGCCTGTAAAACATGCTTTAATCAGAATTTCGGATGAAGTCTGAAGGTACTGTTTTTACTGCGGAAGACTTCCTCAGTTAAGTTTCCATGTCTCTGTATCACACTGTGGAGTATTTCTTATCATTACTAGTAATATCTGAAAGGTCTTGGAGATGGACATCATGGAAGTGGGGCTTCAGCTGACCATAAAAGTATTTAAAATGAGGTTTCAAATCTCCTGGAAGAAAACTGTTAAGTAAGAAAATAGTCAGAATTCTGAATAATATTACGTAATTAACTTTTCATCAGAGAACAGCCTCTTGGCACTAACCATGTTCTTTCTTCTGATATATCAGAGACTGAAAACCATGGCCTTTCCCGTGTCAACTGTCTTTTAGAATAAACACAAGACCCTCCCCCTTCATCTCCACATACTTAATAATATTAATAGAACATTAAAATATTAATGCTAGTAGACAAGGTCTTTCATAACGCACAAATTAATTCATTCACTCTAGCTCCTTAGCTTAATCGTCAACCTTTCTACAATGTAACTGATTAACATTTTCATTGTTCTTGTTTTTTTCCTCAGATTTCTACTTCTTTGGGGATCAAAAGATCTCTGAATACATAAGTTCAACAAATATCTGTGCACAAGTATACAACAATAGAAATCACTAAGAGAGATAACTAAGTAATGGCTTTCACAGCTCATGCTTCAAAGATACTACAGGAAACAACCATTTAAGAACCATTTTTATTTTTGTTTAACGTGATTATACACATTCATGAGTCCAACAAGATCTGCACTGTGACATTAAAGATACAGTACAATAACATTCAACATGAGGTACTTCATATTTATATATATCTGTCCTTTATAAATAATGCTGTAAGCCTGCTAAGGTCAAACACTGCTCCACCACAAATGGGTGCTGGGACCTGAAGTTAGCTGAGTTTATCACAACAAATAAAAAAAAATAATCCCAAAACAGTTCAGTGCAATAACTATGTAGAAATTAAAATGTTTACTTAAATACTATTTTAGATATGCAGAAAGTATATTACATCATACTCTCTTATCACAGATTCTCCTCACCAGGAAAATCAAACATACAAGTAGCAAAGATGGCCAGGTACAGTTTAAGACAGAATCTACAAAAGGATCTCTATCGACATTATGCTTACATTCCAGGTTGATATGGCTGATGCTTGCAAAATGTCAATCAATGTATTCAAGCTTGGATGCTACTGCTAAACCAACCAAATCCACATTTAGACATGTATTTAAGTGCCCTGATGTCCTAAGGTGACTGATACTAGAGACCTTCTTATATACCAGTACTTGTTAGCATCAAGCAGTGCTCAGAATCAAGTTGTGCTGTAAGCATCAAAAGGTATTTTGGCGTGCTTATGTTTATTCATCCATACTGAAAAACTTTACATGCACCAGCTTCTAAAACCTGGAATGGACTCAGAGGAATTAAGCTAGAGATTGCTTTCATCCTACTTCATCAAAAAGATTTCATAAAAGTAGCAAATAAAATAATAATTAAATAACAGCTCATTTTCTACATATTACAGTTACACAGTATTCTGATCTCTTAACTTCTGTTCCAGCCAGTGAACGTAGTAGATACTTCACCTTTATTTGCAGATAAGGAAAAAACAAAAAATAAATTAAAAGTGAGAACCCAAGTCTAGTTATACCAACGCAGTACTCTGATTTGTCCCACCAGCTGAGGCACCTGTTTTTTTTCCAAACAACTCAGAATGTAGCTTGCTACTGCAAGCAACTTGTCAATCTGATCATCACTCAGAGTAATTACATCTACATCAACCACTTGCTGTAAGAAAACTTAATCAGCTGATTAGCATCTTTCTCTGCTTTCAAATGTATTTAAATAAATGGAACTGCTGCTCAGATGTTGTCTAAAAGTAGATGACCATTACCTCATCACAATCTTAAGATTCCTTTTTGCAGTCTCTTCAGCAACTCTTCCTCCAGTCCATACAATTCATACTCCCATCTATTTTAGGCTGCAGATCTAAATATAATTAACTGGAGGTTTTTAAAATCTCTCTCTGGGAGTTTTCCATGGAGCATTCTGTTTAGATTTCACTAACAGTCTGGATTATGTACAGCTGTTACAAAAAACCAAAACATTTTTCTCTATATTTTGAGGGTATTTATAAGCAACATTCTTTCTGAAATGTAAACACACACGTATGTATGTACGTATAAAAAACATTAAACACTAAGATGGGTGAAAAGCACAGATGTTGCAGGGCAGTTTTTTACCTGGCTCTCCTTTTATTACCTAGAGAGTAGATCTGGGCTTTGGCCATAAAGTGTTTGACATCTACACTCCAGTCTTCCTTACTTCAGATGGTATTTTGGACACTGCAAAGATGTACTGGCACTTTACGATGGCCAGGGGCCAGGATTCCAACCGTCAAAAAACACTTAGAGTAACAGTACTAAACTGGTAAGAAATCATACGAGAAAAACATTTTTATTACAAAACTGACAAGTGAATTTAGGATTACGCTACATTAACGTGTTGATAAACCGTAACATTAATCTTCATTCTGTCTAAAGAATCATTTGGTCCTCTCATTTTGTTAGAACATACGCAACAAACAGAACCCACTTCAAAGGTGAAATGAGATGCTTTACAATAGGTAGTGTGCCTCTGAGAAGCAACTGTCCCAATGCAATGGTGAAGGATTTTCTTATGTTTAAACAGTACCTGTATTTCTTATTTATACTCGCTTCCTTCCCTGATAAATGGAGTCATGATCCCTAATACTTTTCCAAAAACAATACAGACATATAACAGGAAGTTTGGAAAAAAAAAATTCAGACAAGGAAAAGGTTCTGTACCACATAATCCTCTGATTGATGTCTAAACATAAGCAGTTGCCAGAGATCCAACATTAACACGTTAGAGATTTCCTCCTCCTCACTGTTATCTGATAATATACACTAAGTGTAATATGACCACAGCTGGGAATCTTCTGTCTTTCTGTCTAAATTTTCACTTATAATGTATGGTAATAAAAATAAGAAATCTCATATTACAGGAAAAAGTCCAAGTCAGGATTGGTACGTTCTTTTGTTCCTCTATAATCTGCCTCTACCATGTTTAGCAGGAAGAAAAAAACCCCACCCAAAACAAACAAAAAATTATCCTGCATCGGATGATAGATATTAATTCCCATTTATTTAGCAAGAGTTCAAAGAAAAGCCATTTAAATAGCAAATCAACTTCAATGTAGCAAAAACTAGGTCATGGGAGTAGAATTTCAAGAGCTGCATGTACAATCTGAACATGTGCAAGTACTTCCTTGCCTTCAAGGTGGGATTCCTAGAAAATGAACTCTGAGCGTAACTTGCCAAACCCACATCCCCCCCTCACTGTAAACATGTCCATGTACTGTGGACATGGTCAGCATGCTGTGTAGCTTTCTGAAAGCTGCTTGCTTCTCTCCATCTTCCTGTAGCCATCCTGAACAGTTGGCTGCAGGAGAATGTCACAGGATGAAGGTTTAAACCTCTGCTTTTTCTCCTTACAACTGAAGCACTTCTTTTGGCTCCCATGATCAAAAGCAGCTCAGTTTATTGGAAGCTCTTAAGTCTGAAGAGCAGATAGAAGAGAGCGCTATAGAACAAGGCTCTTCATTTTCTACCCCTACCTCCCCAAAAAATTACAAGCAGAAAGCAGGAAATGGAG
Source organism: Haliaeetus albicilla (assembly GCF_947461875.1). Classification (NCBI taxonomy): domain Eukaryota; kingdom Metazoa; phylum Chordata; class Aves; order Accipitriformes; family Accipitridae; genus Haliaeetus; species Haliaeetus albicilla. Next base: position 31,164,521 of record NC_091489.1, read on the forward strand.
AAAGAGAAAATGGATCAATGAAGACAGTGTTTAGTGAGATACAAGCCGGGGGGACATCCTCTGGTGATTCACAGGTGCATCAAAGAAAGGGTTAGCATCACCAGCAAACAGGCAACCCTCTTATAAAGCCTTTAAAACTTGCTTGTTCCTAAGAGCTTCCAGTTTAAATATTACACTTAAACTTTATCACCAATGATGCTACAAGTATAGCAAGCCAGTAACTTGACCACAGCATTTAGTTACATATTACCTGTACTGATCACCTATTTGCAGATAAAAAGCTAAGTGTCAGTAGGCCTGAACCAGACAGGTTCTTCATAGCAAAATGCTTCGTCTCCATACACTTTCATTCAAGCATAAAATATGAGTTCGGGAATTTGCCCTCCCTGTACCCCAGTGCCATTTGTACTGTCCGAAGAGCACTGAAACTGAACAGTCACCTTCCCACACTGAACTTCTGTCATTCCTTCTTGTCCGAAATAGCTGAGTTCATTACCATCCAGAATCACGCTAGCTGTGTAAAAGGTGTCAGGCTCAATCTGCACTGGATATTCAAACCACACAGGAAAAGTGTTACTAGAACCGTCTGAAAAGTATTTACTCAAGTTCTGACCTAGGATAACTCCTTGTCGTTTGAGTTCAATCTTGGCACTGTATTCTGCCGATCCACAGCTGGAGCCGTACAGCCCAAAGCCAGCAATAAACACTCTTTTATCAACAGCAAACTGGATGCTGTCGCACCGGCCCCTGTAGCGCCACTGGTTGCTGCGGTAAGCACAGGACTGGAAACGGTGGCATCGCTGAGGAACAAGGCCTTTACGGGGCTTGCTTACAAACTGTAACTCTGGCTTTTTGGCAGCCGTATACCAGAGGAAGATATCATTGGTTTCGTTGAGAGTCAGAATCCCAGACTGAGCAGCGCCATTTGCGAAGTCATCGAGGGCCATGGTAGGGATGCGTATCAAGTACAGAGCCTTCCCGAGGACTTTGCGCTTGTTCTCTATGGTAGCGGTTAGCTCTTGTCGCTGACACTCCACTTCAGCCCAGTTCAGAGCTGCTTCGAAAACAACAATTTCTTTGGCATTCAGAGTCTCCCTTCGGAGAATGCTTTCAAGTGTCTGAAAATCAATGTCACAGAACCCCTCAGACTTCAAAGCTAGCTCAGCTTGGGCATCAATCACTTCCCAACAGCGCTGGGTCAAGTCAGGTTCCTCGAATAAGCAGCTCTGGGAAAGCAGCACACAGGCATTCTTTGCACTTAGACTTGTCTCTAGAAAGTTGACGCAGGCGCGGGCAAGATGAGGGACGATATACTTCTTGGCAGCATAAAGAGTGGCCAGCACGGTATCTGCAGCTAAATCGATTTCATCACAATATATGTATCTGAAATAAAACACATGCATGTAACACTGCAGCTTAATGCAAAAACATAATTTGTCAACAACATCTGAAAATGATAAACAAAGAATATTTAAATTGTTCCACATTAAAGCTAAGCAGTGCTTTTGGGGAACACTGATTAAATCCAGAAAGAAAGTACAAACCAAATCCATCGCTCACGTAAGACCATGGAAGAGAACAGGCTCAAATCTAAGGTGAATAAAACTTCACATTTGGGGCACATGCTGTGTAGACAATGGTTATGTTTACAAACTATGGCCCCTCCAGCTCTGTGTTCCTTCCATACACGCTTTGGCTAATGAAAGGCTATCTGCCTCAGGTAGTAGCTCCTCAAGGGCTACCTTACTTGGCTAACACAACAGTCTGGAACACGTTACAAACAGTACTTGGACTGGATGTCCCATGACGGTGAATGGTGATTTACTGAGGTGTATATATAAATACAGGAATGAAAACAAGTTTATTGGGAATAACTAGGTAGTACAAGAATAGAATTACTATCAAAGTATATCAGGTGCTATCCATGTTCATAACTACTGGGTTGGGTTTTTTAGGGGAGTGGCTTTTTTTGTGTATGCGATTTTTTGTTTTTGTTTCTTGTTTGTTTTTTTTTTTAACAGGGTGATGAAGCATATAGGAAAAGGCACAGAATTCTAATTTTCAGGTTTCTTAATGCTTACAACATCCTAGCTCCACTAGCACAGTGTTTTCTCTCAGTTTCATTGCATAAGGAGGAAAAAAAGAACGTTACTGCTACGCTAGCGTGGTAGAAGAGATGAAGGTGAAATTCATTTATGTGACTAAACTGCTGGGATTCATTGCTCAGAGAAATGAAGCATTGTACAGTTTGTTCGTTTTAATATCTCATGCTTCAGGGCCCCATTTGCAGCTGGTGAGTGCAATGTGCTAAAACCATGCCAAATGCAATTTTACTCTTCACAGGGATAAGCAAGTCTTGATGGTTATGGTTGATAAAAGTGTCTTCCTCCAGTAAAGCTGAAGTAGTATGCGACCCTGTGCTAATTAAAATTTTCTAGTTAGCAGGTTTCCCAACACAATGTATTTCTTGCAGAACAGATGTGCTTATAAAGTGGAATTTGTACCTACACTTATCTGGTTATAGTTGTAAATATCTTCATTTGTATTTTTGCAGGTATAAGGTACTATCCTCCAAGCCACACTTAGAAAACATGCAGAGCAGGTACTGCTCAAGCAATATAATAAAATCTTAGAGGTTACAGAGAAAAAGAATACTTACACAGACCCAAACCTTTTTTTTTTTTTTTTTTTTTTTTAACCTTTATTACTTGGTTTCAGCTGGGCTATTTGTAACAACAAAGAGCACATCTATATATCACTGGTTACAGGCTTAGCTCCTTTACTGTCCAAACAATTTTCAATGTATCAATTCATTAATTTTTATGATTCTCCTCATTGCTCTCCAACTCTTTTCTCCCTTCTATTACTTCTCTTTGCCTGCTAGTACAGCAAAGAATGATGACATCTGTTTTAAATTGAAATAGTACAAAAGTTGCTGGTTTAATATTCATGAAAGTGAAGAACTAATATCACTGATTTACAACAGACACAGCACAGATCAGCTGTCAGCAATATTCCACACTTCTAACTCTGCCAATGCACCTCGACTCTGGTCTGCAATTACTGATATTCCAGTTTCACCCTGTTCTTAAACAGAGGATTCTGCTAGACCACAGGGTTTGACAGTTTAGTAACACATTCATCCTAGGATGAGACCATGGTTCTAACTTGAACAGTCAAGATTAAGGTAAAATATAATACATTAAAGACACCAATTCAGTGTGTCAGCTAGACTATGAATTTAACCCTATTTTTAAAACTGTAGAGAACAGCCAAAGCAATTCTACTGGGAGAATAATTAGTATCTGCCAGTTGAGGTATTATTTCATATGTACATCTGGCAATACTTTGTTTGATGATTGTTGTCAGAATGCCTACTATACAGTAAAAGACAAAAAAAATATTTATGCTATGAGAATTCACTGTCCAGGGGAGACAAAAATGAAAAAAACAAAACAAAACAAAAACCACCCAACCCCCAAAACCCACAAAAATAAGCTCAATGTATTTTCTGATGAAGATTATGATGCACCCCTCCTGCCTGCGGAAAGCAGCTTATGAAGGGGAGGGCTGCTTTGGGATAGGTAAAAAGTCTTTTCCTTCTGCAGCAACAGTATCACAAGCCTTCTGCCATCCACTGCTCACAGCAGTTGCAAGCAACACTCATGGAGATGATTTCCCAGGGGGACAGAAGTGAGGGGGACCATGGCTCCTCCCAAGCTCCACGCAGTGCAGCACACGCACTGGATGCTGCGATGAGGGGAATGCTGCACTGCTGAGCAAGATCCCTTTCCCTTCCCTGCACCATCACGGCTGCAGACACCCCTGGCGTTCACAGACACAGGAGCACTCTGCAGGTTCAAGCACACTGCATCAGGGGAAGTTAGCAATGGCAAGGTTAGCTCAACACTCACACAGACCACAAACTTTTTGTGGTCTTTTGGTTTTTTAAATAAAAGCTGAGAAGGTGAAGAATTCCATGGTTCTGGCCATGCTCTCAAAGATAGTTTCCTAAATTGCCATGGGCTAAATAATATGCCAAGACCTAGATGTCGGTATTGATACTCTCTTTTCCAGGTTTGCTTTCTGAACACATTTCTTAATGATAAATTCAGAAAGTATTCAGTTTTTATATGGCAAATCATGTTTAGCCACAGTGAAATAGATTAGCTGTTCAAAAAGGAAGGGGGGCTAGGGAATCCAAGTATCTTGTATTTGTGCCTTGTAAAATTCTGCATGAAAGTAAAGCACAAGTCTGAGCTCTGCAGAAAACACCCGCAAAACCAGAAAGGCCCAAAGCAAGGATCCATAATGCACCTACCTACATAATGTCATATCTTAACTTTATATTCCAGGTCTACAGAACATCTGTGTAACTTCAGCTTTTCCTGGCAGTTATTGATATTTGTGCAGAACATTGCTGATGTTCATGATAACCTATAAAAACTCTATGCAACAAACTCTATATGCAACTTTGAATGTTCATGTACAGTGCCACTGAAATGTAAAAGAAAAAAGAGAAACCATTCTGTAACCACAAGCTAGTCAAAACAATCTATGAAATACAATAAATTGCTAGGTAGTGATTACACCATTACATGCAAGAAAATCTGCAGCACATTAAAAGGATCACTATCAGATACTAATGTATATTCTTTATCAGAAAGCAATGGCAGTTACTATAGCTGAAGGGAAAAAAACCTTCAAAGCCATAGCATTTCTGTGATGGGGCATTTCTCTTTAATAATCAGAGTTTAAAGATACATTCAAGCACAATTCAGCAGGGAAGCTGCTTCATTACGCTCATTTAGGAAAAGACAGCATTTCTTATGCAGTTTGCAAGAAGAAAAATAATGATCATGCAAACTGACTGTTTTTCCCGTGTTAGAATAAAAAACCCTATTCAGGTAAACAGCCTTTTTATCACTTTCCAAATGCATCAATATGATAGATGAGGAGAAACTTATTTTCAGAGGCTATATTCAGTAGCTTAGGGTCATTTTTTTAAGACAAGACCTGCATACAGCAAGTTTATAAAAGAGCTGGAACGACGTCAATATGCAAACCCAGCAATTCTGGGTTTTGGTTTTTTTTTTGTTGTGTGTGTTTTTAACTTTTCACTATGCTTGCAAAGTAGAACGGGGGGGGGTTTGTTACAGCTGACAATTCTTTTTAGTAACTCCATTCCTTTGTGTAACATGTGTAGTGACAAATCAGATCAATAGGCATTACAGTATACAATGTGCCCAAAGATCCCCGTCAAAGTCATTATTTGTAACTGCCTATGTTATCTAATATACGCATGCCTGGAAGTAAAGGGGGAGAGCAAAATGAGGTAAAAGTTTAAAATACTTGAAGCACAGACAGAAGAATATTTAAGCAACTGCTTTCTTTCTGTTTATACGGAAGTCTACTACTTTAACTATGACATCACCAGTGTATGTATACATCACAAAGTAAAACATATCTAGCAGATGAATGATGCTTACTTCAGCATTGCGAGAAAAGCAGCAGGCTCAACATCTGGTATACGGATTTCATCTTTGTCCTCAGCAAGCTCTCCGTAAAACATCGCATGGAATACAGAGCTCCCAACAGCCAGGACATACTGTTGAGAAAGGGAAATCTTATTTCATGCTTTAAACTGAAAGCACTGCCAACAAAAACAATGTGGGAGAGCCACTCTCAGCATACTGGGCTTCACTGACAGACTCTACAGACACACTTCAGTAAGAAATGAAGTCAAAGTTAAGAACAGAATCACACATTTTCCTTGTATTTTACTCTCATGGGCATATATGCATTAGCTACTGGAAAATGCTCACATCCACTACAGAAGTTAACCACTTCTAGAAAATCTCAAGAGTAATATTAATCAGCAGCACAAAGCAGTATTCCTAACTTTACAATGACTGCCTTAGCACAAGTGTTCTCTTTAACTGGAAACACAAAGAAAAGCAAGGGACAGACTATTCCACTGCATGTAGCCTTTTAAAATACAGAATTACGCCTGTCCCAGAAGAGCCGAGCCTCCCACACTATGTCCCACCGTAACCGTGGGAGCTCTCTCTGGCTAACCCCGCCTGAGCTGATAATGCAGCTGTTGCTTACTTTGTGTCCTGGCAGCCGCTGGGTCCCACCTGGTGGCCCGACCACAAAATGAACATCTGCCATCAAGTCATTGTTGAACATCACTGCATTTCTACAAACAGAGGTAGTTGTGTTAATTTATGGCGCCTAGTAATTCTGTGCTTGGCCCAGACCCAAGAAACGTAATTTCTTAACAACTTAAAGTTGTGTGTTAGTAAAGAGAAGCAGGTCACACTTTGTTTTAAGCTACTTTATACATCACCACACAAATATACCAGATAAAAAACATAAGGGGGCAAATGTGTGTCTGTGTGCAATAAAAAAAAAAAACAACACAAAAAACCCCAAAACTTATGAGAACTTTTCAAAAAGTGGAAATCAAAAAGTCAAGAGTGTGTATCACTGAAAATCTCCACTAAGGTCTAAAGCAAATCATTACGGGTATGCTGCTGCTTCCAGCAACATTTTTATTTACTCAAAACAAACAGCTGCACTGTCTGGAAAAGAGATATTAAAATATTTTCCACTAGCAAAATACTTGTTTCACACATACACAGAAAAAAGAAAAAAAAAAAAAGAGAACTGTGTTTTCTTCAGCAAATAAACTAATAAACAAACATATACATTACAAACATTTTGCTACTTTTCACCCCTCCATTCAAACAGCAAAAATAAACAGCCCTGAACTTACCTCTCTCTGATGGTTGGATAAAGTCCTTGCCAATTAGGTGCAGGAATAGTGTTGTTGTTATTGAGATTTTGCTGGTGGTACTGCTGGACAGCAGTTGTATTAGTGTTGGCTGGTTTCTTTCGGGGAAAAATATCAGCAGCCATCTTCTTCTTCTTTTTGGTCTTCAAGGTAATGATTTCATAGCAAACTGGAGGCAATTTGCTGCTGCTACTGCTGCTGCTATTTCCCTTCTTAGAGCTCTTCTTGGACCTGTTCTTAACCGTCTCTGGAAGCATCAAGAAGAAGGTGAGACATTTCATGTTCTTTCCTTTCTCATCTACCATGAGTATACTTGTCTGTAAAGCTAGATAGCCTAACTAGTTAGAAACATTAAGAAATGCACGTGGAAGCTGTTAAGCAGAGAGCAGCAGAGCTGAGAGTTTGCTTCTTTTCCAGCAAGACAAGGTGACCTTTCCAGTGCACCGAGTAAGAAACTGGCTTTAAGTTTGATCCAGTGCTTGAATCGTTAAACACACCCCCATCATTCCTGCTAGTTTTACTTCTTTCCAGATTTCCTGATCAGGAATCGCCTGCAAGCGGAACACCCTGCGAAGAGGGTATGCGTGTGGCTGTAGCACCGGCTTTCTGAAGGGGGCTAGCAAGATGCACACCGTAGCACTGCTAGGCTGCTCGGCAAGCTGAACTTGTGCGTTGAACGGATCGGAACAGAGTAGGTATTGCAGCCCTGCAGCCCTGCAGATGGAGTCAGCCAGCATTCGGAGCCAATAGCTGAAGTCACCGATAACGATTGGACCCAGCCGCACAGTGACACCTATTGTAACGTATGCCGCTCTGACATTAAAGCGACAGCAGTTGCGCTCTTCCTTTCATATGTAGCGCTAAGTAATAAAGTAATAAATAGCATGCACAGTTGCGTAAGTGCATGACTGGCCAGAAGGCTGTGTATTTTAGCACTCCTTGATGCTGCTTGAATTTTCACAGGGGAAGCAATAAAAAGTTGAAATCAGGTAGAAAGACGTACTTGAGTCTAAGTATTCCTGTGGGAGCTATTTCCACATGCAGTTGATATTAGCATGACTTCATATGTCTCCAGTATTCCCACAAATCCCCACCATAACAGTTGATCAGCAAAAGCACGCTACAGATATCAGAACCAAATTAAAGCAATCAACTAGCAGCAGCAAAGACAGCGATGCAGTTAAACAATCCCTTTCAGCGCAGCTTCTACTCCAGTGTAACATGAATAGAGATGAGGTCACAGCTTTAGCTTTAACTCCTTGTTTCTAGATAACATAATAGCCTTTAACAGGGGTCCCAAATCACTAAGCACTGCTAATTAAGCTAGCTTACACCAGACATGGCTGCACCACATCAGAAGAAAACTTCTAGATATGCAATTAGATTAAAGCAAACCAGAGTGAATATATTTAATCAATATTTTAAAGCACTAAATGAAAAAGTCTGCATGTTTTAGAGAGTCTCAGGCAGAAATCACTCCTCGAGATGAAAACACACTCTGATTTTATCCACAAATACTTTCTGAAATAAACAGAATATAAGCTATCCCTACCAAACCATTTAAATAGGAAAGAAGACGAATTTTCAGTCATTAGTTTACTTAGAACTTAAATTTAGATCAGATTTCCTTAATAGTAGGTCAAGTGTATTAAAAAAACAAAAACAAACAAGTAAACATAGCCACTTCAAAAGCAGGGAAATAAAAAATACTAGGTATTAGGTGTCAATATTTCACACCTTAAGATATTGGGGGGGATAATTAAAATAAGATTTCATAATTATTCTCAAGTTTTAAAGAAAAAAATCCCTTTTGCTTTCAAAGCAAATTTAGCCACTTTTAGCCTTAATTAGTTTTGCTGGACAAAAGTACAACAGCAAAATTAAAGTGATCAAAGGTTGCTAGAGAAATGGCTGACCTTGCTGAAATCCCTTCAGAAATCTGCCACTGACTTAAACTGAAGCACAGAAGTATTACTCAGGCTATTTATTGAAACACTATCACAACTGCTTGAATCACAGCTATAGTTTTGTAACACACAATCTCTGGATGTCTTTAAACCTGAAACTGTAAAACCTAAGTACAGGTATTTCAAAGATTATCAGGTCTCCTTGGGAGACATTCCATATTAAACACCAACTAGACACCCTGGCAGTTGGCCACTTAGAGACTTCACTGCAGTGGTTTGAGATGATACCATTTCCAGACACACATCTGTCCTCTCTGTTTGAAGTCACTGCTTATGGAAGGGGGAAAACAGAAGGTCCATGCCTCAGCTGCTACATTTCACAATCCAATGTCTTAGAGCAAAATCTCCTTCACTGGTAATTTAAAAGAAGATGGTGCCTTATGCCTCGTGTGGCTGAAAGGCAGAGATACATTCCTAAATACATTGAGAGGCAGGTTATGTAATTTCCAAAGAAATAATTTTTCTAGCAAGCTTTTCTTTCTCCCCCCCCCGCCTTTTGTTTTTCGTTTTTTTATCTGCAACAGATTGATCTGGAAGGGAAACTAACCACCTAAGCCATATTAAACTGTACAGAGGTAAAAAAAGGGGTAACAGAAGAAACTGACCCCACAGATGTGATGGTTATAACTGCTTACAGCTGAGAGTTTGTAACAGGGACACAGCAAGTATTCTCAGCACAAAATTTTAGTTTGTTGAGTTTGCCTAAGTTTTTTTCCCCTCCTTATGTAAATTTCCAGCCCTTCTAGTTACTAACCCTTTTGCCACTGCACAGGACAGACATTTCAAAAGAAAGAAGTTCTAAAAAATCCTTAAAGATAAGAAAAACCATGCATTCTGCAGAAAATCTGGTTCTCAGCATTGCAGTTGGCAGAAGGCAAAAGATAGCAGTCAAAGACGAGAGATTTGATTTTCATTCCATAAATCAGTTTCATAGACTACTGAAGTATAGAAAAGTCAAGGTCCTTTTTACAAACCATTTGACCAGTACAAATCCAAAGGTTATACACACACCTGATAAGGTCACTGGGAGGCTACAGAAGAGAAAGAAAATGAAGAAAATGGCAGATGGACTCGCTGGTCAACTCATTCTGGGAAAGATCATAAACGTGAAGCCGCAGGAGTCCACCATACCTTTGACTTCTGTAAAACACATGTATAGCATGTTGTGCTTTCTTGGGAAAGGAAGGGAGGGAGAAGCTGCAGCTGAAACATGTTCCACCTGAATCCAGAAGTCAGACAGACCCCCGAGGAGACAAGTATTTTCATGACAGGATAAAAATCCACTCCAGTAAATAGAAAGCCTAACCACCATCTTAGCCTGTTGTTAAGCCACCCACCAAAATCTAGTCTGCTGTAACTGGAAAATAGTGTCAATTCCACAACAGACTGCAAAAGTTCCTATAAAAATCTACAAACCTGTTACAGACTTTATACCACCTTCCACTGCACTTCATCAGCTTAGAAACTAAGTCTTCTAAACCAATCATTAGATGCATGTGAAATGGGGAAAAAAAACCACCAAAGAATTAGTTACCCACTATTCTTTCCATTTTGGCAGCAACTTCCATTTATTTTCCTACAACATAGTTTTCTTCTTTTACTATACATATACTGTTAATGAATTTACAAATCAATACGTTAGCAGTCAGTAAAAGCAACCTATGAACTACTTACTTCCTGTTGAAAGACTAGTCAAAACCCCAAGTTCAAATCACTCTGTCTCTGGCAAGAGGATCAAGGAAATTGACCTCCTCTCACCCAAAGATCTATCAGTTTTTGAAAGCTTATTACAATGTGTTCCTAATCTTCTTCAGCAATTCTAATTTTTCTTCATTAACTATATATTAACAGAACCAAACTTGATATATACAACTTAGAAAAAGGGAAATACAGTTCTTCAAAGGCACATTAATCTTTATTTTGTAAGCAAAGAGGTCAAACCACAAATACTTTAAGTTAAAGGGTGTAGGAAATTCCACGCTTAAATCTTAACACTAGCCTAAGGAAAATCCAAGATGCCAGAGGTGAAGAATTAAGCAAAAGACTATATTCTGAGGCTGAGATACCACGCATCAAGTTACATGCCCCTTTCAAATTATTAGAAGCAAGTTACAAGCCCATGGAAATCAGTTCCTGACTAAATATTGTGAACAACAGAAATGTCAATTTTGCTCTTCAAATCCAAATGTGTGCAATATACCTGCAATTGCAGTTTCATTTATTCCTTAAGACCATAATATACCTTCACACCATTGTGAGGGTTGGCACAGGAGTCATATTATAGCCCAGCTCTTGGTACAACTTTTAATAGTATGGTACTACTGTAATTATGCCTTTCTAAAGGTAACTTCCAATTGAGAAATCATTGAATTTCCAGGGTTGATGGGAGTACTCTTCCTCATATTACATCAGTCTCTCCTGCTGCAATAGCAAGTATACCCAAGTTTGTTTTTTGGGGTTTTTTGGGGGTTTTTTGCTGCTTCTTCTAAGTTTTGTTTTTCTATATCTCTCATGTACAGGTCCATTCGTCATGTAGTACTGCAAACTGGACAATTCTATAAAAAACACACGTTCATCAAAATTCCCAATTGTCTGTTACAACCAGATCATGAATAAAGGAATGAATTCCAAGTAGGCAATGAGAAAATGCATATATTTCTTTTTTGTAAAGTTGCCAAGTCTCTCCCTTGGTAGTTATTATCCCTATGCATTATTAACATTCTTTGTTTAAATTCTGTATTTCCCCTTACAAGGAAACAAATTTCAGATGATACAGCTTGATTAACGAAAACAAACACACACCTGTAGTTTAACAAATCTACCTGTCCACTGCTAACTTTCATTGAATTTGACTTTAAGGACTCATTTAAAAATGGAATGTACAAATTCAAAAAACAAATAAACAATACCCCCCCCCCCCCAACAAACCCAACCCACACAGCTGAGGAGCCTAGTTCTATCTACCTATCTATGAATTATGTAGTCACTTCGAAGAATCCTTCCTGATCACTATGCCAACCCTTTTGTTTGTAAAAATGCTATTTTGGAAAGGGGACTAATAGCTCTACTCTTGATTTCCTCAAGTAAAAAAATTTAATTAGAGTTGACAAAATCTTCCAACCTCCCCTCTCCTAAGTTTCTGATTGGCAGCACTGAAAGTAACCAGGATTGCATCCACTTCATTCTGTTGCACAGAAAAGCTGGCCCTGAACTCCTACTCAGTAAGGCCTTCTATGGAGAGGTTAGGGGGAAAAAAAAGAAAAAAAAAAGACAACTAAAAGCAGGGAGAAAGATGGGCAAAATTGTAAAGACTCTCAGAGAAGCCAGAATATAGGGTAAAAAAAAATAGAGAGCATTTCTTTCCCAGAATAGCCAAGAGCTGGGAAAGAGTAGAATAGTATCAGAGTAGAACCGCATCTTGAACCAACGCTAGAAGCTTTAAACCAAAGTCCAAAATAGCTAAATTGTATTTTGCTATAGGTCCTATACTACACTAGCAACATATCTACTGGCAAATATTCTTAACTGCTTCGCGTTTAAGGCATGAGGATTTAAACACTTTGCGTAACATTATCCACTAAGATAGTTTTTACATTTTTTTCCTAAATGGCCTTAATGCTTTGAAGGAAACAAAAGCAGAAAGCCCTGAGCAGCTCGGTCAACAGGTAAATACAAACTTATATAAAATAGAAGCTTAAAGAATGAGTATTCAGATGTCTTTTTCATTCTTCTATTATTTGCTACCATATAGGCTATGTTGCTGCATGGTGGTTCTTTTTGGTCTCCCTACCAAAGCAGCCTTAATCTTTTTAATATGTCCTTTTTGTACCTGCAATCATTTTCATTTTGTTTTTTTACAGCAATTCCCTTTTTGAGACAAAGCAATCAAAATAAAAAATTATATTCAAGAGTAACATTTAGCCCTATGTTTACTTGCGAATAAACAACCACTTTCCTTCTGTGTGGATTTCAATTGGCTCTCCATGAACCTGTTCCTACACAAAGTGCAACATCTCCTGCTGTCATTTTTTTCCCCTTACTTTCTTGCTTAGCTGCTTAAAGCTTGCAATTTAACCCCAGTTTGGGGCAATTTAGGCCCCAAACACAACGTAACACAAAAAACTTCTCTACATTGTTGGGTTTTGTTTTTAAAGTTAAAGGTTTTGTTCCCAGCTGGGTCAAGATAAATATACCTAGTGTATTAAAGTGAGCAAGAAAAAAAAAAAAAGTTTAAAATTCTCTTCTTTTTTCATTAAGATTTCAATACCATGCTTGCTGCACGAATGACAGTCCATATAAACAATAACCACATAAAGAAAGGCTTATGTTTAAACAACCTACAGTGAACAACACATTGATCCCATTACAGTGAATTATCACACGAACATTCTCTTCCATGCATATGGAAAGTAGTAATGTGAAATGCTTCATTACAACACAAAATATATGATTTTACCAGGCTGCTGAGATATATTCCCCAATACCATAGTTTGGGAACTGCAGGTAGAAAATAGCCCAGAGCACAATTTGCAATTTATTCTATGTGTATGAATTTGCTTCTTGATAGTTCAAAGTGAAAACAAGAATTATAAATGAACTCTGAGGTGAGAAAACCTGCAACTACAAAATGAGAATTCAATTCAATGTTACAGGAGATAAACTGTTTTTCTACTAATTTAAAAGTGTCAAATTATGCATTTCTTCCCCATCACTACTACTATAGCTTGTCCATTTCATTTCATGTTGAGTTTTGCTCTTGACAATCTGTGGGGTCAAAAAATAAGTTCTTTCTTAGTGGCTACCATTTTTTAAAATTTATTTCTAAACATGATATTGCAAACCTGAAAGCATTCAACCTTTTTTAAGACAGAGGTCAACTTTAATTCTACTCTGTCTCTTACCAAAACTGACTTACAAAGGAAAGATCAGATATCTCAGGAAATTGGTAATGAGATACAGTGGTTTTCGTCTCTAGGTCACTAATTCTAAATTGACCGAGGTCAACGGTAATCAAAAGTCATTAGCATTTAATGATTGTTCAGTGCCCTGTGATCTTTGTGCACTTCAGAAAAACCACCACAACTAGTACTCACATGCTGTCTATTTCAAGGGAGAGATTGGGATCGCATGACTACAGACAGAGCTTCCCATCTCACAGACAGATCTTGCTGATGTAGACAAACCTTTATACTAATTTTAACTTGGCTTAGAAACTATTCTTTTTAAACTGAACAGTTAAATCAATATAGGCTCTATAAAGGGCAGGTCGTAAGGCAACCAGTCCTGCTCTTTTACATCAGCAGTTCCCAAATACCTTTGTCCTCCTACATAGAGTAAGCCTGCAAAATGCAAATGCTACCACAGATAAAGAGAAGACACTTTCTCAGCGAGTCCTTGCTTGTGAGAACCGATGGTACTAGAAGAGTAACTACCCTGTGAGCATCCACAGGGGGACTGGATTACAGTTGCTTATGTTGGCATATAATTCAAGGACTACGTTTTTCACATGCAGATAACCTACCTTCACCATGTCAAACCATAGCGTTGAAGTACTCCATGGGACAAAAGAGGGGGAGAGGATATTGCTACCACCCATGCCATACCTGTTCTGTGGCCTGCAAATTTCAGTCTCCTAGAACTGCCATGCTACCAGCACCTTCCAACAAGGCTAAGAAAAACAGAGGGGACTTTTGGAAAGCTTGGTTAGGTGGTGTAATGTAAATGTCATTAAGGTCTGTCATGGGAAACCTACATCATGCTAATCCACAGTTTTACATCTAGTGAAGTTTAGGGAACATGTAGCTTAAAAACCCAAAGCAGATCAGCAACTTAGCACTCTTGTGTTTACAGCAGAACAACAGATCTGGACCCATTCAGTATTTTAAATGGGGGAAAAACTGGTACAGCTTCTTGTTCCCACTGCATTTTAAATGACAAAAGAGGAAGATTACCCCAGTTAGTGAAAGAGGAACAGGTCAGTCCCTTGGCAAACCAAGCATTTGATAAGAAATGTGTTCTGAAACACAGTTGCTCTTGCTTCTCCAAAGTGAGAATCAAAACCCGTGAGTAACAACTCCTGCAATGCTTTTACAATTGTTTAATAACCCCAATTTTTAGATATGAGAGACTAATTGCTGCTAACCTGAGCTGCATCCAAATAATTCAAGGAATGGAATCAAATGTTACACCCATTAAACTGCACTGTACTGAATTAATCTTCCTTTGCCACACATTAGAAGCTGTAGATCCTGTAACTTGCTTTAACTTTGTTTCCAGACTCGCAGCACACGCAGCCTCTGAATGGCCGTTCCACAGGGGGATGAAGATATTGCCAATTTTTTATCTTATCAACTGTTTTAGAAAATCAGATTTACCTTCCTTTGCTGCAAACATTTCAGTCACACTTGCCTGTTAGATCAGTTATGCTTTAGTATTTTGATCAGTTTCTCCTCCTCTTTACAAGTGAATTGCAGCTACTTTGCAGTAATGAATTTTCAAGATGAACATACATACTCCTCAAATTCTGGTTTCAGAATATATTTTTAAGCATTAAGATGTATTTGTCTAGCAATGTTACGATATCCTAAATGTCTGTTCTCCTCCACAATAACTGTTTCAGAGACCCAAGGACACATCAGAACTTGAGAAAAAGAAAAAAAGAAAAAAATTAAGGAAGGTGCAAGTAATCAAACATAAGAGCATAATTAAGGGACTGTGCAAGGTAAACATACATACACATTAGTTTTATATATTATAAAGTTTCATAGTATGAAAACCTTTACTTTTTCTTGGTATACATGGAGTAGTATCACCTCGGTCTGACAGGAGAGTATTACTGAAGAAAAAATATCAAATAGCGCTAGTAAGTCAAATGCACCTAGGTGCGCTTTAAGTGCATTAGATTACCCTAATATCACACAGCATTCTTTTGAGCTATGTTACCCTAATATCACACAGCATTCTTTTGAGCTATGTTTCTCGACAGAAATTAAGCAAGCTGCCTAATAAGGCAGAGATTTCTTTCACCTCCAAGTTGACCTGTATGCTGAGGACTCCAAAGGAAGGCAAAATAACTGCAACAATGGGACAGTGTAAGCCACTGCGTACATTCCTGTTGTAAATAATACACAGCTAGCTTTAGCTCCTCCCCAGTGTTAAGAGTATGGCTTGCACTTTGCTCCCCTGCTAAGTGGGCAAGGTGACATGCTGTTAAGTAGCATGTGGCATATTATGGATTAGATTTTAAAGGGGTTTTCTTCTGTCAACTATTGCAAGCCTACATATAAAATCTCACACCTATCAGGCACAAGCAAACATGGTACCTGAGGAGTTGCTTTCTTTTCATACTTGCAGAAAACCCTTGCAACCAAGCATGCTTTGAGCAAACAGGGAGGCACCAAAGATGTAATTCTAGAGAATGCAGGTTTTTAAGAAAATGATTCCTTTAAATTGCTTTGGATGTGAAGAGGAGAAACTGCAGCTAGGGTGAATACAGAGTGTAACCTGGTACATACATATCCTGTCACAGGAGGATGTTATCAACAAGTCCTTCAGTCCTGTACTGAAATGGTACATGATCCCCTGGTGAAATATTTATTCAGGATATCAGGTAATCTCATGATACAGGTAACGGGGCTGGACAAGGTGATGTCTCAAGGTGCCTTCCAAATTTGTTTTCTGTGATTCTATACCCTACTTACCCAGGACAGCCAGCAGACATTCACAGATCACCAACCAGTTCACCAGTGTTTTAAAATGCAAACACTTGCCAGACATTGGACTCCCTTGGTTTTATTTTACTCTGACTTGCTGAGTTATCAAACTCAGATACAGCAGCAGGATCAGAAAACAGACAAGTCAAGCCCGGAAAACGGGAAGTTTGCAAATTCAAATGAAGTGACCTTTTACTTAAGTGTCATGTAGTGTCGTCCGTCCCTCCCCCCCCCCAGTTTTCTGACATACATACATATAATGTGGTTTTGTAATTAAGGCATGGGTTTGGAATTCAACTTCATGGCAGAAAACAGAACTGAAGACAACTTCCACCACAGAAAGCTTTTAATCTTTTCCTTCCAAGATTCCCATCTCTTATTTCCTTGTTTTGCCTTACCTATCAGCTCTTTGAGATAGAAAGTGTTGCTTATCACTCATTTGTATAGTGCCTCACAAAACAGGGCTTCCATGTCAGCTCAGGTATCTGAACATTTGCTCATGTAAAACAAAACAATAGCCAGCAAGGTTTGAGGAGTTAGTAGAGAGAGTGTCACAGGAGAACTATCTTGAATTATCAGAGAAAGCTAATGCTGGGCATGGACAATATTCTGTTGCAAAGCTAGTGTCATTTGCGCAAGTTCACACAACAGGTGAAGACCTAAATTTCTTCTGACAACACAATGCACAGCTTATCAATCATCAGACCTCTGTTTTAACTGAGCCTACCCTAACACTGATGCTTTCATCATAGACATAACAACTCTTTGGTAACTTTAGAAATAAATATTTGCTCGCAAGCTTTAACAAGCAAGTATCCAAATAATAACTTTAGAAATAAATATTTGCTCATGAGCTTTAACAAGCAAGTGTCCAAATAATAATAATAATCCAAATAATAAAACTTACATCTTTTTTTTCAACCTTAAAGGACAAGCTAAAGGAATTCCACATTGCTTTTGAAAGGTGTTTCCTCCAGGGCAGAGCTGAGGATCACTGGAGGGGAAACACAAGGAAAGTTATTGTGCAGTTAGCTGCAGTGTACTTACGTGGGGCATTTAAAAAAAGTACTGCACTCCAAATTCAACTTCGGCAATCCTGTGGAACTTATTTCAAATGAGTAAGGACTTGATTTGCAAAGTTAAATTACCCAGAAAACCCAAGATACTATGCATTGTGACATACTGCACATACTTTCTGTAGGAAATGGTGAGACGAGTTCTTTCCCACCAAAATAAAAGCTATTTTGAGCCTGACTCTAGCATAAAAGTTAAAGTAGCATCAAATATAGTATTGTATGCCTATAACCCAACATCACCTGTCTCTACAAAAAACATTCAAAAAGCTCAGGATGCATATTGAAGTTTGACATACAGATCACATGCTGAAAACAAAGTATGGTGACAACTAACAACGGTGCAGAAAACCTGCACCAGCACTCTTCAGATGAGACGTAGTCTGTTGATTAGGTATGTTAGTAATCATCATTTTAGAAACACTTAAATATCATAACTTCAGTTCAAACTTTTTGTCACTTTCAAGCAAGCAACCCACTACTCCCTCCTATTTTAAAATGCATCACCAGTCAGGAAACAGTATAGGCAAATGAATTTATAAACCTGAAGGTTACCACAGGTGGACTTTCACAAAACAAACAGGAAAATAGTAAATTTTAAAGGTGCGGGCCCTTAACTGGAACTAGTCAGTCTTCAGACATAGGTACATAAGGAAATTCAGCCAACAACGTGGCGAAGAGAAGGTGGTATTTATGTCAAACCAGGTGCAAATTATTAATTGTTCCTCTAAGAAGTTTATTGAATTGATACTTAAAATACTTCTTCTTTAAAAGAAGCATTACTTTAAGCAGAAAAAAAATACCTCAAACCCCAACTTTTAGGTTTACATAACTCTGAATTTTTTCCAAGTGGAAGTGCTAGCCTACACACACCCACCCGCGGAAGAGCCCACTGCCCAGCCGGGTCAGGCACATTGGAACAGCCGGCTCCCAAGTTCGGTGCTCCTAGCACTTCATCTTTGATCCCAAACCACCTGACCCTTACAGCGGTTTATCACCTCCGGTTCACTCCCAGTACCGCGAAGAAGCCAACCCGCTTCTGTACAAAAGGCAGCTGCATGCTCGGGGCGGGGGGAGGAAAAGTAAGAATGAAACCTCTCGAAGCGGCTGACGACACAAATAACGACTTTGATCAAGCAAAGACCGTTTTCCAAGGGGCTCTTTGTGCCGGGCGAGCCGACCGCTTCAGCGCCGGGCCGGGCGCTCGGGGATCCGATCCCCACCAAACTCGCCCGCTTCTCACTTCCCAAGTTTCGCGGCGGGCGCGGGTAGCTGGCGCGGGTAGCTCCCGCCGGTGCCGGCGCTCAGGTGCGGCCGCTCCGCCCCGTCCCTCACGGAAGGGTCCCCGCAGGGCGGCTGGGGACCAACGGCCGCCTGCCTGCCCGCCCCGGACCCGGATCCCCCGCCGCCACCACAGCCCAGCCCGCCCGCCGCCGGGAACGGGCGCCGCCGCCCCGACGCGCCCCTTACACCCGGCGCCGCGGCAAGCGGCAGCTCCCTCGCCCACCCCAGGACGCCCCCGGCCCCGCAAGACGCGGGGCCCAGCGGGGCCGCAGCGGAGCCGCAGCGCTCCCCTCCCCGCCGCCGCCCCTCCCCGCCCGGTAACAGCCGTAACGGCCACCTCGTGCACCGCCCGTCCTCCCCCCCGCACTGACCTGAGGGCGCCCCCGCTCCCGGGGCGGCGGGGCCCCTCGCAACGGCACGCGCAACCCCGCCTCGAGGACGCGCCCGCTCGCCCCGCGCGCACGCGCACGCCGCGCACGGCACCCCGCCCGCCCTCTCTCCCCGCGGGCGCGAGCGCGCAGCCCGCGCGGGCGGGGCGTGGCGTGGCGGCGGGGACGCGCGTGGGCTCAGCTCTCAGCGCCGCGGCCTCCGCACGGGGCCCGCAGCGGGGGGGCGGGCGGCTGCGGCGAGGCCGCCCCTGCGGCGGCGGGCGGGGGCTCCTCCCCAGCGGTGGATTCACGCCTCCCGTGGGGCCATCGCGCGTGGGGGCGCTGGCAGCGGTTTCTCCAGTCCGGCGGGGTTTTTTTGTTTGTTTTTCCCCTCAAAAACAAGGCCCCGCCCTATGAGAGGGCACCACCGGCCCTCGCCCAACGAGAGGCCAGTCAGAGCCTGGCCCTGCAGCCTGCCGAGGCGCTGGGGCTACAGGGGCCGCCTAGGGCCTGCAGGGTCCCAGCAGCAGCAAAGACTTCAGGTTTCGCCACCAAAAATGGGGCTTTGGCACCAAAAAAATAGTTTAGAAAAGGTGGGAGACAAACTAACCACCTTTTCTTAAAATTAAAAATCCCACTAGTGCCTGAAATAGAAATACGTTCTTGGCTTATCGCATCCAACCTGTTTGAGGATTCACCCTCTAAAAAAGTGATTATTTTTTGTGTGCGCTGGTATCTGTGAGGAGAAGAGTTCACCGTTCCCTTTAGAGAACAGCTTTTTTTGATTTGCAAAGTTATAAGGACCAAATATTTTTTTCCATATAAAACATTGCATTTGTTCATCCACTCTTACTGCCCCCACCTCTAAGCAAGAAAGAAAATAAAAACAAACCCTACAGCAGAAACTCCTCTGACAGCAGCATCCATGTTTCATCCCAGTCCCAGCAACAGGCAGCCTGAGAATGAACCACCCTTCCCCCTCATATTTTTTTAGTTTTTTTCCAAATAAACCCAATCACACAATAAGAGATTAATGCTGTACATCCTTCCTTGCATGAGCTGTTCCCATCCTGCTGCTCATAGGATTGCAGGCTTAAAAAAACCCCCAAACAAACAACAACAACAACAACAAAAAAGGCAAAAAGCAGCAAAATGTTTTTTATTTTTGAGCTGCTGAAGAAATAATCAACAGGGATAGAAGCATTTCCAGGATCAGTGCCTGGGTTTATTCATGAGCTTCATAAATAAGGGATTTCTCATAACACTGGTGTATCTAACCACGTGGGAAATTAAAATGTGTTGTTAGCATTTATTTTTAAAAGCATAGCAAAAGGCTTTATTTGAAGCTTTAGGGTGGGTTGTGGGTTCCTCCCCCCTCGAAGAAACAATTATTTCTGGAATCGCTGCTGTGTTCCAGCTTCAGTCTCCCATGAACATTCATTTTTTTATATATATATTCTATACATGTTATTTGAGCAGATACCTTCACAAGGTGAAATTAGGCATATCTGTGGATAATCAGTACTTTGCTTTTCCCATTTTAATATTTTAGCTATTAAAATAGATGAGAAACTAAATAGCAACAATAATGCTGTATATATACACATACACTTTATAACTCTTATGGATTTTACCGGCAGAGTACATGCTTTAATTCATAGCATGTAAATGATGATTTAACTGGGACTTGGGAAACCAAAAAAATATTCATTGTCTGAAGTGAACCTAAACATGCTGTATATAACCACTGTAACTTTCCATCCTATTTTCAGACTGAAGTTAAAAGGCCCTTTTGCAACTGGGGTAATCTAGATGGGCAAGTGGTGGGGAGAAGCCCTTTCCTTCCAGTTTAGAGAAGGTTATTTTGCAACCTGAATTTGAAATCCCATAGTGGGAAAATATTTTCTGGCCATAACCCCAGCACATCCAGGACATAGAAGGTCAAGTCCTGCGATATTTTCCACACATGCACTTCTGATTGAGAGGCAGCAGGGGCTGCCCAAATTAGGGGCTCCGCTCAATAACATTTGTTTTGCTGTTTTGGGCTCCTTAGAGCTCACCTGCATTTTCAGCCCAGCTTGTTCAGCTGTGCACAGGGGATTGGACCATGACTACCTAGCATCCCCCAAAGAGCTCCAGGCTCTGGTATAATACCGATATCAACACTGAATTAAACTGAAGCAGTTGTCACTACCACCCTGCAGCAGACTTTGCACACCCGTCTGAAGTTGCTCCACTACAGCCAGTGGTGCAGGAGGCCATACACAGCACCGGAGCACCAGTCCCACCCCATCCTCAGCCCTCTTCACTCATGGAGACTTACAGACATGGGATGAGAGGTTACACCTCGTCTGCATGGACGGTCCAGCTCAAACACATGCTCACAGCACTGCTGCTTGGCACCAAAGTGCTGACGTTCAGAGCTGCAGTCTCTCCTCTTCCTCCTGCAATTAAACACCCAGTATTAGTTACCCGCTTTGAAGAACGCAGACGTGTGGTTACCTGTCTGAGCTAAGCAGACCTCTGTGCAGCTCGCTGCATTTCTCAGGGATGTGTTTAGTTACCTAGCACTGCAGTTTGCTGACAAGTTTCAGCTCAACTCCAGAGCAAACAAGCTGCTAGAGCTGCAGTACTGGGCCACCAAAACCATCTTGCAACAGGGGACGAAAAGTGCAAAGCTCCTGGTGCTGTTGGGTGTTGATGTCTTCTCTCCTTGTGCTGTCACCCTCCAGGGTGACTATATATGAAACATGTATAAAAAAAGCTCATGAGGAAGAGGAGCCATAGCCCAAGAGCAGCTGTAGAGAAGGTCTTTGGGGTGCTCCTTCATGGCTTTGGGGTCTTGCCTGCTCCCAGTCCAAAGGCTGCACTATTGGGGAAGGTACAGGTGAACCGGCTGTGTGTTGGGGAGAGCTGATCAAAGTATTTTAGTTGGTGTCTGCAAAGCCATTTAACTGGGATAGGTTCTGCTCTGTGGTGGTAAAATAAAGCCCGATATTTGTGTTGAGTCACATTCAGACTCATCTGTTCTCATGTCACAGGCATATTTTCCAGGTATTGAGCAGTGCTTTCCAAAGACTTACTAACTTGAAGAGCCATTTAAATACTCATTTTCCAGTTCAACTTGCATGCTGGGTAGATTCTTCCAAGTGCTCCAGGGTATAATTAGTTTCTCCAAAAGCATCTTCCTACCAGGCACTTTGCTAGTGCTGACCACATTTCTCTTCCACATCTCCCCTCCTCCACAACCTCTTAAAGCTTCGCTGAATTTCTGCGCACAGCCTCCCGCAAAGGTTATCATCTTATGTTTAATAGGGGGGAAACAGACAGTGCAAGAGATTTACTGCAAATGGAAGCCATTACTGGAGCGGTTATCAAATGAAAGAACAATATAATAATGTCTAGTCATAAAGATATGAAGAGTTGCCTGTCAGAGGCAAACACCTGACTTGTAAAATTAGCTGGGGCAGCTGCTGCGAGCTTTTGGCAGGCAGGACAAAATCCTTGAAACACATGGTTAAACACCCAGGTGTTTTGCAGCTATACAGACTGGAAACTGGGCACCCAAACTGGGACCAGCCAGAGGAAGATGCACTGGCATCCCAAGGGAATGGGAGGTTTGCGTGAAGCAGAGCCATGGGGGTCAGCTCAGCGCAATCCCAAATGTCTTCAGGGCGTTACCACATGCCCTGGGTTTATTCAGGCATCAGATGCCTCCCAAAGCTAAACCCGTTATCTCCAGCACAGCTGTAGCTCACTAAGGCTGCCAACTCCAACTTTTGGGTTAAGTATTAGCTAACTAATAGCAGATGGCATTGAATTTTGTCTGCCCCTTCACCCATAAGGTCAGGTCACACAGGCTATGAAACTGCAGCTAGAAGACTGATTTCCAGTCTAATGTATTAGCACAGACATTTTTCCTCATCTCTCCCAGTTCTGCCCTCCTGCCAAGAGCTGGGGCAGAAACCCCTTCAGGCTTAACAAAATGGCTTTCCAAAATAAAAATACATGAACAAGTGGATACCAGTATCCGTCACAGTGGAGGAAAATGTTATATTAGCAGAAGAATCTTTGACAGCTGTCTGAGAGCCAACATCTCCCATCAAGGACTGTCCAGCCTCTCTCACCACAGGCACTACATGCTAGCACCATCACCTCAGCTCCACCCCCAATCACTTACTTTCAGCAGCACAGTCAGTTCTTACACCCCCTTTCCCACCAGACACATGCATTTTGTGTATCAAGGCTACACCAGAACCCATCTCCTACTCTCCATTTCAAGAGCTTGTGTTCCTCCCGCAGCCTTTTATAGCTGGAGCTCATCATCATTAGGCCCCAGGTGCCTTTGAACCTTTCCTTGCCTGTCTCAGGAGGGCCAGTGACACCAGTGGCAGCCACAGGTGCTGCCTTTCTATTTTGTGAGCACAGTGCTACTTGTTTTGGTGTCTGCAAGTAAAAGTGTTGGCCACTGTGATTTGTAAAACAGTTTAAGACATGGAAAAAAGCATGACAGGAACCTTCCCAATGCTGGCCGCTAACTGAGGCAGTCAGCTTAGGCTGAATGCAGAGGAAAATCCCATCACAACCTTGCTAGCAATACCTGCTTTTAAACAGCCTGAAGACTGATTCCTGCTGTCTTTAGCCATAGCTTGAGAGCTTGGGAAAGAGCTAAAGCCCCTGTGGTATCTGCGGGAGCATCTGCTCTTCTGAAACATGCCAGAATAAGGCATTTGATGCAAGCCAAGGGATCCAAAACCCCCAAAAACTGCTCTTCAGCATTGTCTTTTGGAGACAGAGCTCAAGGGTTATCTCAGAGGGAGCCTTGACATCCCCAGAGACTGAAAGGTATGGAGGAAAATTTCCCTTAACTTGAAACTTTGGCTCAACTGTTCAAATTACAGAGACAGCATTGCCTGAATGCCAGGTGAACAACCTTCTGCTTGCATTGTTAAAAAATATAAATTGAAAAGTGAACCACGTTTTTTTTTGTAGCTAAGATCAAGGAACCACAGTCCATAGTCATGGTTTTTTCTTCTTCAAAAAAGGGGAAGATGGAAAGCTTAGGTTTTCCTAATAAAGGTGGGCTGCAGCTGGTGGTGGCTATGGCTGTGGCAGACCAGTGGTTTTCCTCCTGACCTTTGGAACAGAGAGTATTAAGAAACCTCCGCCATCGGGGAGGTGTTACCCAGATTTTTGGCTCTGTGCACCCGTGTGCTGGCACTGGGCTAGATACGGGTGCAACGCAGCTGTGGGCAGAGCCCTCCCCAGTATGTGGATGCCCACATCCCAGTAAGCTGTGCTGGTGGCGTGCTGAGAGGCTGCATGCTTCTGCCCTGTGTGCTAGGGAAGCAAGCCCTCCTCATCCAGGACTCTTGGCTTTGTATAGGGGCAATGTATGGAAAGGCAGTATATCTGCTGGATGCACATGCCTGCTGCATCTACCAGTGTGAAGTTAGGAAAAAATTATCCAGCAAAAGTAATAGGCCAACAGATGACTCTGGAAAGCCTGTTCCAGTGCTCAACTAATCAAGCCTCCCAAAATCTGTGGATATTAAAGCCTGCCTCAAAGTCCTCAGAGAGACTCTTATTAACTGGGAGGGTCTCTGAAAGCAGCTGCTTGTGGGACATGATGAAAGAACTGCCCAAGCTCCCCTGGTTTCTGGCTGGGCTGTTGGCCCCAAGTAGGGGCAAGCGCTAAGAGCAGATGAATTTGCATGGAGGCTTAACTCGCTTCTGAGCTCTGATGGCGAAATAAGATGGTGCTTTAATAGAAAAATTAGAAAGGAAAATGGTTATTGAATTTTACTACAAAACCCCAAGGCAGGATGAGGAGTAGGATGTAACAATGTTCGAGGAAATTAAACTGGTAATAGGGAAGGTCAGAGTGTTAATAACAGCAGCCTTAATTATCCTAACTTACGATGGGTGCACCCTGTAATAATTTTCAAGTATCATTCAAGTGATTACAACAGGTTTGACCCACCGCTTCTTAAATAAACTGCTGTAATTATTAATATGTATGTGTTATCAGGAGCTGCTGGGAACAACATCTCGAGTCTGTTACTGTGGAGCAAAAGATGTGGGTACAAATCTCACCCTTGATAATTTTGTGTGCGTGGGTTACGGACCAAGCAGGAGGTAGAGGGTGTGCAAGAGGATGCACACAGCACGTACACAGCATGCCGGGAACGTGCGGGCAGGGGCCATGTACGAATCTTTACATCTTTCAGAGTGACTGAAGAGATCAAACGCACCTTGTTTCTGCTCCAGAGACATTAGCTTATTCTTCCCCATCCATCCTTTTGCATGTTTTTTGACAACAGTGTATGAAGCGGGTGGATAAGCTAACCTCAGCTCCGTGGGGAGAGCTGGTCATAGTGATATTCACCAGCTTTGCCTCCTGCTGACTAAGTATGTATTTTTTAATCCTGTCCTTTCGGTGCCCAGAGGAAGAGGACAGGCTCACTCTGCTCCTTGCTTCTGCACAGCAGAGGGCACGGATTAGTCCTGAGTGAGGCATCCTGAGAGCTGCGACCATCTGGCTGTCATTAGTTTGATTTGTTTTGATGGAAATGGACAAATGTAACAATTAGTATAGCAAAAAATCCTACTTAAAAAAAAAAGATGATGGTGATTGAGGATGGATGGGTTTTTAATTTTGTGCATGAATAAAAGAACATGTTAATTAAAATCCAGGTTTTATTTATTTGTTAGTCTCGTTTTGTTGCACGCTGCTCCAAGTCCCTGAACCTGGCTGACAGCTCACATCTTTGTACTGAGGCCCTTGAAATCCTCCACACTGGATTTCCTCCCCTGCTCCTCTCCTCCATCCTTCCACTCATCTCCGCTCCTGCACCTCCTCCCTGACAGCCCACAGCCCCTCGCCGGAGTGCAGGTCGTTGCTGGCAGTGGGAACAGTGTGGGGCCACTAAGGTACAGGGAAGACCCTGGCACCATGGGGTATTTCAGGACTGTTATATTGAAGTGCCAACATTTGAACTACAAGTGTTGTGGAAGCAGGAGGCATTCAGCCCTTGACATTAACTGGCATTAGAGATGTCTGTGTTAGTGACTTAACTTTCAAACTCAATGGGTAGTCTAGAAGAAGCTTCAAATGGGAACTAAATATACTGCAGGATAATGACTACAACTCCCCAAATGCAGAAATAATGCCAGCAACAAATCCATCGGTGATTTATTCCCTGATGGCAGAGGATGCTTTGACCTGATTCAGGAAGCCACTGGATGGCAAATGCTTTGGATGTGATGGTCCCATCATAGCACCATTGGTGCATGGCAGATGATGGTGCCACCAGCCTGCTGGGTCTTGGGGGGAAGAGGGGTGACCACCTCTGGAGCGAGGTAGGCATAGCATCACTGCTTTAATAGTTTTTCCTCTGAAATGCTTTTGTTCTGAATAAATACTTTGCTTTAGGAAAGCTGGCTGGCCAGCAGGTAGCCTGGTAAGCACATCAGTCCCGGCCAAACCCTGCACGTTTCTAGGAGTCACGACTGGGAAGAATAGTCTCGTTTTATGAGTAAGTAATCACTCATAGGAAAGTTTCCCCAACATGGTCACATTAGTACCCTGAGAATCCACGGAGTCCAAAAATTCAGCATTTGTAAGAATAACAGTGTGAGAAGCGCAGTGTGATTACAGGGAAAAAAAGGTCATTTTGGTGTGTGTTGGCCTTGCATTTGTGCCTGCCCCAGTTCTGTCTGGCAAAACGCACATTCACAGCAGAAACAGTGCAGGTTTGCGCAGAAGTTACCCAAAAGCCTCACTGGAGGTATGCCCAAATGCTGTGTTTTCACCTTTCCCCCTCCACCTCCAAATTATCTATAGGAAATATCTGCATGAAACGTTTCAGGTTTTCATTTTGAAACTACATTTTTTTGCCCATTTCGTAATAAAAACTACAAAAAGAGTTTGAGAATGCCATGTAGCAAAGGGGATTAAAGAACCTGAAAATGAAACCAAACAGTTTACATGTTTTTTTTTTTCCTTTAGTCTCCTCTGGTTCAGGCAGTGAACCAAAAAAAACCCCATTATTCATACAGTTGAAATGAGTTGTATCAGCATTCAAGAATTAAATGCAATTAAATATGTGTATGCAGTCTAACAGCAAGGTGGTTTCTCTGCAAATTGTCTAGCTGTGTATTAAGAGTTGCTGTTGGTGGGCTTGTCACTGAGTTACATTATTTCCCCTGAGATCAAAACAAATCAACATTTCATTGTTCGGTGTTTCTGAAGATGACGTGATGACGTTTCAGTAACAGCTGAACAGCAGGGTCTGGAAGTGAACTGGATTGTAGACAGAAAGAATATTAAAGTGGAGGAAAAATTCAAAGACTATATGATCTCAAGGAGAGAAGATGGAAGAATTTTTTTTTTTTTAATTATTTGGGTTTTAATGATACAGTATGTGATTTCTCAAGCAGGCCACAAATTTAACGCAACTGCGCTGGTGCCCTTGCAAATTACCAATCCCGAAGTAATTTGATAAAGCCAGACCATAGTATGATCAAGAAAGGAGATGGGGAAACAAAAAAGTGCAAGGGTTTCAGAAATGAGGGAACCAACCTCTAAACATGCCAGACTTCCTGTTCTGGAGGAAAAAAAATCACAAGAAAAATACAACTGCAGGCTCTCAGAGTGGGAAACCTTGCAGTGTATACAGTACTCCCATTTAGGAAATAACCAGGACATTACATTGCTGGTTTTTCTTTGATTATACACACTTCCGTGCAAGGTCAACATCTTAAGATTATTTCTTTTGTACAATGTTCTGGGAGCTCTTTTGCTGTTTCTTTCCTCTGTCAATCTGCGTCTTTCCTCTCCTGACAGCTGCTGGCTTCGGTAAATGAAGGACAGTTTTTTCTGCAGTGAAAAATGCTTTTTTTCTTTAGAGGAAAAAAGGGGGTGAGGGGGATATAATTGTACTCATCACCTGCAGGCAGATATATTGCAATTTTTATTTGTTTTTTGAAGGATATGATGAAAAGCCTAGTTTGCTCATCTGGGTTTGGTGGAAGAAATTGAGCTGGTTTTCTGCAGAGGCATGAGAAACTGTATGAATAAATATCCCCACAGTCTTTGACTGGACCAATACTTACAGGGGACATCCCTTCTCAGTCAGGACAGTGTCCCATCACTTACACTACATGGTCCTCATAAGAGGTGTGCTCACAGGATTTTACAGGACTGATAACTGCCAGAGGTGATGGGGCAGACTCTTTGCTGGTGCAAACAGTGGGGTCCCGCTCAGTTTTTGGGGTGATCACTGCTCACACCACACAAATGACAGCCCTATTTGACCTCACTGGGAGCAGGACAGGTCAATAGGGTCAGTAACAGCCTGGGGATGCTGTGCTGACAATGCAAGCCTGATTTATTTTTTAATAATAAGTGGTTGTATGCATGACTTTTTGCCATCCTTAATGCTTCTGCTTGCAAATCTCTTTGTCAGAATTGATGTGAGACACAAATATCCTTTAATTTGATCAAATAAGCAATAAAACCCAGCTGGCTCAGCTGGCACAAGAGCCCTGCAGCCAGAGCAGCTGTACCACTTTACACCTGCAGAGATTTTGGCCCAAATTTTGCTATAGCTGAGCTCCAGCCAGTAAAACTAACATTGATTTTCAATTTTCCAAGTAAAACAAAAGGACTCTTTTTTTTTTTTTTTTTTTTCCTGCAGACAGGCAGAAGAACATTACCACCAGCACAGCTTTTCTTAGCATGAAACTGGGCTAAGCAACCTGTGGCAGCCTGCATGGTAAAGAACGTGCTTCCACAGAAGTATTTGTCTTGCTTTATTTTTAATAAAATAAAAGAAATAATAAATTATATAGTTCTTGAATAAATTATTATTTGTAATTGGAACTTTATAGTAGGAGAGAGACAAACCAGAAAAACACCCAATAAAGGACAACAAATGTCCTAAGTAAGTATAAAAACACCCATGGCAGTTTGGGAGTTCTCCTCCTAAATCAGGGGCCTCTTTTTTTTTGTCACCCCAGCATCACAGATGCATCTCTGCATCCTTTGCATCTGCTTGCTGCCAGGTCACCTCCACCTGAGCACATCACAGATTTTGAGACAATGTTTCTTAGTCTACAGAGAGACATAAATTGGAAAAACTGATGTGGAGGAAAAAAAAACCGCATGAATTTGAAAGAGCACATAAACAATTGCTAGAGATGGGGTGCTGGTCGATGCGCTTTCAGGTGTTACGTACTCGTAGCTGTAGTTGAATTTAAAAACCGTGGGTCGCTACCAGCCTGCACGAAGCAGCAGATGGCTGTGCTGTAGGAACCATCCATTCCTCTTGAAAACAATGGTGACTATTTATAAGAATAAAATTAAGCATTTGCTATAGGTAAGTGTGCTGACAAAAGGAGTGAAACTATAAGAGGAAAAAAAACCACTTTCAATGGAAATGTTTCCTCATACGTAGAAATGCTGTTGGTTTTTATCTTGGACTTGGCATGGCACTGGTGGGAAATGGTTCATCACAGGTGTTTAGCTTGCATGAAAGAGGCTGCATTTCAAGCTAGTTTCCACTATATAAGCATGATATAGGTGCACCTCCCCCCCACCCCTGGAACACATGAAAAGAGTTACCTGCCATTTCTTGTTTCTGTCAGAAGTACCTTAAATATTTTAAGGCTTACAGATGACCACGTTCCAGAACAATGGCAGGAACTACCAAATGAGGGCATTGGCATCTCCAGACTTACATTTTTGATGATGTTATAAACGATTCTGTTTAATTAAAGACCTCTCCTCATGCTCCCAGTACGAGGCTCTTTATAGGTGAGGGAAGGAGAAGCTCCTCTAGCAATCTTGTGCATTTCTCTTGCTTTCTTCAGGATTTCCCCACAAGTTTTCATCCTACCGCATGCTGAAGTGGCCTATTTTTCTCTCTTCTGTTCTTATTAATTTATTTCAAAGAGTGTAATAAATAATAGTAATGAATGCCATCAGCTAGCATCTGCTGTACAGGAACCATGCCTGCAGTCACCAGATCCAGATTGAAACATCTCAGCTTTTCATCAGCTTCTGCAATTCTGCAATATGAGCGGAAAAATCTTGTCCCGTTGCAAGCAGGACTGGAGGGAGGCAGCACATGCATGTCTAAAGTAACCCATAAAACAGGGCACCAGTGCTGGGAAGCCTCATCACGCAGAAAACCCACCCAGATCTTCAGTGTCTGAGTCAGGAGGCAGCATGGTACATCTCGGGGTGGCCCCAGGGCTCCCCATCCCCAGCTCCTTGCCATGGGTTTTCCTTCCCAGGCTGGGCTGCAGCCACTCAGCTGGTGTTTTGCGAGTGGGAAACTGAGGTGGAAGATGATAAAAGGCAGTAGGAACAGGGAAGAAAGCAGAGCTGAAGGAAGCATTAAAACCTTGCCAACATAAGCCACTTCTGCCCGTGGGTGACAGTTCCAGCTGGCCAAGGTGTGCTTTCCTTCCTGGACAGTGTGGTATGGTATGAATTCAGAATAGAATTGCAGGTTTGGTATGAATTCAGATAGGAAAAAATCTGTGATGTAATGAGTAAAAGTGACTACTGTCTCCCTCATGCCAATTTGGCTTAGAGGTCTCCCGCCAGCTTACTGATCAGGTCCTTCTCTTTAATTAGCCAGATCTGAAAGGGGCAGAAAGCCATGTACAGCTGCCAGCACAGCAGGAGACTATGCATGCATCTCCAGGGAAGAATATTTGCATCATTAGGATAAACTTGAAATTGAATCTTATTCATGTAATCAAAACATCTTTGATGATTCACTTCCCATCATAGCTGTACAGTATTCAGGATATAAATAGCTGTGTTTTAGATTTATAAAAGACTTGCAAACCATCCTCCCTGTAGTCTTCAGTGTGACAGAACAACTCCAGCAGGGTTAATGGCTGCTGTTACAGGGTATGAAGGGAATATCAATCATCATTTGTTTGTCATCAGGTGTCTTGGCTGGACACATGCTCTGCAGAGCAGGATTGACGGACTTGTCAGGATGCGTGGGGGTCAGTTACCAGGAGGGACCCTTTCATCCACAGGTGAGACATTTAGGGTGAGCTGAGAATAACCATGTAATGACATGTAAAGCATTTCTTAGCTGGTCACCCAGGGACAAGTAGCATTAGAAGTGGAGCTGGAGCTTTCCTTGGCCAAATACTAATTAGAAGGAATGAAGAAAAATAGATGTGCAGTGAAAAGCCTTTCTAAAATGGTGATATAGCCTGCATAATCTTTATAAATGCACTGGCTAAAACCCCCTGATTTTCTCTACATATGTGATAATGGAAAAGTACCAGAGATTTCAAATGGAGGTCATGTGAATTCTGGTTCATGCAAAGATTAACTCCGTTCCAGCTGGGAGTCTTTCATGAAACATCTCCCATGAAAGATGGCAAATGCAGGGCTCAGCAGAAGCTTCACCATCCCAGCTGCTTCAGACATGAGTCCAAGCATGCAACGCAAAGCCTGGTTTCCCTTAGACAGCTCTTAATACATCTGCATCAATTGCATGGTCCTGTTGGCCAAGTCCTTTGTTAAAGAACTCTCTGCTGCGGAAGTTCTAGGGTAAAAGATGGCACCAAGATCCTGCTGCTTCCCAGTCAATAGCTGCATGTCTGGGACGACTAGAAAAAGCAAAGCTTCATGGAAGATTGTTGTGGTTTAACCCCAGCCAGCAACTAAGCATCATGCAGCTGCTCGCTCCCTTCCCCCACCCAGTGGGATGGGGGAGAGAATCGGGAAAAAAAAGGTAAAACTTGTGGGTTGAGATAAGAACAGTTCAATAGGTAAAGCAAAAGCCGCACGTGAAAGCAAAGCAAAACAAGGAATTCATTCACAACTTCCCATTGGCAGGCAGGTGTTCAGCCATCTCCAGGAAAGCAGGGCTCCATCACATGTGATAGTTACTTGGGAAGACAAACGCTGTAACTCTGAACGTCTCCCCCTTCCTCCTTCTTCCCCCAGGTTCATATTGCTGAGCATGACATCATATGGTCTGGAACATCGCTTTGGTCATCTGGGGTCAGCTGTCCCGGCTGTGTCCCCTCCCAACTTCTTGTGCCCCCCCAGCCTCCTCGCTGGTGGGGTGGGGTGAGAAGCAGAAAACGCCTTGACTCTGTGTAAGCACTGCTCAGCAATGATGAAAACATCTCAGCATTATCAACACTGTTTCCAGCACAAATCCAAAACACGGCCCCATACTAGCTACTATGAAGAAAATTAACTCTATCTCAGCCAAACCCAGCACAAGGGTCAAGGCATATGCCAACAACTGCTGACTGAAAATAGTTATGAGAGCCAGATATCCATTGTATCACCTAGCCCCAAGTATGCAAAACACAACTGCAACACTAATTAAGTCACGCTTTGAAGTAGAGGATGTGATACTGCAAAACATTGTGATCATTGTAGTGCCAGTATTAGATGTCTCATCATTATTTCCATGTATTGCTCGCCCTCTGTGAGTTTTGGCAGCTTGAGCCTTCAGAAGGAAAAAAAATCTGGGAGTTGAGCCCTAGGTGTAAGGTGAATTCTCTTCAGGGCTTAAGCAGAACCCAGCTGCAGCAAGCCAGTTTAGCCCAGTCCCCAGGAACTGGGTTGACTAGAAACACTGGGGTCATACAGAGCATGCATGGCATCCACAGGAGAGTGCACTGCTGGCCAGATTCTTAAATGCTTGCATTCTACTTTCGCTCTTAATTACTGGTGTTTTGAAGAAAACTGATGGATAAGGTAGCTGAAAGATTCATGTCTTCGGGGTGTGTGGGGGGGAATCAAAATCGCAATACAATTTGGATAATAGCAGCATTCAGGAAGACTTCAAAGACGTGGTCTCATGATGTCCGAGATGGAGGACATCATACGGAGAGAAAGTATGGAGCAACGTGGGCTGCACTGATGGTGTGGGCTATGCGTGGTTTATCATAGCCTTTAACGTGGATGTCCCATTGTCCCCTACCATCCTGGTCTCTTCTCACGCTGCTGACTCTTTCCCAAGATGCTGGGAAAGGCCATGGGCACCAAGCGAGTGCTTCCAAAGTGCCTAATGAATGGTCATCAGCAGAAGATTAATGCGAAGGAGAAATCTGCAGAGAGATTAGTGAACTGATTTGGACACCAGACAAGGCAACGTCAGTTGCTGTTTAAGGAATACATTTGTACATAAGCTAACAACTCTGCTACAGTTTCATACGTCATTACGTTAATGTTCTGTTTAAATAGTTATCAATCATTTTGTGTTTAAACCCTTTTGTGCCTGGCAACAAATTGGTGGGAAACAAAAGTATTAGTAGGTTATCTGAGGATTATATAACAGTACTTGTAAAGCTCCCATTGCTTTTGCATGAGGTGAAAAAGCGCAGAGGAGCTAATTGATTGTGCCAAAACAAGCCTTCAAAAGCCCTGTGCCTTAAATAGAAATAACGAATTGAGTTGCCTTTTTTTTTGTTCTGACATGCTTCAGCCTTCTAAGCATACATCTGGGTCACATTTTCAGCTTTTTTCCACAAGTCCTGAAACTTGTGTTTCTTTAAAAAAAAAAACCTAAAAAGAAAAAGAAAAGGAAAGCTGAGAGTCTTGTGAAACCTGTAGTTCCAGCAGCTCGTACCTTAAGGAAGATGAGAACTGACACTAAACTACTTATTTTGGAAATAAAATGCTATAGTCTTGCTCAGAAGTTACTAAAAATCTAAAAAAATCAATTTCAGAATTTGCTTTTGGATGTCTTTATTTTAGTAACTGGTTGCAGGGAGATACTGTAATAGTTCCCTGCTTAATTCTGTATTGAAGTTTTGCACTTAAACCATGAGTAAAACTCTTCCATTTCACAATCACATTGCTAAGTTTAACTTCCATATTATGGTCATGGGCTTTTCAGGGAAACCACATTTTGTGCATCACATCCTGTATGAAACACATTTTTACTTTTCCCAGGAAGCAGTTAAAAATTATGTTTATTAGCCCTGTCAACAGCAGCTGTTGAAATGCTATAGCTGTTCTTGTTCTTCATTTCCACAGCTATAGCTCCTCGAGGAGAACAATGAAGGGTCAAAGGCGATGGCAGCCCATTTTCCTGCACCAAGGTCTATGTCTTTCTCCGACCCTCATCAACTACAATACGAAAGCACAACCCCAAGTGTCACAGAGCAGGTGAAGAGACATCAGTTGTTTACTCTGTCTTCCAACACAAGGAAGAGGTGCCTCTGAAAGACACTAGTAAGAGCCACGTTCAAAAAGAGGAAAGGAGAGATGGTTCTTTGCATGACGGGGAGAAGATCTGGGGCCTCCCTGCCCAAGGATGCTGTGATGGCAGGTGTTCGCTTAGATTCAGGAGCAGCACTTGGGCTGCACAAGCACTTGGAAATCCCGTGAGGGTTAATGGACAGGCAAAACACTTCAGACTATAAACCTCTTAGGGGTGGGGGGAAGAGAGATCTGTTCCTGCCCACAGGCTGCAGTGCACGGATGAACTGCAAAGTGGGAGGAGACTCCTACCTTTTGCCAAGCAAATTTTAAATACCCATCACCTTGTGTTACTGACACTGACTGGTCCAAAAGCTGGTTGCATCTGCTTGCTGCCTATCAAGGGGCTTTTCTACTTACACAACAGCTAGAATTATAAATATGAATATGGGAAGAAAAAGGCTCTTGAATCTTGATTGCCTTGCTCCAGGATCACACCAGTGAGCGAGGAGCAACAGCAGACTCTTGTCTTCTTCCTAAGCCCGACCGAACTAATATCTTTTGCCCTCAGCTCCGATTCCTCTGCAGAGAGCGTGGCAGCAGCCACCTGGCAGAGTGCCTGGGGAGGGTTACAGCTGGTCACCTTGCCATGACATGGTTCAGACAGTGGCCTTGCAGAGCAGACAGACCTCCATTTCACACTGAGAGGGCAAAAGAGCAAATTGAAAGGCTCTGCAAAGCAACGCAGGCAACATAACTCTTCTGACCATCTACTGTATGCTCTGAAGACAAAACAGCTCCCTAAACCTTTAAATGTTATAAAAATGCCAAAAGCAGAAAAAAGAAGAGACAACTATTGCACCATTATCCATAACATTTTTATGTCTCAGAATCCTCTGTGTATGAATTTTTCATTTTTTCTTTAATAAGTACTGGCATACCAGCGAGTATCATAAAAGAGAAAGAGAGCGTAAGGGGTAATATAGTGTCGGGGAGAGGAATAAGCAATAGCAAGCAAGCCCCACAAAGTGGAAAGCGAGTTTGTTTTCAGATACTTAAGGCTGGAAACAACTTTTGTTTTAATTTTGTGATTGAAGCCAACAGCCTTAATTCTTCCTTCATCACAAATTAGACAAGTAACCATGACTAAGTCAATTTAGTTGGAGACTAAATAATGAAAGATAATAATCCCAAGTTAACATTTCCACTCGTAACATTATTTCAGGGTAGAATTAAGGTGGCTTGGGTACTTATTTTTGCATTTCTATGTCTTAACATCTTTGTGCTTCTCTTTAAAATGTTAGTAACTTAAATTTAGGTTTGAATTTAAATTTCTGAGTGTGTGTTTTCTTGGGGCTGGAGCAATCCCCATGGTGTGCTTTACCCGTAGAGCTCAACCCTAACTCCCTCTTCATGTTGTTTTCTAGAGCTGTGGCCAAATAGATGGCATTAATAATACATGTTCAGGCTGCATGCTGCGTGCCACTGTTGCATACTAACAGAAAAATCTTTTACTTTTAATGCATATAAGTACCATATCAAATTGAAACATTTGCCCATTTGTTTCAGTTTTGACACAAATACGGATTAGAGCTGCCTTTTCGGCACATGATGGAAGCAGATGCAGGAGCATTTACAGGAGCACATGGGACATTGGCTGGTTTAATCTGCCACAAAGTCACCGCTCGCTCACGTCCTCTGAAATATTGATTGGCTGCTGTGCTGGCAGTGGCATTGTTGCTTCCACGCCGAGCTCAGTCCTGCCCCAACCTCCTGTCCTCGTTTTGGCTGGGATAGAGTTAATTTTCTTTCTAGGAGCTTGTATAGTGCTGTGTTTTGGATTTAGTATGAGAAGAATGTTGATAACACACTGATGTTTTCAGTTGGTGCTAAGTAATGTTTATGCTAAGTCAAGGATTTTTCAGCTTCTCATGCCCAGCCAGCACGAAGGCTGGAGGGGCACAAGAAGCTGTGAGGGGACACAGCCAGGACAGCTGACCCACACTGGCCAAAGGGGTATTCCATGCCAGGTGACATCATGCCCAGTATATAAACTGGGGGGAGTGGGGCTTGGTGGGATCGCTGCTCGGGAACTAAGTCGACATCAGTCAGCGAGTGGTGAGCAATTGCATTGTGCATCACTTGTTTTGTATATTCCAATCCTTTTATTATTATTGTCATTTTATTATTGTTGTTATTATAATCATTAGTTTCTTCCTTTATGTTCTATTAAACTGTTCTTATCTCAACGCACGAATTGTACTTTTTTTTTTTACCCCAATTCTCGCCCCTATCCCACCGGTTGGGAGGAAGTGAGTGAGCAGCTGCGTGGTGCTTAGTTGCTGGCTGGGATTAAACCATGACACACCTCCTCGAGGAGGTGGCAGTGCCCTGCAAGCACCAACAGACCAATTTCATAAAGGGGCGAACTGTGCCTGATGCTGAAGCAGATGGGAATTTATGGCCTTTTTTTTTTTTTGTGGAATCTTAAAGTTTGAATATAATTAGTTAAAAGCCTTTCTAATAACATCATCCCGAAAGGGTGCCTTTCCTGGAAGTTCAAGGTAAAGCCTTGGCTGATAAGGAACAGATGGTACAAGCTAGAGCAAAGCGTAGAGTGGGCAGATGCTACAGCAAACAACTACACCTTTCTCCCCTTCCCAGCTGTGCCCAAGCACTGCAGCCTGTGCCACTCCTGCACTCCCACGCTTGGGCTTTTTCCACGCTTTCCCAGACGTGGAACAACTCTGCAGTGGGGATACATAGTTACGGAACCGATTTTGAACCCACTCTGTGTGTGACATGGACAAGCATTAAATCCATGATTCTGGAAAAAAGGGCAGGGCTTTCAGCTCTGTGACAGCCTTGCGTTGCCGCCTCTGCCAGCGGTACTTTCATAATTCAACGCTGCTAAAAGTCTTAGATTAGAGTAAAAAGGCAGGCATATACCATGGCTCTGTGGGCTGCTTTTAGCCAGACAGTTGAAGTCCTGACATGCTGGCACTATTATTTTTGTTAACAATATGAAAAATGATAATGTTAGAGCAGGGCCTGGGGCTAGTCTGCAAAAAGCACTACAGTCACTTGCAGGTGACTTATCTCTGTAAGGCAGCAAGTCAAACTTCTGGTGTATGTGCTTTCTATTAAAGATAGATGAGGAAAAGTCTCCTCAGAGTAGGACTGCCAGCAGCTAGCTCTCTGAATGGGCAGTCATCTAGTTAGCCAAGCTCCTCTACATGGAAGAGCCTTTTTTGTCTCTACAGACCTCCTCTGAGCTTGTTCCCCAGTCCCACACCTGCATCTCAACAGCATGGAGATCTCTAGGCAAAGGGACCAAGGTGGTTCCCTCAATAAGCAGGACACCTTTAGAAGCCTGTAGAGAGGACAGAAAGCTCCAGCAACCCAGCCCAGCCATCAGGTCATTGACCAGAGCAGGAGAGACCCCAGCAGAAACCCCCAGGGCACTTGCATCCACCACCCCAAGCTGCAGAACATTTGGGGTAGGAGAAGACTCTCCTGTTAGAGCTTTGGCACTCTTTATAGCATAGTTAAGGGCCTGTTAGACCAGAAAGAGAGGGCAAATACGCACAAGATACTGCAGCTTTCTGGCACCAGAGAGCGCTCTAAAATATGATACAATATAAATGAAGGTGCTTTCCATGAAGCAAGCCTGAGACCCTGGGCTTCTGAGTTTCTGGGGAGTGCTCAAACCATGTAGCAGCAGCAGCACCCCTGGACAGAAATGTGGAGGTATTGATAGGGCTCAGACACAAGATGGATCCTTTTCAGTGCCTCAAGGGCAGCAGCCCTTCGGGGCATTTGCACAGAGTTTTCTCATCCTCTGAAATTACTCCACTGCTTGCAAGCATAATAGAACAGAATTAAGACAAATACCTGAACATTACAAAGATGCTGTAGCAGCTCCAAACACAACTAG
The DNA here is from genome assembly GCF_947461875.1 of Haliaeetus albicilla. NCBI lineage: Eukaryota > Metazoa > Chordata > Aves > Accipitriformes > Accipitridae > Haliaeetus > Haliaeetus albicilla. Next base: position 31,202,866 of record NC_091489.1, read on the forward strand.
AGAAACCTGGTACAATAGGAACCCTCCACGACCACTGTTTCATGCACTAAAACCTCAGAATCAGCACAACTGCTTTAGCAGTGCCAAGGATAATTTAAAGAAGAAAAAGCAAAATAAAATAATCTCTTCTATTTTGTACCATAAAAAGCCTCTGAAACAATAAGTCATGATACCAAAAGGCATATTAAAATATTTTACAAAATACTGTGCCCTCAAAAGAATTATAGAAAATAAAGGACAATGGAATTCACTGCCTAATGAAGTCATTGCTGGAGATATCTTACAGCACACAGACCCAATTGCCTCATGTTCATTTTGCCAAATTTGGAAGGGAAAGTCTTCTGTTTTCTGCTATGACTAGTCTATAATTAGCTCCATCCTTAGCCTTTGACACTGCTCACATTAAACTTTTTTCAACAGCAAGGTTAAACAAGGAGAGACACCCCAAAGTGTCACATTTAAAAAGCCTGCAAATCAGTCATATTCAAACATAACTTTATAAAAATGCATGAGAGCAGTTCAGCAATTGGATAAATGAAAAGATAAGAGGCAGAATAAACAGCATGAGGGACATCTGTGGTGTTATAGGAAGAACTGACCTCTTTGAGGACTCAGGGCTTATATCTAATTGCAAATACCATTTTGCCTGCTGAAGCCCAAGGCCTTTAGAGCTGGAGGTGATGCTTGCCAATGCCATTAGGGCTACAGCATTTCATACGGCAGACAACAGGGTTGAAGCATCTATGTGCTCTGCAAAATACAGCTGCATATGATAATTCAATGAAATTACACCTTGCATCCACACAGCACTATTAGGAGCTTTTGCACAAAAGCTGCTTGTCCAAAGAAGCTGGGATTGGCCTAATTTATCCAATATCTATCAAAGCAGAAATTCTGGCAAACCCCATGAAATAAGGCTTCATTCCTAGCTGATAATCCAAAAAAAGTTAAACGTGCCACATACCAGAGAGCACCAGGCTTGTTGCTGTGAGCCCTCCTCACTATGGACCAGGTCCAGGAACAATATATGAGGGTTCCCAGACTGTCTTCAGGGGGGGTCTGAGCAACTCATCACTGAGGAAGGTTGTGCTTGACAGCAGAGAAGCAAACCAAGCCCCCATTACCTTGCTCTGCAGTGGAAACCTGCTGCAGTCTGCAAACTCTAGAGAAAGTTATTATTAAAATTAATTTAAAGTAGAAAAGTATTGAAAACACTTCTAGCAACTTGTGGAGACCTCTCAAACACCATTAAAGTCAGTGGGAAAATTGAGATCCATATTTTTATGACACTTGAGACAGAAAAGAAATCGGGCACCATCCCTCTGCTTGTCCTGCCACGATCAGGGTTTTCCATACATCCAACACTGCTCTGGGAGCCCCCAGCAGCTCCAGCTGGTGATGGAAAATGCCAGGAGGAGTTAAGAAATTACTCATCCAGCTGAATGTTTTAACAAGGGAGAGAGTGGTTTGGTTATGAAAAATATTTCTACCCATAGCCCTGGGCTGGGAAGAGTTAAACACCCCAAGTCTGCACAACAGCACAGGATTTTCCAATTCTTTGCTTTTTTTTCCCCCTTTGAATGGTTTGTTTGTTTCCCTTGGAGGCTAGCAGTCGCACACAATAGGCAGATTTTTCAATTAAGCCATTTTTTCCACTTTTAGTCTTCAATGGAGCCCAGGTGCCAATTGTTTGCTGCTTGGTTTCTGCCTTCCCCTTCCTGCCTACAGTTTAACCCTTTTCTCTCATTCCTGCTTTTGGGGGTGTCATTTGATCAAATACACTCCTAATGCAGATGGCTGATAAAGGATTACCAAGTGTCTCATTAATGGTCTGTATCAGGTATGAGTGACACTGAACAAGGCAGTATATGGACCTTCCATCTACGAATGTAGCAACAGAAAGTCAAATATTAACTAGTCATTTATCTTTCCTTTGAAGTCTTCTTCATAGCATATTTATTTATAAAGTGAAAACATTTTGCTTTTATTAAAAAAACCAAATCACCAACAGCCACCTTAGGCGAGCCTCTCTTCCAATTTATTTAAGTAAGGCTAACAAAGACATTGTAATAGTTTTTCTTTTAAATCCACCATTGACCCGTCACTTACTGGGGAGGCAGCTCAGTAAGTTTTAGCACACAGCTGCCATCCCACACTCATCAAGAGCAACCTCTCCGACTGCCCCAGCCTCCGGAAAGCATACATAAATGTTTTACACAGATCAAGGATTAAGTTAGGCCTGGGCTAGGGCTCAGCTCAGTTGCAGTGTCACTGCTAGAGGTATTAAACCCTTCAATATATCAGATTGATTCTGGTTGTCATGTAGCCACTGTGTTGCTGTCAACATGCTCTGTTGCGGCTTTCCCTGACATCATGATCAAGTGCTTGGGCTTCTGCCTCATGTATTAAACATCAAACTAGGCGAGCAGATAAAATCCTCTCCCCGCCATGCGTTTCACCCATGTGTTGCTCTGTATCATTGTTATCAGAGAAGGGAAAAAGACATGGCCAGTTTTAACACTGTAAAGTCAGTTGCATCTTGGTGAAGAGCACCTGAATCACGTTGCCTGCAGCTATCGGCCGTCAGGCCAGTGGGGCAATGTTAGCAGGGAAAGGCTGGGAAAAAGGGGTGCGTTAATAAGGAAACAGCAGACAAACCAAGACTGGAGGACATGACCATAAATCTAAAACTATACTCTGAAGAGTTGAAAGAGCACATTTTTAAGACGAACAAGACATCCAACCTAGGATGAGGGACTTGCTGTCTTTCCAGATCCTCACAGTACCAAAATCCATCAAAAAGCCACCTGTGGAGACTGGATACTCCTTTCAGCCTTGCAAAGGGCCTTCTCCAGCACCATCCACCAGCCATCGCTCTTCCTATACCACACAGGGCTGAGCCACGTGTGGCCATCTGCCCCCCACAGCCCCCCTTTTTTTAAACAAGAATTAAACACAAGAGGAATAATTAAATGTCAAAATTTAAATAAGAATCCCCAAAGATATGAGAAAAGTGAGGAAAAAAAATCCAAATAAAACAAGACAGAGCTACTAAGAGAGATTGTACTCTAGAGCAGCAGTGGTGTGGTGGGAAGGAAGAAATATAGAGGGACAAAGCTAATATCATTTAGGAGGATTTATACACAGTGTTTACATCCCAAGCAGCATTTGGAAGTGAAGATATAGTGATTTATCATATCACGATTCACTCCACCTCTGCAAAAGCGATAGGCAGAACCAGCAAAGTGTGTCTCTGAACATGTTATTTGCTAAAAGCCATCACCCACAAACCCAGAACAGCTTCACCCTTGGCAAACACTGTCCCCTTGGGGCTTTCTGAAGAGCTGGGATTTAGGAGGAAGCCTTGCAGGGGAACAGTTTCAAATGTCGAACGAGAGATTTAAAAATACACAAGGCTGTGAAACCTGATGGGACCTGGAAGAAATTGAAGGAGCAGGTGTCTCAGCAGAGGATCTTTGGCCAGTGAAGCCAAATAAGCCTCAAAATCAGTTAATGGAGGAGCTGAGAGTGAAGCCCAGCAGGAGATGCTGGCAACACGATCTCCTACCCCATGTGAGGGGGTCCCCAGGGAGCCCAAAAGCACATGCCCCCATGCCCAGTCAGATCATGCCTGCTGGGACCACAGCACCTGCCCTTTATTTTTAATGAACCACACAGAAACATGGTGTATTTATGGTTACTGCTCTCTAGTTAGACTTGGTTGAAATCAGCACTGGGTCCCAAAAACTGAAGCAGGAGGCATGTTTAGACAGATCCTTCTTCAATACTCAGGTCCAATACCAGGCTAAAAACCTGGCATACGTATGCATTCAGCAGGGATTATTAAATCAAGTGAAAGAACGTTTCAGGGGTTTTTTTTTCAGTTGATCTTTTAGGAACTTATTTGTAGGAAGCTTCCTCCCCAGGAGACATTTCAATTATACCCATGCACACAAAGGAGAAAAAAAAATTTATACTGTGTTAAGACAGCTCAGCACTGAGAGGAGCACACACAAGCTGAGCTGCTCCAGTTTTGCTGCAGTTGCTGCTCGGCAAGAGACAGCTTTCTCCAGCAGAGCAGCACCCCAGACACGGCTTTCACTAGAGAGGAAAAAAAAAAAAAAAAAAAGGAAAAAAAAAACTTTTAGATGGAAAACAAAATTTGCAGAAAGCCACTGAATTTATGGCGAGACCCAAAACTAGGTATTAGTAATTTTTCAAGGACAAAGTTGTGAAATTTCCAATGACAACTACAATCTCCCCCTGGCAAATTGGCCCAGTGGACACATGTTATGTCCCCCTGTGATGCAACTGTGTTGTAGGACAGGGGTCCTCACCCCCTTGGCAGGGTGACTGGAGAGCTGCTGGTGCCATCAAGGGACACGCTCACACTGGGTCCTCCCTGGGAGCTCTAAGTGACAGGAATTGTTTCTCCTTAAAGGAGCACTTTTAAGATTGCACTTTGCATAATAAAATAAAAACAAACAAACAAACAACTCTGGCACCATAAGAACAAGGTATATGCAGGTGAGAATTGCCCTCTGGCTTTGCTTTCCATGCAGGTTTCAGGCTGGCTTTGGCTGACCTGTTTTGCCTTCATGTTCCTGCCTTGTTCCAGGCATTACACAGCAGTACTGATTAATTACAGCATGTTACAACCAAGACTTAAGTAGCTTCTGTTAAATTTGTGAGCTTTTATGTACCCATGATCAACTTGTGTAATCCATGGACTTGGGAACCATCAGTAAAATGGTTCATAAAAATATTAAGGGTTCCACTTCCCAATGACATTGGTGGGACAGCTATGGGAACTGAACTGGTACCAGGGTATAACTAACACAGGGTAAATTTAGATCATTATGTTTTCAAGCAAAAGAGGGGGTGCATAATAGCTTTGGATCTTCAGTGGCCAATGTATTTTGGAAATAGGCTAACATATGTAGTCTTTCTGAAGAGTCTACATCCACAAATGGATTTGGAATCAATTTAATGCACAGTGCTTTATGCAATTATACCTACAGATGCCTAAGAATTTAAATTAGCATTAACTTGATAGCTTTTGCTAAGGGCAGACAAATGTGAATGGGTACTGGGCAGATTTTCCTGTAAAGCTCTACCAATCCCCATCAGTTCCCGAGGCACTGCTCCAAACGTAAACACTGGTGATCTTTTTAGCAGTTAGGCCCTCTCCAGCAAGAGCCTTTATGCCCAAGTGGATTCAGAAATGAGACCCTATCTCTGCACAAATCACATCTCCGCAGTGCAAAGTATCACCATTTGGTCAACAGAAGGAACAATGTTCAAACATAAGGACCCCACAGGTTCATAAGGATAATCCCTACCCAGAAATTCTTACAAATCCATATGTGCTGGTCTGGGGACCTAGACATTATATGTAAGCCAATGAAAAACATTTTGGAGTAAATTATTGACAGAAACCTGTATGAAGATTCACCCATAGCCTCCAAGAAACAGGGTATTTTGCTTCTGAGAACAGTGAAACTCACTGCAGAGGCATTTCACAGTTAGTCTGTGCACAGGTTGAATCTCAGGCATGTTGCACTTGCTCCATGTGGTTTGTTCCTGCAATACCTGCACCCAGAAAACTGGCTAACTGCTGTTCTTCTGTCCAGAAGCCCTAAATAAAACAACTCTAAATTAGCACAAGTAGGTCTCTCCTCCTCATTTCAGTTTATGTTGGGATTATGTTGGGATTGTGAAGAGTATGTTCCACCTCATGAGTAGGACAAGAGAGACCAAAAAGTCTCCTCAGATGTATAGTTGCAGGAGAATGACTGGAAAATAAGATTCAGCCTGTGCTCCTGCATTTCTCACTCTCCCCACCAAGTCCCTCTAATGTTTGAGTCAACATGAATAGGTGCAATAGCAGTTCCAACCACCTACCCAGAAACCTAGCTTACCAATGCAGTTTAACTTTCCTTCCATCACTTTGCATTCAGGTCCCCTATAGAAACAGGTCCCCTTTTATGAATCCCAATCCAGAGGAGTGAAAATTTGAGTTGTCATGCCACATTGAAAAAGTACCATTGACAATGCAATTAAGTTAGCAACATCAGCAACCTTATCTACAGTTATTTTAATGAATGACTTGTATGCAAATTCACAGTCACCCAGACACATTTATTAGGAGATACCTTCACATCTAGTACCAACTTAGTTCACCCAGAAAGATTTTGAGAACTAGGAGGCTTTGAGGGGTTCCCTCAATGCTGACATGACAAGCTACATTTGCAATCCTGTATTTTCATATTCTTTCAAAGTATGCATGTGGTTGTACTATTAGCATCTAGGAACTAGAAAAGAAGAGCAAAGTGTGCTCTCCTGCTCTGTGCCAGAAAGGTTCCAGAAGAGGCTGGATTACTCTGGAAATGGCAAGTGTCCAGATTTGAGGAGTCTTGAACATGGTTCCAGCTATTCTAATACTGAGCATGGAGGTGAGCTGCATCTTTACATGGTTTCCTCTAACATGGCAAATCCTCAAGTAACACATGGGCAAGAGCAGGAGAACCAGTGTCTCATGGTTCTTCTGCACTAGACCACAACTCATCACTTGCCTTTAATGCTTCTTGGATGGGCAACATCTGAAACCCAAGAAGATTAAAGGACTGCATAGGATGTCTCTTTTAAACACTGAGTTTTGCAGACATGGCTCATTGCAGCTTCAAAGCTAGCTATACCCCAAAAGCAACTTTTACTCTGTGATCTCAGGAAACCACTGAACTTGTCACCTACTCAGTCAAAAGGAATTTCTGATTTCTCCAAACCAAATAAGTAGTGGGTTTTGTCCAACTGTGTTAACTACAAAAGACTGTGGCGGCAGAAAGGTTTTTACCCTGTTACTAATGAATGGTAGGAGGGCTGGCTTCCTGATGAGCCAGAAGAGTTGGCAGCAAACACATAGCATAAAAATGATTCCGAAGCAGCCTGGTACCCTAATTTTATGAAAAAACAAAGCCACAAGGCACATAATCAGCTGCACTGGGGAAATTATCATCTAGGGAGAGCACCATTTGTTTGCTGCAGAAGCAGCAGCAGACTCAGATCCTTCCCTCCTGGAAGCAGGTGCAGGTAGAGCAAACCGAGATGTGCGAGGGCATTGCACCTCTTGGGGCACCTCCCTGCTGGTAGGAAGGCAGACTGACATCGGAGGATTGCACATCACCTGTTAAACAGCAGATTTCAGTTTCCCCACTCTGCTGCGAGGAATTGTCTCCTGATGAGTTGACTAAATCTGCAGCTGCTCATGTTGTCACCTTGGTAATCTGCTGCTTGGAGCAGTTTCTCCCTTCAGTAGCTCTCAGAATTGGCACTGAAAGGCTGATAGGTTTTTAAAACACCTGGGAAAATTTCTGGACCTCTCTTCTGTCTGAGGAAAGGCATGTCTAGATCAGCACACACCATTGCTCCTGGAATCTGGAGGCTGATTTTTCCTTGTTGGCACAGATAGGAAAAAGAGGCACAATTGCTTTGTATGAAAAACAGGTTGTAAGTGATTTTTAAAGGAGTGACATTAAGACGAGCCTTACAGCTGTATCCAGAGAGGGGACAGAGGGGATTCACTCCTTTCCTGGGGTCTCCTGCAGGATCCCCTGTGGCTGTAGGACCCTCTGCAGTTTGGGTGGGTCAAGCTATAGCTCCTGGACTCCTGCAGAGAAGTTCAAGCAGCAATAGTACAGCTACGTGTTCTTGAGCTGGGCTCTTGTCTCAAGGCATGGAAGTTCACATCCCAAAATGCACAACAGTAAATTCTCAAGCTCACTAAAATGCTTTATGCCTCTTCATTTTCCCCCCATAAACAAAGAACATGACCTTGGAGCACTGCTTTGTAGTTTGGTTTTCTTTTTTTGTTGTTTGAACAACAAAGTAACAGCTGTTGAGATTTTTTTGTTGTTGTCTTTCATTGCAACAATTTGTGTGCTGAATATTTGGGACACGGTCTCTGAAAGAAAAAATACTGTTGTTAAAGCAGCTCATGAGCAGACACATGATGTCTCAGCACCGCTCCATACAGGTAGTCTTGATGCTCTGGGACTTGCTACGCCGCCATCCACCGCTGCAGCTTCTTCTAGGTGTCAGTATGGCAGAGTTATCAATCCTAGCACTGTTTGGTTTTGCAGCTACAATTCTAATTCACATTGTGCTGTGACCAGGAAGGTGGGATGATGCTGGCTGGGCAGCATCAGGAAGAGAGATGCTTGTTGCAGGAAGGTGCTGCAGTGGTCAGCTGGACAGAAAAGCCCTGCTCAGACCCTGAAAGGCTGCAGCAGAAGTGACTCAATTTCCTTAACACTGGCATTGTCTGACAGCACAACCAATAGCTCACTTCAGTGTTCCACCAGCTAATACTAGTTTCCCTGAATATTTCATTTCTTTCATAATTAAACTCCCAGATAGGAAAGCATTAACAGTGAAATGGGCTTTTACCTCTTGACCCTGATCCTGACTCAACCTCATCTTTTTGTTTTGCTCTGTCCTTCAGCCCACCTCACCCTGTCTAAGGTGATTTGCTTAAGGACATATTCCTATAGCAGGAGAAACCGAGGATCCTGAAGGCAGAGAAAGCCTCACACTACAGCACGTCAGCTAAGACAAATCAAAACTCTTCTCCAAGTTCAGAAGGATTCATAACTGAGTTTTCAATGCCACGTGGTTTATTGCTAGCCAGAAGGAGGTACGTGCCCACAGGGCAACTCCTGGAAACTCCAGATAGTTTAAAAAGCAGACAAGCTTGTTCCCTTGTAAATACAATTAATTACAAGAAGGTACTTTTCTAAGAGTTATACTACATCTGTGGCCAAGAGGTCTCCCAAGTAACAAGCCACCAACCTCAGCCTAACCTTTGCTACCTAATTATAAGGTCCCTGGTCTCAGCTAGATGTCCCAGACCTCTTCAGCTGCCAACACAACTCACCCTCAGGAGCTGGACAAGAAGCTTGGTCTGAAAGGCTCCTGATACCAGAGTATTGCTGTTTGCTCATGTTCCTGCTGTTCTCCAGGTCTGTAACCAAAAGCAACCACCATCTGACAAGCTGTAGTTCCAACTACAAAATGTGTTGACTCTGTTGGAGGAAAACAGGCAGCCAGAACTTGCACAGAAAGGACATCTGTACACTGAACTCTTATACAGCTTATAAATCAGGACTCAAAAAAAATGTGGTCAAAACACAAGGTCTGCCAATTATAGACAATGATTTAAATTTTTAAAATTATTATTGTAATGGAAACCTATAAAAGAAAAATTTAAAAGTTCAGGAACCCAAAAGATCTAATAATCAAACTAATAGGGGCTCAATGTATAAAATACTAATTTGTAACAATAAAGTGGAAAATTTGACTTCGTAAGATTCTCTGACATTTCCTTTAATTGTAATGGTATTATAATTAATAGAGTGGAAAAAATATAAGGTAATACAATCATTTCCTTACTGGATATGCTGTCAAGGCCATAACAAAAGCCAAACAAGGCACAATAGCCTGGAGCAATCCAGCCACTGCTCAGGCACATGGTGGCGGCTGACAACATTTCCCCAGGTGCTCAGCCTTTGCATGTACCCTATGGATCCCTAGGCTCCAACAGCTACTTGTGTGCATTAAAACATTTCTTGTGTATTTATCCAAGGTGAAACAGCAGCCAAAATGGAACAGACCAAATAAATGCTATGGATGAGATGGGAAAAGTTCAGAGCATCAAACACCACATGGTCTGAATTACCTTGTCTGAGAGTCCACAGCCTTAATCTTGGCCCAGCTTGTGTCTATTCAAATTAAGGATTTTATGCTCAATTTTTTATGCATACTCATTATTTGTTTTCTGCCAAACTTGCCTCTTTCAGAACCATTTGAGTCTTTTCTGTATTATATGGAACCTGCAGCAGAAATGACAAAAGAGGCTGGAGCTCACTAGCACCGCTCCGCAGTTCCTTGCTGAGATACTGTTTTGCACAACTATCCCGTACTGACAGCACCTGAAATGCACTTTGGACTTCCCACAACTCTTGGAGTGTCTTATCTGGAGTGACGGAAAGCAGAGGGAAGCTAAGGATGACTAGAAAATAGCAATCAAGTCTGTGGACAATTTGTGAGCCTGCATATGGTATAAGATCCTACAGTATTTAAAAAGCATGAGCAACTTCGCCTAACCTGGATTAGGTTAAAAAAACCCAAACGTTTTCTTCAGATATTTCCCTTCCATTTTTTTGGCACTCTGTTTGCAGCTGTGGGAATCACGTTGTGCTTAGCAGTACAGTGGATAGCAAGACAAATGCTACCCCTGGCTCTGCCACACTGTCCTGGTTTTGGCTGGGATAGAGTTAATTTTCTTCCTAATAGCTGGTATAGTGCTAAGTTTGGGGCTCAGTATGAGGAGAACATTGATAACACACTGATGTTTTCAGTTGTTGCTAAGCAGCGTTTAGACTAAGTCAAGGATTTTTTCAGCTTCTCATGCCCAGCCAGCACGAAGGCTGGAGGGGCACAAGAAGTTGGGAGGGGACACAGCCAGGGCACCTCACCCAAACTGGCCAAAGGGGTATTCCATACCAGGTGACGTCATGTCCAGTATATAAACTGGGGGGAGTGGTGCTGGGAGGGATCGCCACTCGGGAACTAACTGGGCATCAGTCAGTGGGTGCTGAACAATTGCATTGTGCATCACTTGTTTTGTATATTCCAATCCTTTTATTATTATTGTCACTTTATTATTGTTACTATTATCATTACTAGGTTCTTCCTTTCTGTTCTATTAAACTGCTCTTAGCTCAACCCACGAGTTGTACTTTTTTTTCCCCGATTCCCTCCTCCATCCCATGGGGTGGGGGGGAATGAATGAGCGGCTGCGTGGTGCTTAGTTGCCGGCTGGGGTTAAATCATGACACACCCCATCAGGAACCCTTGTCCCCTCTAAAATGGGAAAGGCTGTACCAGGATCTTCTGTAATGTGCAGTGAGAGTGATGCTGAGGAGCATGGTTGGGAACCGACCACCTACGTGTGTCCACAGTCCTAGTGCTTTTACTGCACTGAGCAGCTGCTTATCAAGAGCTAGAAGAAACTCATTTTGAAACTTAGGTGTCAAGGTATTCAAGACAAACTGCTCTTCATTTCTCAGAATTTTTCACGGCTATTTTAAATCAATTAAAGCTGATCCTGATTTGAGTGACAGCTTAAGTCTCTCGGGAGATTTAAATTAAACAAAATCCACTTCCATTTTGTTTATCTCAGAAATGTCTGCAGTAGTTAGGGAGGATTTACACTCCAGTCAATAAAGGCTTGAATAAATCCTCCTGCTATTCAAAGCGTGTCAGACCAGGCCGTAACAGAGCATAAGCCAGGGATGGGGCCCCAGCGAGAGCTACAAGAAGAAAGTTGTCTGCAGTGAGCTGCAAGCTGCATTTTCATATTTGCTGCAATCCCATGGTTAGCTCTATCAGCTGTGCTGCGTGTAAGCAGAGCTGATATACACAGGCTTTAAGGAAGATGAAAGAAAAAAGCAATTTTCAAGAGGTGACGTTGCTGATGCTCTCCCTGAGTCAGCACTGAAGAGCGCTCTCCCCCTCCACGGGGTCCGCTTTGTTAGTTAGTACTGTAACACCACAGTGCACAATTAAACCCCAAAGTGCCTCACCCTGCAATTACAAAAATAAGAGTGCAGAACCCTGACTGTTGATTTGGTTCTGCTTTCTTTGATACCCTTCATTTCTATTTGATATACACCACTAAGAGCTGGGGAATGGCAGTCCAGAATTTTGAGGCAGCGGCAGAAGTTGCCCCAGCCTGAAGCATGCCGGACTTTGCTCTTTGATTTCACATGCAAAGGGCTGCACCTGAGCATGGGACAGCTTATAGCAGGGTGATGCCTAGCTCCTCTCCCAGCCTAGGTGGTTTTTCCTGACTCTAGTGCACAGCACCCTATTAGAGGAAAACATTTTTGCTGCCTTTTATCAAAGTGGAAACCCGAGGGCATTTTGCAAGGTGAGGGGAGAAGTGTTTCCCCCGTGGTTTTAGAAGCCTGCAAGCCTTGCCTGACCTTTGCCTCCTGTACGTGGCTGTGAGTTATCCAACCTGTCACAGGAGCTGGAGGCTGCAGCACAGCCTTGCCTCAGCCCCTAATGAAGGGAGCCCTCACATCTGAATAAGTGGCACAGAAAAGCTCAAAAATCCTTTGGAGAAAAAAAAAAAAAGAAGAGAAAAAGGCAGAGGGAGAGACATGCACAACAGGCGCTACCTGTGAGTGGGGTCAGAGCTCCCACTCCTCCTCCTTTGGAAAAGCTCTCCTCAAAAGGTGAAAAACAGGTTTCTGTATTTAACTCACTCACTGAGCAGCAAATATGCCCCTGACCCAGCCTTATTTACCCAGGACATCCTATTGAGGGAGTATTTAATCCAAACACTTCTGAAAATAGGATGGATGATTAAAATGCTGACATAGCACCCCATTTATGTCTCTAAGGTTGAGAGTAATTTTCTGCATTTCATAATTGCTCTGTCTAACCCTTTCTACCTTTTGCAGAGCATTTGCTCTTTCTCCTCTGGCCTCAGCTTTCTAAATAAAGCTTTTCATTGATTCTGGACTTTCTCTTCACTCTAGATGAACATCACTAAGGCAGAGAAATTGGTCAGCAGTGTTTTTTCCCTGCTGTCTTTTTTGCAGTTTTGACTAAATATACTGTAAGTACAGGATGGAAACGTAAGACTTGCTGCCTTGCGCACAATGCCGGTAGCTCTGGTCTGATCCAAACAAAGAAGGACACCAAGAAATGGGTCCTGGCAACCTCCTGCATGGTGCAATGTTAAGCATCTTTAGAATAAAAACCAAGCCAGACTCTGAGGTTTGCTGGGACTACAGCCAAAGCTCAGCTCCCCTGAACAGCAGCTATTGGTAAGCTGTTGTGGGTTTAAGATTTAAGATCATTGCTGATGCAGTCACCTGGTGCTGTCCTGATATAAGATATGATTGTCCACCTCCATATTTCAGACTGCCCTCCCTTGGACTAGCTACACTGCACTTCTTAGTGACATCTTTGACCAAAGTCCCCATGGTTATTATAAAACACCATGCTGGGTGGATTTACAGACACACACACACTTTCACCAACAATGGCTTACAAGTTTTAGGCACCTTTTGCTCTTTCTAGCCAGGGTGCACCCTTGGGACCAAGCACACCCCACTGCAGCACCCCAATCTGAGCCATAAAAGGCAAAGGGGTCTCTGTGACCTCCATTCCTGTAGTTATGTCACCCAGAAGAGACCTTCCTAGCAGGTGACCAGGCCAGGATGAAGTGCCAACCTCAGCTAGGAGCTTCCTTGTTTACAGTCATTTATGTCTGTCCTGGTTTCAGCTGGGATAGAGTTAATTGTCTTCCCAGTAGCTGGTACAGTGCTATGTTTTGAGTTCAGTATGCGAAGAATGTTGATAACACTGATGTTTTCAGTTGTTGCTCAGTAGTGGTTAGACTAGAGTCAAGGATTTTTCAGCTTCTCAAGCCCAGCCAGCGAGAAAGCTGGAGGGGCACAAGAAGTTGGCACAGGACAGAGCCAGGGCAGCTGACCCAAAGTGGCCAACGGGGTATTCCATACCATGTGATGTCACATCACGTCTAGTATATAAAGTGGGGGGAGTGGGGGCAGGGAATCACCACTCAAGGACTAGCTGGGTGTCGATCGGTGGGTGGTGAGCAATTGCACTGCGCATCATTTGTACATTCCAATCCTTTTATTGTTACTGTTGTCATTTTATTAGTGTTATTATTATTAGTTTCTTCTTTTCTGTTCTATTAAACCATTCTTATCTCAACCCATGAGTTTTACTTCTTTCCCTGATTTTCTCCCCCATCCCACTTGGGCAGCAGAGAGTGAGTGAGTGGCTGCGTGGTGCTTAGTTGCTGGCTGGGGTTAAACCGCAACAACGTCACAGCCTTGATGTTATTCAATGGGGTTTCTTGTCCATGAATAGTACCAGTACGCCTCGAACTGACTGTAGACTGTGCCTATGAGCAGCTTTGCTTTACAGGACAGGCTTTCTGCTTGCCGGTGTGCCTCCAGATGTTTACAACAAATTGCACATATGTTTCTATAGCCACTGGTTACTTGGTTCACACTTATTTTCATTGGGAGCATCTGTGCTGTCATGGGACCACGTTGGCCCCAAGTTAGACTTCCCTATTAGGGTAGAAGACCAGCAGAGGAGCAGCACCAGAGCCCCCACACATACTGAGCTCCTGCATGGTACTTGAACTGAGTGTCATTGGACTTATTGGATCCATTCTTATTTCCCCCTCCCCAACGAGTCTATATTTGGCCAGTCTCCATATATGCACATATATAGATTAGACTAGCAAGCTTTACACAAAGGCTTTGTCCATACGGTTCACTCAATAATGGAAAGTTAAGGTTATTGATTACAACTTAGATTTAGCTTTGCTTTGTCCAACTCTTCAACAGGCAAGAGGTTAGCTTGTCTGCTTCAGAGCTACTTGCTTTTCACATATCCTTCTCCCCACAACCAAACCCTGAAGGACAGGTTCTCCATAAGGAGCTACTTACAGAGGGATTTGGGAATTCATGTGCAGTTGTTTTGTCACTAGTGAACAAACAAGGCCCTAGGTCTGTTCCTGATCAGCAGGCTTTAGTTTAAGAGGTTGCTATGGGAGGATGGAGAGCTCATAGCTGGCACAAGGCAGAAAGAACTCTGCAGATCCTTACCAAAACAAAAATCAAATACTTTCCAAAGGCTTTAAGAGCTGAAGCTGCTTAAGCATCCACATAGCCCTACATACCAATCTCTAACAAAGCCAAAAGCAGATGCCTCAGGAAAAATATAAGACTAGAGCAAACATATAGCTACACTTCTTCCAAATACTCCTCCAGCCTTCAACTATTTGCTGTTTTCAGAGTTCATGAGAGGATGTTTCTGCATCTTGTGCTGGAAAAACCCATGAGTGCAATCTCTATGCACCCTCACCATGTTGCTGTACAAAGGTAGGTTTTCTGTCTCCCCAGTGTGATTGAGGAAGAATAAGTAAGACCTGCCCAGAGTGGTGGAACTAGTAAACAGCTGAAGAAGGGGCTCTATATCCATCAGGAATTGCAGACTCCAGACAAGCTGGGCTAATCCAATGTTTTAATGGAAGCACTGATCATAACCCCCCCCCAAAATTGCATAACTGAGTGATAGTGGTCAGCTTTGGTACAGCTTTCTCTCACAGACTGATGCCCTTGAAAGACAACTGCCTGAATAAGCTTAATTTCTGTACTTGATAAACTAGCATTTTGCATGTACAGCCAGGATACTCCTTGTTGTTCAAAGCAAACAAAACAGAGATGGGTTTTGCACCTTCATCATTCATACATCATCATCCATTTTCATCCTCGGCAATCTGGGATTTTGCGGATGTATCCAGGAGATTCCCTTTCCTTTGGCATCCATGAAAGAGCACCTTCATCCAAAAAAGGACTCCGAGCTCTTTTCCCTCTGCTTCCTTTAAATGTCCAGTGAAGGACAGGGTCTTTCTGCCAGTGAGACCATCACAGCAGTAACAAACAAAACACCTCACAGACACGTTGACACAAGCCCCAAGATGGACCACAACAACTGGACTGGCAAACTGCTACTACCTCTGCGTTAAAAGAGTGCTTTTAGCTTTCATATTAGAACATCATACAAGCTTTGCTTTGTCATCTGAGTCATTAATACATATGAAGCACAGAAACTAACTGACAAACATCTAAATAAAACCTCTCACACAGTAACAGGGCTTAGGAGCAAGCAGTTTCTTACACAAAACTGCAAAGCCCAGTGCCCAGAAGCATCCCACCCGGCACTGCTGTCATCGGGGAGGTCACCTTCACAGCCCTAATATTGCACATCAGCAAGAGCTGGATTTGTTGAAAGGTGAAAAGCAGTGCTGCAGCTTAGCACAATGAGGGGAAGAAGTTATCTCTTCTTCCTTTAACAGGAAGGGCCCCGCAATTGTCACTGTATGGCAAAGAATACCCTCAAGATGTGCTGGCAGCTTTGACCATCTGTGTGAAACCATTCCAAGCATCAAATGAAGAGGTTTTTTGTTTTTTTTTTTTTAATTGCAAGTTTAAATGAATACCCTTTATCAGCTTTCTTCCAGTGTTGCACTGCTTTCAGTCATGGCACCGCCCAAGGAATTACAGCACTGCAAATATTTGCTGGCTTTAACTAGTTTTTACATAATTATTTAATTTCTTCACAGAAAGAAATCCTTACTGGGAGTGCTGATAGTGCCTAAAATTAAGCCTTTATAGGAGCAGTTCAACACCTTTCAGGAAATCAACGTCTTCTGGACTCAGCTTTGTGTCAATAATGGAGACATTTCTATCTGTTAGCAACGTGCTTTCCTCTTCCTTTCTGGTTAAAGCTGGGAAAGGATTTTCTCCTCCTCCCCCTCTACAGTGGTTTTATCTTCAAGTGGGGTAAATAAGCATCGCTGAGCAATGGCAGCAAGGATTCATTGCACACACACTGGCCTCTCATTTTGCATTTCAGCCTAGCAGCCCTTTCCCTGTGCAGTCCTAACCTGCAAAAAGCACTGGGAGACCTTGAATTAGCAAACCATGAAAGTCAGGATTAGGAAGTGGTCATTAACAATAGCTGCATGCCCTGAAAGCCTCTTGTTTAATGGAGTGGTAAGAGATTATTTACACTGTAACGTTAAGAATCCTGATATCCGAATGTCTATTGAGCTTAAGATGTGCCCTTTAATTCCTGTTACCTTGCTGAAACCTCATGTCAAACCTGCGTGGACTCTGCTCACAACAAAAATGAATCACTTCTAGCTGCTGGAAGCCGGTTTTTCCTGACTAGATTTATGTATTTGGGTAATGGGGTGTAATAGAAAGGTGGTTAGGATTCTCACGTCAGCTTTGATGAAAGGATTAGCACTTTAAAAGAGCAGATTAATCTTTGTGAGACCCAAACCCACCCCCGACTCCTACCACAGAAACCTGCTGCACCTAAATGACTTCCTTTAACACGTATAAAACTTAAGTGACTTGATTTATGAAACTAAAACCTGTTAAAAGAAACGGACATGTGGTACGACTCAGACGTGGACCCGTAGATCATCTCCACAAAACCGTGGACCTTGTGCTTAATTAGGCATTGAGAACATGAAGCCATGTACAAGACACACTTCGGTGCCTTTCAAAAATACTGAAGCAATTTTCGTGGCTGGGCATTGCCCAGACATGAGTGTGCCAGAGCATCGCCTCCACCTGCCTGCCTTCCCTGCCCATACACCAGGACACGGAGTACTGACTCACTTGACCCCATGTCGAGCAATTTTATTTCTTAAATGCATTAGTAATTTCATTAACTTTGATGCTTTGGGGATTTATTTTTTTTAAACCCAGTCTAAAGCCAAGAAGGGCTTATGGAGAAGATAATTACTCTCTACTCATACAGGAAGACAAATAGGCCAAAGAGGACCGTTCTGATCCTCTTGCCTGATCTCTTGCCATCTCCCAACAAGGTCTGAGCAGTCTGCAGTAAATAAAGGCTAATCTTAAACTCCTAAGAACGTCTGACCCTAAGACAACAAGACCTTGACAAGGGGCCACCTCCTTTCTGGTATGGATGTCCCAGGGATGGGAGTCAATGCCAGACAAGCAGTCTCTACATTTTTTGTTGGGTTTTTTTTTTTTGTTTTTTTTTTTAAATATTAGTAGGCTTGAAAGGCCAACATTCAATATGCATCAAGTTCAGCTTCACAGATTCAATTATTTTTTATTTTTTTAAAGAAGTTAATCCCAGCTACCATTGAGTGGTTACAAGAAGGCAGGAACAACAGGGACCAAGGCCAGACTGTTGATGGAGCTGCAGCAGTTGTAGCTGAGAGCAGACTCGGCTATTATGAATACACTCTAGTAAATATCTTTCTGTCCCAGCCACTCCTGAATTTTTGTCCCTGTACTAGTTCTCCAGACTAAGTGCATGAACACCAGTTTTTACATTGCTTTCCCACTTCATCCCTCTACTTTTGGGACCATACCATACCTCCTTGCCTCTAATCTCAAAGCTGCCTCTTGTTTTCAGTGTTGTCCCCTCAACCCCTATTCAAGCCCCAGGCTGGGATTCTTAAAAATTATTTTATTATTTTTTAAATTATTTTTTGCCATGCAACACGTCTCTCCAGCCAACCATTGTTTGCTGGTGGCATTGCTTTCCCTTGCAGGGAGCTGACTGCCACCAAGGGAACTCTGATACCACCAGAGATATGCCCTGCTCTCATTTCCTAGTGTCAAGCTCAGAAGTACACTGCAACAAATATGAGCTTCAAGTGAACTTTACAGAGATCTTTTGCTTCCTAGGTTACAGCATGTTTGGTAAGAAAATTTAGCAGACAAAAAGTCTGCTAAAACACAAAACAGGCCAGAATTGCAGGCCAAAGGGCTAAACCCTGGCACTTTATAAACAATGGCAAAAGGGTCTTACAGCTGGAAGATTTTAGTGTTCAGGACTTGGATGGCTCAGAATCCCTGGTAATACAGCTGTACTAATAAAGAAGCTGTTATCTTTTTTCTTTTGACTAAAATGTATGCAGATGACTTCATGTTGCAAACTGAAATAACTACAGAAATCTTGTACTCCTCTCCAATGAGTTATTTGCTAAACCATATCAGATGGCCAACCCCACACTCCGATAGATTGCTCCAGCCCTGACCCCGGAGCGTGCTTGTGGTAAGAATTGCAGATAATTCAATGATTCTTTGTGCTGGCTCAGCTCAAGGCTTCTCTTGAGCAGAGTTCAGCACTATGAAATTTGCATCCCAATAAAATAGGCCTATGATATAAATAATGCCCATTTCCTTCTGGCTGGAACCAATATGTTCATTAATCTCAGCACCTCAGGATGGACTCGGTCTGGCTCACCACAGAGGAAAGGTCACTGCTTTGTCAGCTTTGCTCCTCAGCCTCCTCTCATTAAATTTCCATCTAGATGCTGCATACTTTGCTTGTTAAGAAGCAAGGATTTTTAGGATTAACTTAATATTTGCCAGACCAAACAGCCTGACTGAGAGGCACAGGGCTGAAGAAATGGGACCGATGTGCATGCCCAGAGCATAACACTGCCAAACAGTTCAATTCAGTTGGGCATCTAGTGGGAGATGATACAAGATGATCTTTTTTTAGGTCTGGTGAGTACTGGCTGTTATTTTAGGGTTGGGTGAAGGAAGGAAGATGTGGCACTTGGATGTTTAACATGGCTAGAGCAAACCTGCCTCATTAGGTGCCATCCTGGGGGCTCCAGATCTGCTTCCCCATGACCTCTGAGCTAGAAATTCAGCTACAAACAGCAAGATAGAAGAAGGAAAAGTCTGAAAAGACACCAGAAAGAAAACATTGGGAAAGATATACCCTCATTATCAGCCAAAGCACATGCATGAGAGATCCCAGCAACTCATTTCTGGAAAGCAGCTTCCGAAGCAGGGATATAGGCAGGCTGGCAGCCTTGTTGTTTCTGGATCATTCCCTGCTTTTCAACCAGATGCTAGCACATCTCCCTGACCCAGCAGAGAAAGGTCATTTATGGACTCTGCTGTTATGTACTTCTGAGAGCTGGGGAGGGCACTGCCAACTTTGTGCCATCCCAGGTCTGCCCAAAGCAAGAGATGTGCCATTTTTGGGAGCACTAGGCTTTATAACCAGTTAAGCACTGCAAAGCCCATCCATTCCCTGCAAGCTTGACTTGCAAGAGCAACTCCAAGGTAGTATGGTAGAAATATGCCCCACCTGCCAATGTTTCTATCTATACAACAAGTACTAGGGATCCCAAGGCAATGAAGATGTGCCAGTGATATTTTTAGCTTTCTACCTCATAAGAAATGAGAAGTCAACAAGACATGCTCCAGAAATAGCCATTTCAAGCCTAAAGAAAAAAACTATACTGTCCAAAATAAAACATTACATACATTTTTCTTCCTCCTCTCGAAAAGCATGTGAGAAGGTATCACATGCGAGAGGCAAGAGTCACATTGCCAGTGGTAGAGAGGGACAGTTGATACCTCAGATGATTACATTTCTTTCATCACCAGATATGTTCAGCAGAGATGAAAAATTCATTTAATGATGATAATCCTTTGTCAAGCTCTCTCCCTTGCAGAGCAAGTACTATAACCCAATCTGCTTAGCACAGTGTATGCCTTAAAGTGACCACAGGAGATAGCCCTTGATGCGAGTTATAGTCTGCAAGCAGAATAGCACACAAACCGTGTTGTTCCGATTAACTTTTCCTTGCCCCTGGTTAAGATTCATTTTTTATTTTCAATCAAATAGATAGAGCCGAGCCCTCAGAAATGCAACCTTCCCACCATGCACATCCCATTACACTGTCACCAGTGGCACAGGCAATACCAGGAAAGCCAAGATTTAAGAAACAAGCTGGAGACTGGCTTCAACAGTTATTACTGTTAGACCCGTTTGTTCACACCCAAGCTTTGCAGTCTTTTCTTTCTGCTCTACGCTGCTCTGTATCTGCTGCAGACTCTCCCAGTTTGGGGTAATTTGGCATTCATAAAACACTAACTTCATGAATTTGCTGCTGCTGGCAGGTAGAAACACGCTTTGCAGCTGTTCACTGTACATCTACCAAAGCATTCAGAAGCCACGGGGGTAGGAGAATCATGAAAAACTACATTTCATCCTTTCCATTATTACTGCAGTGGGCCAAATCCACAGCAGGTGCAAATAAGCATGAGATCCTCCACCTTTTTACACCACCTGCTTTGCACTTTAGTCACACAATTCAGCCAAAATCATAATGAACATGTTATTTTAGGTTGCCCATGCAAATTCTACACATTTAAACAATCAAATTGAGATTTTTACTCTAGTGAAAATTCAAGAGGGCTTCCAGCTTCTCCATTGCCTTCTGCACTCAACCTGATCTAGATTTCATCACCACCCAAAGCAGCTAATCCATATCAGCCCCCCACATTTTTCAGGTACGTTGGTGCAAAGACGCAGGAATATTTGATGCCTCATCTGCACCCCGCCCCTCCGCAACCACCCTTCTGGCATGCTTTTGCCGCTGGCCAAACATGATCATAGAGCTGGTTTATGGAGACTCCTGTTACACAGGAGGAGGTGCTCAGGGGTAGAACTGGCACCGCACATTTACTTTATGGCCTCTTGCGTAAGTCCAATGTACTGAGGTTGAGGAGAGGGGAAAGCAAGCACTTACCCAACCATTTACTACACGCTGCAACCTTTCCTCTCTCCAAGGCAGCCATCTCCCCAAGGTAGCATTGAAGTAGAAGAAGTCACATAAGAAGCGGGCAATGAAACAGGCAAACAACTCCTTATGTCTGAGCCTGAGGATCCTGTGGGAAACTCCCCTCTAGGGCAGCAAGTGATGCTCCCCCAGGACCACGCTCCTGGTGGGCTTTGCAGGGAGGGCTGGGAAGCCTGAGCTCTCCTATGGCATCAGCTAGGGCAGGCCATCACCTCAAACTTCACCACCACGCCCCACTCCAAAGACAGGGCTAGATCCTTAGCTCTAGGGCTGCATTCAGAAACCATGAAAGATTTTGAAGGGTGGCTGGAGATGATGGGGAAAGGAACAGCAAAGAGCTGCACTGCAGTTTTCTTGAAAGTAAGCAGTACACAAGAGAAGATGCTCTATACCATCCAGCTGTACTGCTGAGGGAGTATTTATATCCCCTCTCTATATGCCCTCTGCCCACATTCATTAGCAGCATCACCTGAGCAAGCAAATCCCCCACCTGAAGGCAGGTGAGGACTGTGCTCTACCCAGCAGCAGCACAAATCCAGCTGGTATCATTTACACCTGAGATGTGTCCAGATCTCTGCAGAGAAAGAATTTTAGCGGTAGAAACAACAACTACAAAAATGACTATTTTATATTTAAACTAAGGCTGATGGTGCTGGGAGGAAGGTGACTCACATGCATCTTCCCTCCTCAGAGCTCATGCTTGCATCATCCTGCGTCAGCCATCAAACCGGCTCTGCTTTACTACTGCAGAAACCTGTTTTTCATGTCCTTATTTCCTGCCTGATGGATTCTCACGTAGGTGGCAGCAGAAAGTCTATGGCACAACATTGGAGGGCATGTCTGATGAGAGATGATTTCATTTGTATTTGAGCTGGTATTTATTACACTGGGGAGATGGGCAGTTTATCCCTCTGGTTTAGCCTGAATGGCTTTTTTTCAGCTCACATTCCAATATGATTGAAGAAAACAGCTCTAAGGCATTTCTAAAATAAAAAGATGTCAGCAGATTAACAGTGGCTTTAAGTTCATGCCTTATATTTCTGAAGGGTGAAATCTCCGTGTCAAGCCCTTAGGCTACCTTGGGCTCATCACTTGGGCTTCCCGTGTTTCTCACTGTCCCTCAGAAGCATACTATGAAAGTATAATTGACCCACCAAACCCGAATTTGTCTCAATCCTAGTTCCTGCATCATCTTTCAGGTATTTTTGCAAAATGAAATTCAAGTAGAAAGTGCTTTAGGAAATGCTTTGCAGCTCCTCCTTCCCCAAAGGCCCAATCTGCTTTAATTAGGAATGTACTCAAAGCACAAGATTTGGATGCAGCTAGTGAGACTCACATTTCAGAAGGGCCGTAACCAGTCTGATAAAGACATACCATTTTCAATCAGGCTACTGGGACTTAGAAAGGTATTTGAAATCTGTTGACATACAATTCTAGTAGTGGAAAATAAAATCTTATTAGACATGTCTGCTCTCAAAATCAGCTTTGCCTGGATCCATCTGGCCTGCAATACAGGCTTCTGCTTTTCACTTTACTGCGCTCTGCTCAGGATCAACCCAAATCCACTGTATTTAAGTTCCCATAAGACAAAGTGCAGCTGATGGACATCAGATGCGGTCTTCCCAAAGTGGCTGCCGGTGCCCCTGCTCCCAGGTAAAACTTCAGCAGGAGATGGCAGTTTCCTCAGTGGGTTTTCGTGTCCTCTCTGTGATGATGTGCAGGCAATGGCATGCATGGTATGGCTCCATTTTGGCAGTCAATCCCAAGGCAGGGCTGTGGTGAGGACATGCTGAAGCTCTCTCCTCCTTGTACTAATACCTGGGCTGGCAGCAATGAGATGGTGACCTCAGCAAGCCGGTGCTGCGTTTGCCATCATGTCATCTGCAGCTTGGAGCCAGTCTAGGCAGCACCATGGAAAAAGCTAACACAGCCTTGCTCTGCTCATAGGCTTAATGATACAATACTTTATACACAGCAGGAAGCTTTGGCTAAGAAGTCAGCACTGCCAAGGCCTGGGGGAACAGGTTCATGCTGACAGATACCCAGGCTTAAGCCTCAATCTCTAATAGGATTAGCACATAGGCATTTGTTTCCCTGGCCCAATTAGAAACCCCAGTTATGGGTTTTTTAGCAGCCTTCAGAGAGCTTCAGTCAAAACCAGAAAGCCTCCACCCTCCCGGTCTCACTTTGTACCACCTCCCATTAGGGTTAAATGCAAAACATTAAGAATAAAAATCACTCCTTGCCTCTCACTACTCAGTCTGTCCTGCAGGAGGCAGAGACTGAGACTGACAGGAGGAACCTTCTGGCCTCAGAAGTTTTGGAGAAGGTTTGTACCCCTACGAAAAGCTCCTTTTCTAACCCTGAAATTGGAACTATCAGAATCACACAAAAGGTTTACTTTTGTTTTTTTCTCAGTTTGACTCATTTCTAACATTAATGGGTTCTTAAATTCAGTATGGTTGGAAAGGTAGATGGATATGTCCCACCAGTAGACCGGGCCATCCTCAAGAGTTGCTGGTGGGCCCTTCTCAGCCAAGTGCAAGGGCACCAACGACCCATGGACACTATGCTGGGCCCATGGGGTCTTCTGGTTTGGGGGATTTTTTTTTTTTTTCTTTTTTTCCCCAGACACTCCCAACTTTTCCACATTTCCAAAAGGCTTTTTGCCAAGTCTTGCTCACATCTCCTTCCAGGAGGCACTGTCTTCTGCCTCTCCTCTCTTTGTAACTAAACTTCACAAAACTCATATGAATGTAATTGCTGCCAAGAGCTCAATGCTTCCAGCACGCGTAGTTAGCATTGGCCAAAGGATACAGAAGTTTTTAAGGAGGATCTGAAAGGCAGAAAGGCAGGACAACCTTATATAAAAAGCCAATTGTTTTGTTTCAGGAAATAAGGCTAAAAAATGTCTATTTTTCTAACATATGTATTAAATACTACCATGCTGATGAGAACAAAGTCCATCCTGCCCTGCCCTGAATGCTGAGGCTCAGGGAAAGAGCCAATGAAGTTTTTTTTTAACTTCAAAGGATATGGGTAGACAAAAAGGGTTGTCTAAACTGTTGATTCCTGCTGTAGGCAGACAGATGTATAACAAAATAAGCAATGGATTAGCCCAGCACACTGCAAGGGGCAACATGGGTATTTTCCTTGCTAATGGCATCATTAGCTAACCCACCCTCAAAGTTAAAGGACTTGTGGTCAAATTGCTATTCTAATAATCAGTGATGTGATCTTTTTACAGCTCTGCAGAACAGGTCTCTTGGCCTCTTTTTGCCTCTGCTTTCCCATCTACAGAAGTGATAATTTTCTTTTTTTTCTAAGAAAACAGGAGGCTAACCTCAGGAAAACAACACTTTTTTTTTGATGGGAGGTAGCGCATCAGAACAAAATATTTGTAGGTATTAAATAAGGGAAACTTCAAGACATATGTGCCATTTTTCTTCTTCTTCTTCATCCAAAGGACAATGAATCCTCAGCTCCTTTTTTAAAGTTTATAAATAGGGTTTGGAAGTGCATTGAGCATGAGGGGAGTCATCATTCTAATATTGCTCTGCAGTGCCAAGCTAACGCACTGGTAAATTAAAACCCCTTTTATCGTTACAGGGGAGGGATCTGCCAGTGAGTTATCTCACATCCACTTTGTAGGACAGATTACAGATAGAAAAGGGCAGCCCGCCAGGGAGGATGGCTCTTGCTCTTTAAAATTGTAAGCGACCTGTCACCAATGTTTCTTTTTTTCCCATTTGCTCTAAATTTTGCGGTAGCTTCTTGACCTCATTAGAAGACTCCAAGGCCTGGCTTAGGACTGATGTTGGTAGAAAATTGAACCGGACCCAAGGAATATTCAATCAAACAATAAAATCATGGAAAAGCCCATCATATAGTTAAAAATGAAGATAACTCGGCTGCTGGCATTTGGCTGTGGGAAAGCCAGCAGTGTGGCAATGATGCAGCCATTACTACAGGCTGGTTTGGGGAGCACTGATTGACCAGGGATTCATTTTCCCTTTTTTATCCACATGACTTCTCCTTCTGGGTAACACTAGCTGTTGCTCCTGATGCACACGCACGTGAGCCATCCAGCAAGATCAGCTGTCAGAGCCTCTGAAGGGCCTGAAGGAAGGAGCAGCAAGGAGCCTGCACAATGGGGGAGTGGGGCAGCAAGAGCAGGAAAGCCAACACAGTCAGTGCCGAAGGGGTGCAGCTAAGCCACTTGTTACTTTCTCAGTATTTTATCTGCCCGCTGTGCCCATGAAATGGTCCAGCAACAGGCAAGCCGGGATCGACCCTGGTTGCTCTGGGCTGGTGCCATCGTAGTAGCTCTCTGAGTTGCCCCAAGAGGAGCTCCCATGCCAAGCTCTACTCCTGTGACTGGGAGATGACTCTCTTCCTTCCCGAAAATTCAGAAAGCAACAAGGCAGTGAGATATTTCTGTTGTTTAGCGCTGAAACTTGGATGTGACCAACCTGCCCTTCTCATGCTGCATATAGATGGAAGGCTTTGCAGCATACAGATTCCCCATGGCTCATCCTTATCTCCAAGATCACATCTGTGCTGAATATGCCCCGGGCCTGAGCACTCTCTGGGCATCATCCAATGCTGTCTTTGTACTGAGCACACTCCTTGGCACGGCTTTTGGCTCTCAGACTGTGGTCAGACATTGGTAAGGCCACCCCAGTGGAGGGGTGAAGAGGTCTCAGACATAGGGATACAGGCTCTGTCACACTGCTTGCTCTTGGGGCTAGTGAGCAGCACTGGCCTGCTGTATTTACTGGTACAGCTGTACTCTCAGGTCAATGCAAAGGCTGTTTAAAATGTCAAACAGGCTAATTAATCCAGGTTTTCAGAAGTACTGAGCGCTTATTACTCCAGAGAAAATTGGTGAGAACTTCAACTTCAACTGCTCAGTGCCTCTAAAAACTGGGTATCTAAACATTTGCATGGCCGCTATCAACACCAAAGGCATCTCCCAAGTACATCCTGAACTCACAAAGCTGGTTAAAGGGCTGCTCACCTGCTGTGATCACTTCTTTCAGTGAAGCCATGGCAAATACAGTGAGTGGGATGGGCTCAGCACTGAGGGGTGCTTGGGAATGTCAGGAACCAGGTCATTTAGAGCTGACCATCTCCTGAGGGCACAACAGAGGCACTGCAGCACCACAACAGAGAAAACCCCACAGCAATACACCAGTCAGCTGGCAAAGCAGGGGCAATTTGTCACAAAAAGCCTTCTTTGCTGTGTCACTCAGGTGTGGCCAAGTGGATAAAGAGCAGCAAGGGAGGAAACACAGAACAAGTCATGAAGAGACTGTGAAAACAGCACTGGTTCCTGCTCTGTGGCTCTTGCCAGCTGAGATCTCTGAAGGACAGACTCTTATCTCTGGGAATTTTTTCAGACTGATGTTTTAGTTCCCCTCCACCACCATCAGCAATAAGCACAGATGAACTAGCACAGCCCATACAGGCCCCTATTAACGAACTGGTCCGCATGGGAAGTTTCAAGTTCTAACATCCGCTTTTAGGGTTCTTACACACACAGTCTTGGTACTGCAAACCCATAAACATCTATTTCTTGAAAAATGCCTCCCAGCTTCCCTTCTTAGTGCCTAACCTCTTACTTGTAGTTCATGCAGAAAATTATTTGCCTCAGGTCTGTTTAGGCCACTTGAAGAGTCTTGGCTTCTTCGCTCGTCGCGTGCCATGGCTGGGATGGGTGTCTCCCTTGGAGGGGCTGACACCACTGCAGCATGAACTATATTTGTCAGCCTGTGCTGTGCTGCTCCCAAAGCAGTGACACGTTTCCATCCACCACTGCTCAAAAGTTAAAAGCTTGTCATAACATGTCAGGTGGCAACGCTGAAACGCAAGTCTGATGAGACAACTTTCAGTCCCTCGCAGACAGCCTGCTCTGGATGCTGAAGAGATGGAGAATCGGCATCCGAGCTACTGAAAAAAAGGCTTCAGCTGCTTATGGCAGAATCTCTTCCCCTCCTCTTGCTAGAGGAATGTACCAGAGAAAGGAAGCCAGTTGGAAATTTGGAGAAATAGTCATTTTAAAAACTGTAACCATTCCTTTTGTTGGAAACTTAAAACATTTCTGTAAGCTTCAGAGTTGAGTGAACAGTGGGACAGGATTCCCATTAGTATTCCTAAAGAAAAAAAAAAAAAAGAAAGAAAAAGAAAAGAAACTGTGAACTCCTCAGTACAAGAAAAAAGCAAGAATTCTAGTGCTAGGCCAGAACATGAGGTAGTGGCATTTCCCACACCCAAAATAATGTGGCCCAAACCCAGATCCCTTAATATCTGGGAAAGGTTTAGGCTGGCATACAAATTATTAGTGCACACTGGTTACAAAGAACAACATTGCTTTTGAATTCTAGCCCCTCATAAGGTGGCCAATTGCATAAAAGAGAGCAAGGTAGCCGGCTATGGACATTACAGCAAAAGGTAAAGGAAGTCTTAAGAGGAGAATCAAGGCTGATGCACCTTTAGCTATAGCACCTTTGCTGACACTTTCCCCTTCACAGCCTTTCCAGGGCAGTGCTTGCGTCCTGAGGGAGGTGTTGGTGCACATCAAGCCTGAGATGAATGAAGACCCTGTTCAAGGCTCTCTTCTGTACGCTGCTTTGCCTGTGATCTTGGGTGACATGGTGCTTTCGGTTGTTCTCTGAGGGGAAAAAAAGGTAAATAAAGAAAACACTATAGTGTTAAATGCATTGCAGATCAAGAATTGCTTCAGTAGCACAGCCCAAATATGTGCCCTCAATAGATTATCCCAGTTTCATATCCTTTAGGCAACTGGTCTACATACCAGCACTGGCAAGGAAAAATCCTGTCAAAAGTGCTTTTTTCTATCTTTATCCTCTGAGTGTCCAACTCTCTTTGCTAAATCTCTACAGTCTGGAGCTCAAATTACCATTTCTGACCAGTGCAGAAAGAAATGATGAAATATTCATGAGTTGTTCATACTTTTCATCTTACAGAAATATCAGCTAGCGCTAAATTTGCATGATCTAACCAAAGAAGACATTTCAAGACAAAAGCACTTTATATAGTGATATTCAAAACTTCTATATATTGAAGCAAACCCAGCAAGTTTCTGCCCTTACTTCTGCAGTCACACATTGTTTGAAGAGCATCCCACTAAATTTTCTGAGGATGTGTGTCATCTGGACTACAGAAAATAAAGCAGGGTTAAAACACTGAACAAAACTGTGTTGAAGTTAACAAGCCCAAGGTTCATAAGCCTTGCGATAGAAGCTTGCAGAAGCCTTTCAAGGCTCATCCAATAAAGTCCCATGGCACTTTGTTCTCCCCTCCCCCCCACCAAATCTCCATCTGTCTGAGCCAGCATCAGCAGGAAATTTTGCATGGAAGCTTGCCAGATAAAATAGCTACTTCATCTGGCTTTCAACCGCCATTAGTTTTAGAGTGTTCTTCAAGGAATATGCTAAAAATCTCTATTATTTTTAAAGTATGTCCTAAGTTAGAGATGGGCCACATCTTGTCTCTATGTACTTGGTATCTGTCTTACAAAAAAGGTAATTCATGTGTGCTTTAATATTATATGTGCCATTATTTTCCCTCTGCATTCTGCCCTCTTTGCCTCGTCTTACACTGAAAGCTGAAAATGCTCCTGCTTCCTGGAAATGCTGAAAAGTTCTTTAATTTAATTAAATCCATCTCACTCCCCTCTGAATTGCCCCAAACCTTCCAGATACAGCTCTCACAAGACTAAGTGGACTTGACCCTCAACCCTTGGCATGGGTTAGACTTCAATATTCATGTTCACTTGCTGACAAAGAGGAGTTCATCACCATGAGCTGGGATGACAATCAACCTCAGGTCCTGGTGCCTTATTTTACAAATAGCCTCTTTGAAATTTCTTCCTTCCCACAGCATGGCACAGGTGACGTAATGGGCCCTTAAATGCTTCTGAAAGAAGTCCACTTAAATTTAGAACCTTGTAGATTATGTTTTTCCATGAGGACAGAGGAATCTGGTGGTATTACAGCATTTTTTGCAAGCTCTTCTTTTCCTTGAATAAAGTAGAAACAATCACATACAGTCTCCTTGTGAGCAGCAAGCTCAAAACACAGCATCTCTCTGCTTCTGCCAGGAGCTCACCCGTGGCTCTTTCACCTTGGCCTCCACCACCCCTTGTCTGCAACCAGTACCCCAGCTCCCAGAATGTAAACCTCTCTTTAATAGGCAAAGATGTTCACAGACACCTTCTACTGAAATTACACACCCTTTACCAGGTGTTCTTGGGATCAAAACCCATCTGGTATGTCACTGACAGCCTTCAGAATAACCAGACCTCCTCAAACAAGGTTTGGCTGTGTGGGTGAAGGTGCATTTTTTCATTGTTGAGTTTTTTAGGAGATTTTGGCAGGTTCCTCTAGAGTGTCTTGGTAGTTCAGATGGAGTTACAAGGACTGTGCTCTATTACTGGAGTAGATCCCATGCAGAGGACTTTCAAAAGTGGAAGAAACTTAATGCTCACATGGTGAAATGTCTCATAACCCTGTTTGTTACTATCTGCTCCTCATCACATCTAGGGATAGGCTACATAGGTCCTTTTCTAAACTGCTTTTGTGCAGAGGCCTACATAGCTAGAGGAGCCCCAAAGGGAATTTCAGCTATAGCCATGCAGCAGCTGCTCCCAGGAGCAGAAGCTTATTGAATAGCTCAGGAGCCCCCCATGAGCTGCATGATGCGAGGGGCTTGTGTGGGGGTTCTGGGGAGCTCAGGACCCTCTTGGAGGGACCACTACCCAAGTTACTCAAACACAGACCATCACCTCTCACAGACCATCACCTCTCACAGCCCATCCAGGGGATGCTGTGTCAGGGTCACACTAACAGTGGAACAGAGGTACTGGCCCCTCAAGGCTAGGATGGCGCTGGCCTTGTATCTTAGGGCTGCATATAAAGACCTGAATTTTCACTGCTTTCTAAAACTCACTTAAGCATTTTATCATGACAAGGACACACAGAATCACAGGAAATTTGCAGAGAAATGCAGGAAAATAAGATTTGTCATTTCTGGGGTTTACCAAACTTGACAGCATCTCCTTAAATTTGCAGAGCAATCATTTTCAGAGCAATGAATTTTAATTGGTGTTCTTTCTTTATTAGTACAGTGGAGACTTGTCTTTCTATATTTATAATAGTTGGGATATGTCATTTTTGATCTACATTTTAATAATAAATAGAATATCATTTCAAATGAAAAGTGCCAAAGAGGGTATGTATGTGATGCTGTTCTGCCTCGGGTGTTAATGAAGTATGATACTATGCAGCAGGCACAGTTGCGTTATGTGTAATGATACAAATTGAATGTAAGTAATATAATTATTTGTGGTGTAACACAACTGCTGCACAAATGGCGTTCCTGACAGTAAATACCGCTGTTATGATAGGAAGGTACTGCTAATGCCACTAAGCATTACAATCAATTCTTGATAACATCATGTGAACCAAGCTAATAAATTGGGAATTACATGCCTCCTGCACATTTCTGCCTATGTGAGCCAGGACTTGTTTGCTAACAGAGTAACAAATAATCCTGCTGGAAAAACAGTCAAGAAAGCTGGAAGTTAACAAAACAAAAAAAGTCCAAACATAGTACCTGCCATGGAGGAAAATTACTTTTCAGCGTTGCTTAATATGCAAGAATGATGCATAAGGCACATAAAAAGAAAAAAACCCACCTTTTGCAAAGATGGCTGCAAAGGAGAACCTCTGCCCCAGCCCCAATGGCAGTAAGAAACCCCCAGAAACAAGATGTAGACTTGCTGCCCCCCAGGAGCATCCTGAGCACTCGTCCCTGTGGAAAGCTCAGTGATGTGGAAAGCAGAACAGCTTTGGCTATCACGTGCAACATGGGGCCTGGGGCTTTGATCCTGCTGCTCACCCAGCTTGCCAGCTGCACCTCTGCAAAATACAGTGCTTCTATCAGCATGAGCAAGGGGTGCCCCATGCACCTTTGCCTGGACCAAAACATCCCACGGGAGGGAAGAGGAAGGCCAGGCTGCCTCCGCTTTGATGGAAAGTGGACTTCCAACCCCCCAAACACGAAATGGTTCAGAAGGTCTGGAAAAGACTGTGAAATATGAGTCACCAGAATGGAAAAACAGAAGAGAAATTATTCAGAGAAGTTGCGCAAGCTCCCAAATAAACTGCTGGTGCTCCCTGCAAAGGGAGTGTTAGAGGCTGTCCTGTGATAGGCTTAGAGGAGAGATGAGGGCTAACATAAGCCTCACCATTTGCTAAAAGAGAAATTGGAGAAATCACTCAAACAAGGCAGGGATTAAACTGGGGCTGAACTGTAGTGAGAGAGCTCAAGGAAATTTAGATTACAATGATGGAGAGGAGGAGAAGATTAAAACTCAAGGCTGAGTGAGTAATGCACAACAAATGTATTCAACTGAATCTCTTCCATCGAGGCACTTCCAGGGCTCCCATCACCTTGCAATCTTTAATGCACTTACTCTGCTGGAAGGAAGGCAGTGCTGCTATTTCTGTCTTTCGCTTGGGGAATGGACACACAGAGAGATTAAGTAACTTCCTCAAGGTGACCCAGAATATCTGTTCCAGGACAGGAGAATTTCAGGTCTCGGCATAGCCAGGGGACAATCACTCCCACCCACCTGTGAACAGCGGGTACATTTTGGGGGAAGCATTTGCTCCTCAGGTTTTTCCTCCAGCTTGTAAATGCAGACTGCAGATCCCTGGCCTGGGACACAACACCAAACAGCCCGTAGCCAGTGCCAGTAACTTCCCCAGGCTCCTCTTCTCTGCTCATCCATAGACTTCTGCTGAAGGCACCAGGAATTTCTTTTGGGGCATCAAGAGACGCAGTGTGAGGGTGACACATTCGGGCTGGCATGTTTGTGGCACCTTTAATGACTGCACCAGGAGATGCAAATGGTAGAGCTGCCTGCAGTAATGACAGTGCTGAGGCTGTGCTGTGGGAGGGAAAGAGGTACTGGGGGACTTGCCTGACAACTTGATTTGCAATTAAGTTGACTCCATTTGAATCCCACGCAGATGCACAGATCTTTTCACTGCAGAGCTGGATCCTCACCCATCAGGATCGGTGGTTAAAATAAGCTTCTGGGGAGTCTCTTCCTTGCGCCTTCTGAGCTTGACCTGGCAAAAATTTGTGAAATAGCTCCTGTGGCTATTTAATTTTAGTATAAGTGAATTTGCCCAGACCTGCTAGAAATTACACTGCTACTCTTTCCAATGCTACCAGACAATCCATTAGTACTCAAGAGTTTGCTGTAGAAAAATACATCACTATGGCAGACAAGAGACAAAATTCATTTTCAGACTCGCAGCTGTAGTGCGCATCTGTAAAACAGCAGATGAAGGGTCCAGGCAGCACAGACTGAAGTCAGCCAGGGGAATGGCCCAACCATTTGACCACAAGCCGCCTCCTCCTCCATCTTGTGGCTACTCCTGTTTGTTGTTGCTCACTGGTCCCACTCCAAGCAGGAGGATGAGTCGCTGCCGTAGCCAGCAAAGCTGCTTTCCAGGGAGAAGAGGATGTGGCACTGGCTGCTTTTGAGCAGAAGACAGCTTGGAGCCCAGGTCCTGGTGAGTAGGCGATTCCTGGGCCTGATCCAGCAAAGGTCAGCTTGGCGCATTCGGAAAAGTGACCCCTGCTCTCAGAAGAACCTGCAGTCTCTTGCTTTCAGATAGGCAGGAGTGATAAAACGTGCAGAATGATTTCAAGGCCCCAGCTCTTGCAAGAGGTGCATACAATTTTTATTTTTTATTTAACTTTAAAAACAATAACTCAGGAATAGCTCAGTGCTCGGCATTTTGTAGCCAGCTGTCCATGGCTTCCCACCCAGCCTGGCAGTTTCTCTCCTTTGCTCTTCAGAAACACCTTCTTCTGGCCCCTGAGCCCAGAGCTGGCTCAGCCATCTGCCCCCATCCCTTTGGCCTCACTGAATGCCATCCAGGTGCCCATTCTTTTCTCTTTAACGAAAAGCTAATTGGATGCCTTTGGGTGCTTTTCAAGATCTTGCCATGTCTGCGCAGAGTGCACGTGAACGTGGGGGAGAGGGAGATCCACCCGCAGAGGAGCTCGCCAGACCTCCTCTGTGCCCTCCTGCAGACAGCAGGGATTTCTCACCACCCAATGCAGATGGGCTTGGCTGATTGATGATTGGCTTGGAAGAAAAAAGTGATGTTCCTGGTGGGAAAATCTTGGTTCTGCATGCAAATCTGGGAATAGCACTGTCCCCAAGGCTGGCAGCAATTTTAACCCTCATCTATATTTTGCCTGGGCTTTCACACTCCTGTCCAGTTGCCAAAACATATTTTCTGTTATTGCCTCATTTGCAAAAGGTTTTTCATTCCTCTTTTTCTGTTCTTCACACCAGCCCATTTGCCCCTAGCTCTGCTCCCAGACACACCACCTCCCAGTTGTTTTCTCCAGGCTGCAAGAGGTTAGGTGCAAGGCAGCTTGCTTTCACGCCTGCCATGAAATGCTCCACTGAACATATCTACAAAACTTCATCAAACGCTTGCAAGTTGCCCCCACTTTTGCTGGGTATCTCAGGGTGGCTGCAGGGCTGAGCCTGGCCAGCAAGAAGCAAGCAGGACTGCTTCCATCACTTCTCCTGGGAGTGTATTTTAATCCAGAGCTGAATCCCTTTACTGGACTCACTCTGGATCCAATCCCAAACTCTATTACAGTCCAGTGAAGTGTTTCCAACTATTTCAGTAAGCGATGGATGGGGTCACATCACTTCATAAATGGAGCTGTATGGTGGCTGGTTAATCTTTGTCCCCATCCATGACTTGAGTTACTTTAGCATCCATCACCATCCGTCCCACCCTTAGCTCCCCATCGACGGGGCTGTGCCCATCTGCGAGAGACCACCATCATCCCACCACCCTACGGGTGCTCATGGCTGTGTGTCCTCCTTTCCCAAGTGGTCCCTCGCAGCAGGCTCTCTGCACAGGCAAGTGGTTTGTGTGAATCCCCCTTCCCACCGCAGTCAGCACCAGTGGCCAAGTGAATGTGTTAGTAACTAATTTATATGGGCATGATTTACATGCTTAATTAGCTTTGCTTTTAATTGCAGTATTCACAAGGCAGAATATTTTACCACAAAGTGCTATGCCTAGAGCCTGTTTGATTAACTACAGAAAGGAAAGCATTCAGTAGCATAAAACTGAACCACCAGAAAGTCAATACATATTAAAGGATTTGAAGGGCTTTTTTTTCCCCCAACTAAACACATTTTACGAACAGCAGGGAAGACAAAATTCTGAATTCAGCACTAGTTATTACTTTTTTTTTCTTGCTGCTCTGCTGCAAACCAGCCTTGGGGTCTTGCAATCTTTTTTTTTTTCACTGAAGGATAAACAAGTGATGCAGAGCCTGGACTTTTTCTCAGTCTAACTTATTTGCCTTATATCAAACTTTGAAAAAGGGCCAAACTGGAGGCATGTAACCCCTTTGGCAAGGACTCTGTCCACACACCAGCAGTCCCAGGGGCTGGTTCTGCTCAGGGAAATTAAGGTAAAACCTATGGCTGTTTGCAGCAGCTCCCTCAAAAAAATATAGCATCGTAAAATGAAGAAAGCTTGCATGGCATTTTCAGAAGAAACCTGGAGTAACTGTATGTACGAGCACCATCTGTTGGCTGCGTTACTGCTTACAGGGTGCAAACTGCATCCCGTTTCCAAGAAAATTGCAGCTCCATTGCATGACATGAGCAACAGTCCCAGCTTAATGGAGCATTTTCTGAACAAACAGCTGGGCAGAGATCCGTGGGGATTGCCAAATAATCCAGCAATTTGCCCGAAGTCACCCAGGCTCTAGAAGGTGAACTTGGTGGCTTTCTACCTAGGGTTGCCATCCCAATGCCCTCTAGATCAGCCTGTCAGCTGCTACAGTTAAGGATGCTCCATCACCCCCTTTTCCTACACAAATACTATATTTTGGCCTCAGCAGCCTGAGAAAATTAATTCAGCCAAGGTCTTGGGAGCATTGGGGGTGTTTGGCCACTACTCCTGTTTGATCGTTTTAAGAACAAAGAGCTACAAATCTGCAGCAATTTACAATCTGACTTTCCAATTAAGGATTTGACATGTTTTTATGCCTTTTAAGTGATGATATTTGTCAGGCCGTTTGTTCAGTGCATTGTCTGCATGTGCAGTTACACAGGAATTGGTTTAATTAAGGTTAATTAGTGCATAATTAGAGCTGCTGCCAACACAAAAGAATGGCTGGAGACCAGGGAGAGAGTCGATTTCTATCCAGCTCCAAAGGACAAATAGCATAAAGTGGAGATTACAACTGAGTGGTAAAAACCTAAACTGCTTCATATTTTAGCTCTAATTTTTATAAAACAACATGTCTAACTGCTTTGTAGTGTTCTCCCCAGAGCACAGAGTCCTGTCCCAGTCAATGAAGCATTTTTAATGGTGGAGGTGTTTGCATTAGTAAATCTTTGCAGCTGGATATTCTCCTTGTTGTGCAGGATAGAATTCAGGGAAGCAAAATGGAGGAAAAAAGTGTGTGTGCGTGTGAAGATACTTTGAAAAAGCAGCTGTGATTTATTGCACAATAAAGTCACCTGGGATTGCAGGTCTGGCACAAACCCGGTGGGAGCAATGTTCCAGCCTTGGCCGCGAGGTTCCCAGGTGATGCCACCAGTGCTTGAAGGACAACTACAGGACCATTTTGGTGTTGGTGACTTATTACTGCAACAGTCCATCATGATGATCACCACAGAGCATTTGTTATGTTGCTTTTAACCCTCCCTCCCAGGGCACCCCATTTTCCAGTACTGAAAGTAAAGCTAAAGCAATTACTGCCCAGCTGCAAACTCGCCTGCTGCCTCTGTCCCGGCCCCACTTGCAGCACTCCAAGCCCAGGGCTCCCACTTATCCCAGTCCAGGGGTGCTGGGAGCAACCTCCCTCTCTCCTCCAAGGTGAAGGTGCCAGGGATGGGGGGGTCCTGGGCCACCACGCAACCTCCTACCCCAGCTGCTGCCATGGGCACGCCGCCCTGGCAGCCTTTCCAGATGGCAAACCTTGTGCCAGCAGTGTGTGGGGCCAGGCTGGAGGACAGATTTCAAAGTAATGAAGGAAAATGAGAAGAAGAAAATGAAAGATTATAAGATGAGGAGAACGGATAGACTGGAAACTAGGTGAAAACCCCACTAGGCAGTAAATAGGGTCTGACCACTCTGGTCCTATGCATGTGTGCGCTCCCTCAAAAGAGCCAGAGACAGCAAATTAAGAGGAGGGAGGGGATTTCCCCCAGCTCACAGGGGCAGCTACTTTCTCTGAGTTATTATTTTAGCACTGACAGAACCCTGAACCTGCTGAGGGAAGCACGATCCTGCTTCTGCCAAGCAAGGAATTGCAAGGATCTACCAAAAAGGCAATCTCCTCCTCCACTGTCCTTGACCAAAGAGTTTCCACAAGAAAAAGTCGTGTCCCTCCCCACTCCCAGTAAAATACTACAAACCTTCCCATCCCCATTGCATACAAATTCCTCCTCGTTACCATGGTGAAAGGAGAAGCTGCGGCTCTCCCAGTCAGATCAGCATCATCAACTCCCCCACTCCGCCCCCATGCACACACTCCACAGAAGAAAGCAAAATGGTCAGCAAGACAAGATTGGAAAGAAAAAAAACCTGTTCTTGGCACAATTCCTCCATATGTCACCCTGTCCACAGCAGTTCTCGAGAGCAGTCTTGGGAGCGAGCAGCATGTGCAGCTTTGTCAGGCACTGCTAGAGGCAAGTTATGCCCTTATTATTATTTTGAGAAAAGGCAGGGAAATGGCTGTATATATTACAGAAAGCCCCAGAGAGCCCTGCCAGGCTGGAAACGAGGTCAGTGCCTCACAGCCCAGCATTCCCACACCCACCCAGAGAAGCCCATTTTCAAAGTGGCCGTTGTCGAAACAGACTGATTGTTTGGGGAGAAAAGTTTAGAAGCAGTGGAGCAATTTTCCAAGCACAAGCATCTGAAGTTTCTTGACACGCAGAATTTCTTTTTGCCCTCATTGGAAAGTCTCCCTCTTTTCCACCTTGGTCACACTAAGACACGATGGCTGGTTGTGCCAGATCTGCTCCTCTGCCAGTGCAGCCCCTGTGAAGGTCCAGGCACTTCTTTGAAGAAGAAATATATAATTCTGTAATTGTAGACCTGCAGGTTGGAGCCTGTTGGCCTAAGCCTCTCTCCACTTTGTTCCTGGCACTGCTGCTGAGGGCATAATGAGGGCACGAAACCAGGTGTTTCAGCACTGAAGGCAACAGGGCTCCTTTGGTGCCTGATAACATACCCACAATTAAGTATCTTGCTTAAACTGACCCATGACCGCAGAGCGCCTGAAGCTCCGTGGTGCTTGCAATGGGATCCATTCTCCCTAATTTAGCTGTCTGGGAATTAGGTGCCTACTCTAGGATCCCTCTGTGGTCCCTGGGAGATACCGGGACCACCTGAGGGCAATTCTTCCTTCCTGAGAGGAACATCCCAGGCCAGAGAGCTGCCTGCTAAAGCAGCCATGTAACCTGCTGTAAGTGATGCAGGTCCCACCCCAGCTCTCTGATCTGTCTGACTTCAATGAGTCATGCCCTTCTAGAAAGCTATACATAGCATAGCCTTCCATATTAACCCCCTGATGTACATCAAGTCCAGTGCAAATCTAAAGGCAAAGCCAGTTTCAGACGAGTCCGAAGGAGTGGCCAAGGCTTAAACTTAAAAAAAAAATAAATTATGAATTAAAAATGAGCAAGGGGATTAGGGAAAAATTATACACCGGAGATAGGCTCACATTATACAGGTGGTTTCAGGTTGCTAAGCTGCAGGGAACAATTAAGGGAAAGCTTCCAAGGGTCAAAGCAATGAAATCACAGTGACGTAGAAATCAAAGGGCTCAGTACATGCATGAACAGGAAAAGCAGCTTCGCTCAAGCTTCACACAGTAAAAATGTAAATAAGCAAATATTCCTTCACTATTGCACAAGTGCAGTAACAACCGTTGGTTTTTGTGTATTTTATCTTTGCACCATGATTTTCCAGATTAACTCTCTCCTTTTTAACTCCAAGCAGCTCCCTTGACCATGGAGTTGCAAAGTGCTGGCACCAAAGCCTAGGAAAACACCGTGAGAGTGCAACGTCTGGGTCTGTGGCGCAGGCAATGTGGTTCGGCACAAGCCATGGAGAACATCAGGTTGACAGAGTGAATTTGTCAAACCAAGAGCACAGCCATCCACACTGCTCAGCCCATCCCCAGACAGCCTTCCAAATGGTCTGATGATGCAGGGGATTTATGATTTCCACAGTACTGTTGTAAGAAACTACTTAGCACCTCGGCAAGTGAGAGATGAGCTTTTTTCTCTAGTGAGTACCAGGGGAAGTCAGGAATGGCAGCTTCCTAGAGCTGGGAAAAAACCTTAAATAAAGATGAAAAAAGTGAAATTAGCTGCTTCTGAAGAGTTTCCTACATAGAAGCCAGATGACAAAGTGGCATAAGTCAGCACAGCTCCACTGATGAACTGGCTGATGCCAAGTCTGAACCCAAAAAGGAGTGGAAGTCCTCTCCACCTGTAACTTAAGGCAACAAAATGCTTTGAACTTCTTTCAAACACAATATACCTTATCCTGGGGAAGGAAGGACAGCTCAGAGGTCTCACATGTGATGTGGGATCCTCACAGTAAGGTTGCCAGCCATTTCCCTATTATTATTACTATTAGTAGTAGTAATAATTTCAGGATTCAATGGACAACACAGCTGTGTAGATCACCTCCATTCCTGAAGGCCAGCTTACCTTTGCTATGACCCTAGTGGCTCTTCACTGAGGCCACGGATTATCATCAACATCATAATCAGTATTTTAGAAGGTATGAGGGTGCACATTCCTGTCAATAAAAGCTTTCTGCCACCTTTTTTGTCACCTCATTGTGCCCAAAAGGGCACATCTCATTGATTCAGGAAGACAACAGTTGTATTGGAGTGGATGTCCCGCTGAGAGATTGTGGAGATGATCCTAGCATTTGAAGGAACGGGAATTTGCTGCCTCTAAATTCATAAGGACCTTCATGCAGGAGTAGGACAAACATCCAGATCAGCCCTTGCTCCCCTACTTTACACCTGGATTTTTTCTCCCCTCTCCACAAAGCTGCTGAAAGGATTAGCACTCAGCAGCAAAATAGTGCTGCATTCAGTGGGCTAGTGGCTGTCAGGTGCTTGCTATTCTCTGCACACTTGCATTAGATGCAATTTTTCAAATGACATTTACGTTCTCACTTTCTAGATGAGTATTGGTATTTAATGTGTTCTGTTGACCAAACTCCATCCCAGGCAAGCTTCGTAGCAACGATTTTCATTCTCAGACTCAGATTCACAACTGAAAAAGTAATCCCTGGCTGACTGTGAAGTCTATTTGTTGATCCAGAGCATCCTCTTTAAAAGTTGCTGACGTATTGGTCATCCTGTTTATTGATTGTAGTCACTAATATACTCCTAGTGAATTTCTAAATATAAGGCCACGAAAGACTGCTCAGCTCTAATTCTCTTCTTACACAGCCTTGCTTCAAGCTCATACTAATAATATTCTGAATATCTTCTCTAGAATAAGCCAAATGAGCCTGATTTGAGAATCAGAAACAGCTCATTATACATTTATTCTTTGCTTGTTATAGTAGCCTTGCTGAGCGACCAATCCAGTCAGTTATGCAAGGGATTCTGCCCATTAGGTGCTTTTGCTCTGTTAATATGATGAACTTTGTTTTCTCATTAATAAGTGTGTTAAAAACAAAATGTACAATATATGGAAAGGTTATTATGACTTGTATAATGAAACGTGTTAGGCCATAATTTGGGCACCAGCTAAAAGTCACTTGCCTATTAAAAGAGAATTGTGCTTCAGTCCATTCAGTCAAGGCAGTGTACGTGGGAGAGGGAAAAGAAAATGAGAGCAGGACAAAAAAACAAGTGGAAAGGGATATTTAAGACACAGCTGCATAAATTGGCATTGTTTCGTGGCTTTAACCAAGCAGTGTGAAGAGTATTTTTTAAGTGTAGGGGTCAAAACCCAAAACCAACCCCCAAAACCTCCACCCACCACCCAGCAAGACCCATGACTGTAAGTATACTAGTAGTTTTTTCTTACATAGAATATTTTGGTATTTGGGAGCAATAGTCCCAGAGTATTTCCAGGCGCAGTGCTGTAGCACTATCCCAGCTCTGGGTGCAGTGCTCTCACAGCCTTGCTCTCCCCTCCCAAGCTTTGCCAAGGTGGGGATAAAACACTGTGCATAAGGCATTTCCACTCACATCCTAATTTTCTTCTCTGCTACCTGCAAAGGCTGGGAATCAAGGCGGTGCTCTCAGCCCTGTGCGCCCAGATGACTCCTCTGAAAGTCCGTCTGGACTGAACCAGGGCCAAAACTCTGCTGATGGCTAATGCAAAAACAGTTAGCAAGCACCCTAATGCTTCAGAGAATGGGCTGTTTTCAAGATGTGGCAGCCTGATTCCTTTTTAGCACGAAGCAAAACTAACCGTGATGCAGCAATTTTCGCTGGTTTGCACTATAATGTGCGCAGCAGGTTTTTTTCTTCTGTGCACCTTGATTTCTTGTTAGAGGATGCTGTTTGTTGCTTAGCTACTGGATGCTGCCACAGCTGAAAAGCGCTGCTTGCAGTGTTGACAAGAAGGAATTGTTTCTTCATGGGGAGGAGAGGGGAAAGGAATTATCTCCTGGAGACACTGCTGGTACAAAGCAGGCAATAATGTGGTGGGAAGGATGGGGTGACATCAAGGGATAATACTGCTACTTCACTGGTCTAGATTTGGTTAAAAAATAATAGTAAAGAATCTTGAGCCCTGTGAATGTCACCAGTCCCTAAAAAAAAAAAAAAAAAAAAAAAAGAACAATAAACAAGAGCACAAAACCACTGCCAGAAGCTGAACGTGCTTCTCCTGAAATGGATCCTGTTTGAGCAAGAAGAGCCCCTGCCCCTCCCTGGTCATAACAGTCCATTACCATTAATGGTGCTGCACCAGCTTTGTACCCGTAAGCAAATTTGCTTCTGTGCAATTTGCGCTTCTTTTCTATTAATGAAGTAATTGGGTTTTGGAATTATTTTTATTGCTAACTACATTAGTTTTATGTGCTTCTGGCTTGCTTCAATAAGCATTTAAGAAGAGGGATTTTAATAGAACATTAAGTAACATGGAGAATTAAACAAACAGCTTAGTGTAATGGAAGAGGTTTTAGCTTCAGTTTTGAACCGAATTACATTGGTTGCTGGATGAAATCTCACTTTTGTGCAAATGAAAGGAGGTCTGTTATCACACATACAGTACTGTCATCTGCCAGGAACGCTGACCCTGCAGAATCACATGCAGTCTGATCATAGACAGTGCTTGGGCTACCCAACATACAGTACGAAGAGAGCCCGCGGAAAGCAATGACGGGCAGTCAGAGGCAGGGCTGATTTATGTGCTTGCTCCTGTGGCTAGGAAGTGAGTATGCACTTGAAAATCTCTGCTAAAACATAAGCTTCAGTCCCCATCTGCTTTTGCTCTTGCCTGAAGACCAGGCTGCTTGTTCCTGCATTTCACAGCATAGGCAGAGTGGGAAACTAAAGAGAATGAACTTCTTCAGGCTCTCATTGTTTCTTGAAACCAAAACCAGAAATGCTGTTCCAGTTACTGTTTTGCAAATGCTCTGTATGCACCAAACACACATGCTGATTATCTCCCAAACAGTAGCTTTGTTTCCCAAGCTCACACAATTTTTTAATCTAACTGGTACAAGGATGTGCAAAAATTCATTTGCATAAAACATATGGTGTACAAAACTCACTGTTTTCAAACAGCACCAAAACCTTGGGCTTTATTTTATGTATTTATTTACCTGGCTATATATTGGCTGAGTTGCCTAATGAGAAACATCCAACGTATTTTTAATTGTTAGTATGCATCTGCCCAGACAGAAAAGCACTATCGCAGTCCCCCAGCTCTTTCTGCACCAGCAGTTTTGCCTCCCTAAGCTGGTTTGAAAAAGGCTCGCATCTATACCCCCCAGAAACCTACCATGGAAATGGCCACACACGTCCACCTTTGGATCTGGAGCTGCGGTCTGTATACTGTAATTTGGAAGTCTCCAGGCCTGTGGATGTTTCATTGTTCCCTCCATCTACCCCCTTCACCCTGAGCTTCAAGTCTGCATTTACTGTCCGGTGCCAGAATTGACAAGACAGAAGCTTTCCTCTGGCTGTTGTGGGCATAAGGCCACACTTCATTTAACCCCTGCCTAACCTGATTTCCCCAAGGGAGGAGACCAATCTTCCTGAGCATAGGCAGGATGAACCAAGTACAAGGTCTATGTATGTACACAGAGGCGCGATTATTTGGTTTCTGGGCCCCTTGGTACGCGGATGGCCAAATGCATGAAAATCTTTTGACCGATCTTAGCACATGGGGGGATTTACTGCTAGGTAATGCTTCTGCCTCCGTAATCATAAGGCATTTTGCACACAAGGCAGCACTAAACAGAGCCCAACCAATGTCAATGAACTGGCTCCTACGGCCTTCGGTGTGACTGGGACAGTCCTTCAGTGACCCTGAAGGGAAGATGATTGACTGAAATACTATATACCATTGACTGACTGATAACTGCAGGGGAGAGTCAATGACAGATTTTATTAATGCTTAATTAAGACAGATAGAAGAAGTCTTCCCTTGGCTAATTTGCTCCCCTGAACTTGCTTGCACTCTCTCTATTTGAAAGTGAGCAAGACTTAGAAAGGCAAAGCTAGTGTGTTGAGCATTGCAACTAGCTCCATTTGCCTGGAGAAGTTAGCATAATCCTAGCTGGGCCTGGAGACTGGCTCTCCAAGGAATTCTGTCCTTACAAGAAGATAAGGCAGTTGGTGCACTGCCAGAGCACATTTATTATGAAGTTGAGAACAGCAGCTCTGCCTGGCTGACTGCCCAAACCACTCCAGAGCAAGCAGGTCCGACGGGCAGGCTTCATCTGAATAGCACCAAAACTTGAGCTGCTGTTCACGGCTGCTTTGCCCTCTTGTTCCCAGCAAGGTGTGGGGAAAGCAACTGCTTTCTGAGCCTATGCAACGATGCAAAGCGAGACAGAGCATCTTTAAATGGTCAGGGGAAGAAAAAGGTCTCCTATCACCTTCAAAACTGCGCATCCTTCTTGCCACCACCTGCACCATTCCCTGTGCAGCTGATACTTCTGTGATGGGACATTTACTTGCTGCTACAGACTGCCTCAGTCACTATGTCCATTATTATCTCTGAGAACTGAAGAAGTTAAAAAAAAAAAAAAAAAAAGGAAAAAAAAGAGCAATAGCCTTGTATCTTTGGGGCTGGCTGAAAGGCCAACATTTGCTGAGTGACTTTGGGGATTGACCTTCAAAACTGAGATTTTCTTCCTGTGCTTGGGCTGCCTAGGAGCTGCCTGGCACCAGTTTGGGCTTAAAGCAGAGCACAGAATCAAAGAATCATTTAGGCTGGAAAAGACCTTTAATATCATGAGTCCAACTGCTAACCTAACACTGCCAGGTTCACCACTAAGCCATGTCCCTAAATACCACATCTACATGTCTTTTGAATACCTCCAGGGATGGTAACTCAACCACTTCCCTGGGCAGCCCCTTCCAGTGCTTTGACAACCCTTTCGGGGAAGAAATCTTTCCTCATATCCAATCTAAATCTTCCCTGGCACAACTTGAGGCCATTTCCTCTTGTCCTATTGCTTGTTACCTGGTAAAAGAGACAGACACCCACCTCATTACAACCTCCCTTCAGGTAGTTGTAGAGCGCTATAAGGTCTCCCCTCAGCTTCCTTTTCTCCAGACTAAACAACCCCAGTTCCCTCAGCTGCTCCTCATAAGACTTGTAAGTCCTCATAGACTGGTGGAGTCCAAAACCTGGCAGAAACCTCTAGGCAATGCTGTAATGAATTTTATAGAACCAACAGTGCAAATTTCTATATATCGTGTATGCACTCAATTTAAAAGAGAAAAGATAAACCATTTCAGGGGAAAATCAATCAGTGGCACAGAGCCTGTGCATACCCAAACCGCAGGCAGCATCGGTTACGCCAACAAGCCCACCCCAGAACAAAGGCAGTCACACACAGGGAGGCGAGCCCTTCTTCCAGGAACATCAGGCAATGCAGGATATCAAGTCCTACAAAAACACTGTGTTCCCCCAAATCAGTTCCACGTGTAGGGAACGGAGCAGAGGGAAGATTATTTGCCGCAGCTTCTTTCCAAGGATTAAGTAAGAAACAGCAATAAAGATGTCTAAGAGGGAACATTTGTTCCCACGCTGCAAAAAACAGTAACCATGTCCAAATTCGGAAGGCCAGGTGTGGCCACACCATCTGATGAGTCAGACACAAATGTATAGAAGGACCCTCTAGCCACATTAAGGAATGCAATTCACCTTCCTTGAGAGCAATTGTAATGACTTTTTTTTTCTTAAAAGGAAAACATGCAAATGAAAACCAAACTGAAAAATATCAGAGAAATTACTGCTGGATCTGAAGATACCGCTGTACATCTTCCTAATCCCTTACCTATTGCTTGATTTGCCTATG
The DNA here is from genome assembly GCF_947461875.1 of Haliaeetus albicilla. NCBI lineage: Eukaryota > Metazoa > Chordata > Aves > Accipitriformes > Accipitridae > Haliaeetus > Haliaeetus albicilla. The sequence continues at coordinate 31,247,776 of NC_091489.1, forward strand.
TAAGCAAAGCACCATGCAGATGTGTCAGGGAAAAGTGAGCTGTTATGCGGGTGATTATAAATGGTCAGTGTACTGGCATTAATGCAAACTCTGTTCTGATTACTACCTGCTCACTACTGTGTGTGTCAAGAGGTTCAACCAAGGTCAAGATACCAGATTAGTTCCAGTATTTGGTGAAGCTGCCTATGTGCTGTTGCTGACGTGGTTGTTTCAAGTGTGACTGGCAAGAAGTAGACTGCTGGGGAAGGGTGAGCAACAAAGCAAAAGGCTTAGTGGTCCACATGGGCCAAGAGGTATTTCAGGGCACACCAATCTGGCCAGCCAGGATCTCCAGGGAGAAGCCAAACTACTTCTGTCCCAGGAGAAATCCTTGCTGGGGAGAAAGCAGCTTCTTATCTTTCTTTGGCCCTGTTTTGAACCTTGGTCCAATACTCCTATGCAAAGCAAATTAAGTACCTACCCGTTGCCCTCATGGAAGGCAAGACCCACCCTACCCCTGCTCTGCTGCAGCAGAGATCAGCTGAAACAGGGTCCAACCAAACCTACCATAACTGCTGTGTCAACCTCATCGAAGAAGAAAGAATGGAGGATATTGTCTGGCCTACAGCAGGACGTACTCCTACTTGTACCTGCTCCTGTGATCCCAGGACAGATGATCTCGGGGATAATGACCACCAGCTCATCAGCTGAGATACTTCTGATGGCATATTGCCAAGGGACAATCTTCTCAATATTCTTTCACTAATATTATGCTAAAAAATGAAGAGCATTTTTTCAACAGCATTTAGATTTCAAAACACTCCTAAATGCAATCAAGTATTATTCACCCAGGTTCCAAAGCCCTTATTCCTGTCAGTTGAGCAGTTTTTCATATATTCGATCGCATCAGTTATGCTTCATTAGTGAGTCTCTAAACATCCACTGCAAAACCAGTAGAGAAAATGCATTTGATTCTGTTACCATTACTGTGTTATGGGTAAAAAGCTTTCTCTAACACAACTCTCATGTAATTTGAAGCCAGTGGTTTTATTTTCATTCTGAATCATCAATCTCATGGGACATTTTTCTGTTAGTTTGCACCTAAAGATTATACTAAACTAGAGGTAAAATGAAACATTTCTCCTATCTGAACAAAGGTACATTTTACTCACGCACACACGCACTAGGGATTGAAACAACTGTGCAGTCATGGAGAGTTGGGAGCTCCCACCACCAAGAGCAGGGCAGAAAGCACCAGTCCACATGCTTTTTCAAGGCTCAAGAGGGTCTTCGTGGCATGGCTGAAACAACAGATTCGTATATATATGAAATTCACAATTCAACAGATATTCATCTGGAGACCAAACTAGGTCTCCTGTGTGAAGAAAAACTATGTGAATTGTCTTGAAGTTTCCTGAATGAAGCAAATAACCTGAAATAAAAAGTTGAAGATCAGCTCCAAATGAAGGCAAGAAGAGTGGGGGTGGGGGAAAAAGGAAGACAAGGGGGTTTAGCAAAACAAAAGTAGAAAAAGTTGTTTGAACAAAATTGCTTGTTTGAGCCAAAAGTAAGTGGCTTCATTGTAGCTTTTTAAAATAAATTCCATCTAGGCTCCTCTCTAAAGAAAATACTGCTTCAACATGAAAAGTTTCAAATGTTCTGCCTTAAAAATGTCTGAATGGGCTTTTTCAATTTTTCCAAGAGTCTTTTTCCTCCCTTTAAAACAGCTTAAAGACTTTGATGTGAATTTCTGACTGGTATCATCCACTCCAAAAGGCTTTTTGTGTAAAAAAGTATCAACAATTATTCCAGTTTGATCTTTTCCCCCCTGCCCTACTCCAAAATGTCCTAATCACTCCACCACCATCCTGCAGCAGAAGTTTTCCCAGTACATCTAACAGCAGGAATTGTTTCATATCCATTTCCCATACTCACTGTCCGCCTTACACATCCGGGCAGGGTCTGTACAGTACCTAACAGCAGGACACCTTATTCTTCTTTTCCCTTAGGCATTCTAATACTTAGCAAGATTAACATTTTTTAGTGTGATTAGCATGCCAAAAAAAGGAGGGCAGTTGTTATTGTAGCATTCATAAGGGTACAAATAAATCCATCCATTGAGTAGATCCAAACACAGCCGCTGCAAAACAAACCCTTTTCAGATAGTCTTCTTTCTTTTTCTCTACCTGTTTATGAGAGGTTCTTAAATACAACAAAACATGAATACCAATCCTTTTGCTTCCCTTCTACACTTCCAGTTATTGTTCTCGTACAGTTGCCTAACTAACAGCTTCTAGTTATGCACAAAAAACCACAACATGGCTGTTAATTATGGATATTGTATTGCCAGGATAAAATAAGAATTGGGGCAGGGGGGGGGAAGTTAAAGACCAGCCCCACTTATTTCAGTCACCTCGATGCTGTGCAAGCATGATGGTTTATATCCAAGAGTACTGGATTTTGTCAACACTCTTGAAAGGAATGAGACAGAAAATATTCTGCAAGCTGCAAGTTCACATAATGGCATTCACCCTTAGAGTTTGAAGTAGTGTTCAGAAATAAAAGGAGAATAGAGTCACAGTGAACCCGCTAAGCTGTGTCACCACACAAGCCAAGCCCTTCAGCCAGGCAGCTGGACTTCAGTCTATAATTTTACAGACACAGTCACTATATGACAGTTTTGAGGGATGCCCTAAGCCCAGATACTGGCTTTGGAGACAACAGACTTGGAAACAGCTTCTAAGACTGACCTTGAAGCAAGAGCCCACACGTGTGAGCACACAGCAGTCGGCTCAGCACCCCACTACCATGTGTGCCCGCAGTTTGGACGCTGTGGACATGCTCGGGGAGTATTTCTGCAGCTCACAGGACAAGAGATGGACAGGTCTGGCACTCACTGCTCTGAGGATCACTCATGAAGAGCAGAGGAGAGACAGCCAACGCCAGCCACTTTGGACAGTGCTTAGGACTCAGCCCTTAGACCAACAAGCTGACACTTTGCCCCACCTCCATGCCACGCTCTCCGCTGACCTATTTGCAAAGCTACTTGCTCAAGACTGTGTGAAACCCAGCAACATAGCATACATCTGCTCTCCGGTTTCTCATGATCTAATTCTCCAACCAGGAGGCACTACTCCCATTTTTCTTCCCTGCTATCAGCAAATAGTGTTTTATAAGAATAACAGTCCACCCCTATGTCAGAAGAATACTGTTTCCTTGAATCACTGTAATTAAAATGTAAACATCTGTATGTTGCAGCTCCACCGTGTATCTCGCACAAGTAGCCCTCACTGGTATTACATGGCAAATTCCACATAAACATGCCATAATTTTTGCAAAACACTGTCAGTCATGCTTGAATTTGCCAAATATTTCTTGATGCATCTCTATCTCTGGATAATACTGCTGTGCACATGACAACCACAACCAGGTAATTATTATTTTTGTGATGGTGTGAAGTTTATTGCTTACTGGGGTGGAATGAAACAGCAGTTGCTTGGTTCAGATTCTGTATATAGCATATTTAAATCTGAGTTTTATATGTTCTGCACCATTATGTCCTCCTAGGGCTGGCAACATCTGGAATCCAATGAAATGCTGAACCAGCATTACATTGCCCAGGACTCCCAGCTGGCTGATGGTATGAGCACTCCTCAGAGGGTCTTTAAAATGAGAAGTTTTGCAGCAGCAAATAGTCCCAAGTAGCAACTCGCTTCCAAAACCACAGTCTGGGATGCCCAATTCTTCAGCTCACCTCAATGTCTTAAAACACTTCTGCAATTATTTGTTTTGTTTTTTTTTAATTGGAGTTCAAACTGAACATTTTGGTTTGGATGGAGGGCAGCTAAACTAAAGCAGAGGTAAATTTTAAAATATAAGTGTATTTCACTTCAATGGCAATGGAAAACTTCATTTTGAAAGTGTTAAAATGAAATGCTACTTTGGTTTTGTTGTTTCCCCAAGCGAAGCAATACACAGAAATCCACCCAAAAGCTTAGGTATTTCCATTGCCCCTGAAATTATGGTTGTAAGCTGAGACAAGAAAAAAAAAATCCAGATATTCCTTGGCAGTAATATAGCAAGGGACACCAGGTAGAGCAGTATGTGCCCAGGAATCACTCGGGGCACTGTTTCAGAGTGAGTGGGACAAACAGTGACCATTATATTTCACCTTTCTTGTCTTCTCTCAGGTCACCAGCCAGGCACTGGCAGTCAGAGAGAGCAGCAGATTTCCAAGGCCAAGCTCCAGGTCTATGTCTGCAGTAACCATAGACGTTGGAACCTGTGATTCCCATGTTCAGCTGATTGCACGGCTGCTCACTTCTGGGAGGCGATTTGCTGCTAGCTGGTGTTATTACACATAGTTATGAGATTAGTGTATCTGAACATCAGTGTTCATGGTTCCAGTCGTTAGTGGTTTGAGATTATTTTCTACAAGTATTTGTGGCTTGGAGTCCTATACGCTGTTGTCATTTGGGTTATGACTTTTGTTAGCACACAGTCATTACTCAGCTCTGATAAAACTATGTAAGAAAAAGATCATCTCAGTAAAGCTGATAAGAAATTAGACCCTCTCATGTTCCAAGACAGCTGACATCTAGGACTGACGATGGAATAAAAAGTTATTTGCCTTAACCAAACTCTCTTTATAGGGAGAAACATAATTCACGAAGAAGAATACGTAGCAGATTGCTCCAAGTAACCATAAAACTAGATGGCTGGCAAACAATTATCTGACCAGCTTATCCTCACATTGTTTCCATTACTGTCACTGGTTAGGCAAGAAATATCATGAGACAACATGTTCTCTGTGAAAAGCTGAAGGTCCTAACCCATATGTCAGTTGCAATTATATAGATGTAGGGCTGGTTGCCATTTTGTAAAGGTTGATAAATTTTCAATGTTGCTGGTTTGGTTGCTGTTTGACTTTTTGAAATAAATTAGTAAAAAAAAAAGGAGGGTAACTCACTTTCTCCCATAATGAGGCAATCACAGCAAAAGCTGAGATACTGTTATTTAAGATGTTAAATTCTGGCAAAATTTACATGAATTTTAAATGTTGAAGAAAACTATAAAGTATATTTTTTTCCCTGAAATTCATTGCCACTTCTTAGTGCTATTGCTGTCTGGCAGAAGGAGAAGCAGCGCAGGAATGCAGAGTTGCACCCACACCGTTATTGTTCATTTTTGTGTTCTCGCATGTATAAGGCAGAATATAACCCAACATACTCGAACCTCAGTAAAAAGCTTCACATCGCATCCCTCCCTTTTCTTTGCATATTGTGTTTTGAAAACCAAATGGTGGATTATAAATTCAGGGCAGGGTTACTAAGCTATCCCGTAGCGCCTAGGGAGGGTGCGTGAATTCATTTTACACCTCCTCCAACAGCACGTTCTCCGTTGTCACTAACAACATGAGCACTGGACTGAAGTTCACCTTCACAGTGAGTGGTCAGAGCAAACTGCGATGCATCTCTTCCGTACTGCTTAGGTGACAGTGTGGCCCAACGCCTTTAGGTACAGTTTATCCTTGTGCTACTTGTGAGTCTGAGTTTCATATCAAGCATTCACACCTCATTTTTTATCAATTAAAGTAGGTTGAAAAGTTTAGGGAAAAAAGTATTCTTTTTAAAGGCTTTTTGAATTTGTGAAAAACACAGTTTAACTGCTTGCAGCTGTCTCCCCCCGATTTGTATTCCTCTGCACCTATGCTTACCTGGAAAAAGGTGGTTGAGACAGGTGGGGGAAAAAATAAAAGAAAAGAAAAGAAAAAAAAAAGTAAAGAGGCTCAAAGTCTACTCTTCCAGTGATTTTCAAGTGGATATTTTTCACAAGATTGGAAACCAATAAACGTAAAGTTATTTTAATCTCTTCTGAAACAAATCCATTTCCAAAGTTTGGCTGGCAAATCCCAGCAAGCCAGTTTGCACCTAAAATCATTCACTCGCTCACTTTCATTTCACTTTGAGAACTGCAGTAGAAATTCAAGGTTGCCTGATGTATGAGTCTTTTTTTGGCATTGCTTGTTGTTACAGAATATAAAGTGTAGAGGACCCAGGCTTCCTTTTTTTCCCTTAATAACTGTATTATGTTGTCATTCAGCTTCACAGCAGGGATGCAAAACTCTCCTTTGAATTACTGACATGTCAGTAACTCACTTACCAAATGCTGCTTTCTGAAAGAAAAATACCCTCCAAAACCCATCAAAGTGTACATTTCTTTTGATATGGACAACATTTCCAGACCCTTATTTCAGTGACAGATTAAGTCATTTGTGCAATGAACTCTGACACAAGTATTAATGCCTTGGTCCTTGTTTTCTATATGCTTGTTTGCTCACTTTGCCACCAATGTTGATGACAGTATCCAAATATCTTGATGCATTAGAAAGCATCTTAGCTACGTAAGACTGCTGCTTCTGACTCACCTCCCTCCAACCTGTTCCTTTCAAAACATCTTTCCATGTGCTACCATATAAGCCTGGCCAGGTTTTACTCCGACTGTGAAACAGCTTGGATTGGGGCTGGAAGATGGGGAGTCACAGGGCAAAGCACACTCAGAGTGTATTCGCCCATCACGGGATTGAAACCATGTCTGTAAATCACAGTCACTTTTAATAAGCTCTTGAAAAATTAAATCCCGGGCATTCAGTCTCCTGGAGGGAGCTATACCTCCCACAGCAAAACAGGAATGTGCCGTCTTTCCCTCTGCCAAGGAACAAGGAAACAGGATGACTCTCCTGAATGTACTACACAGTGCAAAGAAAACTGTACCTCTTTTCACATACAGCAGCCACACTGAGATTCACACGGGCTGGAAGAATGGCTCCACTATTTCTTCTCTCATTTATTCTCCAGAAAGTTGCTGTTAAAAATATTTTGCTTTTGATGTATCTGCATAGATTATACGCAGACAAGCTGCTGACCCCAAGGGTATACACACAGAGTTTGCCTGTTAACTGCTCACACTGCGTTTGTTCCAGATCCACAAAGATGTACAGCTCCAGAGCTGAACTTGGGGTAAGAGGTTCAAATAGAACCCAAATCTCCAAGCGGAACTCAGTCAAACTGCTCGGTTTCACCTTCCATATCAAAAGCATACATAATTGTGGAGACAAAGGTATACAGGAGCCTTGATGTACTCAGAAGGCTGGTGAACGCTAGCCTACACCTGGACATGATTCTCCTTTGCTTAGATCTGCTTGGGATTTATATGTTTGATTTTTTTAAATTTTTTTAAAATGAACATTCTTAGTGCTGTTGCTGTCTGGCAGGAGAAGCAGCACAGGAACGCAGAGTTGCACCCACACTGTTATTGTTCATTTTTGTGTTCTTGCATGTAGAAGGCAGAATATAGCCGTGACTGCATGGAGTTACTTTTGCAAACAGATTCATGTATCAGCATTTCCTGAAGAACCACTTTCACTGCTTTTCTGCCATGCAATACTACAGTTTGGAAAACGAAAGATGTACTATTCAAAAAAATAAAATTGCCTAGGCCACGCACTGTGTAACAACATTCCCCTACTAAAATTAGCAGTAGCTAAGGAATTCTTTTAAAGGGAAACAAAAATACTTAGAAATGTTATCCCATGAAACCTGCTGTGCAGCCACAGATCCGAGCTTTGAATTTGTGGCAGATGTCAAACCACTTTGGGGCCCAAACTATAGTCTCAAATTCTGCTGCAAACCTGTGTCAAAAGACATGGTACAGCCTCGTGTTCTTTACCTACAAGGTAGTCTTTCCCCCTACAAAAGACACCTGAACAGAGGAGAAGCAGTCTCAGGCCCCACTGAACCTACAGGGATGGGGATAACCTTGGTGTGGTCCTTGAGAGGGTTTTTCTGAGGCAAGTTGCTCCACCTCTCCACTTTTCCTGGTGGTAAAACAAGGTGAGCAAGCCCATGATCCTTCAGTAAAGCACTGCATTCAATCTGTAACTTCAAAATTAAGGGCCAAAGAAAGTAACTTCACTGGACTTTCAGTATACTTCAAGTTATGAAATAAAAATTTTGCCAACCTGAGGCTGAAGTAATTTCCTTACCTCAGATATATATTTTCTTTTTGAAGGAAATAGTTTGTAAAACATTCTGACTGCAGGGGAAGAGAAAGATATGCAGCTCCACAGCTGCTTTACTGCTGCCCTGGTACCTCTGCAGCACTTGGCAGACTGTGGTAGGGCAAGCACTCTTTTACTGGGTTTGGTTTGGTCTCCTGTTAGCAATAGGAATACGTCTCAGAAGTGAAACAACAACAGGTTTGGTGTAATTTAGGGCTCCTTGGAGAATATTTTTTTGCTGTGTAAGGATAGTCAATACAACATTTTAATTACAGTTGTCACATCAACTAAATGTGAGGTGTCAGAACATTTCTCACAATACAAGCACCCTTAATTCATCAGTGTGACTTGCAGAGAGCTACCCAAGCCCCTCATCAGGAAAGACACACAAGTCCCTGAACACAGCACCCGGCCCAGAGTGAAGCTGAGTCCTGTTCCTACACAGCCTAAAGAACACATACCTCCAGGCACCGGACTGTGACATATGGCAAACGCTGAGCTGTGACAGCAGCAAGGTGTTTGGGAGAAGACACACGACAAACTCTACAGCCAGAAACAACGATGAAGCTGTGCAGGTGTTGGTCAATGCAAATTCTGCACGCTTCAGCTGTTAAACAACCAGAGCCACACTATCCCGTGGTGCCAAGCACAGCCAGCACCTGACTTGCAGCACTACCCAACTCACCAGCAAATCCACTGATAAAAGCAGAGGAGCAGCCTTTGCTAACTGCCCCACATGCATTAATGGAGGGGGTGGTATTACATTAGTTTTTTTAATAAACATATGAAATCAGATTTTCTCATCTAAAAGCTAGCAATCACACTGAACACCCAAAGCAGCAAAATAACAAATTTTACCTTTCATTTACTGGCTGAAGTACAGTCTGAAAAAGAGCAGAGCCCCCCAAAAAGACCTCTCAGCAAAATCTTGGCAGCTACTACTTGCAGGCACACTGCAGCTCTGCACCGGGGGTGCTGACCTCAGCCAGCTACAAGCCCATCAAGCCAGGTGCCTGGCCAACTGTGACCAGAGCTCTTGCAGAGCTTTTCCCACCAGGCTTTCTAATTAAAATGAAAAGAAAAAGAATTCAGCAATAGCACAACATCACAGACGTAACTCTTATCACATACAAGAGATGCTAAGCACTTGCTTGCACCACTGGCTCCACGCACCTCTGAGCTGGCCATGCTGCTGAATGCCTGTTTCAGCTTGTGATATAACCCCCTCAAGTGATTTGGCTTGGTTAATATCTGTGCCTCAGTTTCCCCACCTGTGAAAAAGAGGTACCATTTCTCCTGTAAGGGCTGTGAAGAACCAAGTGGGAAAGGAGAAAAGGTGCTTAGCTGTAATAACACAGTTAACCCAGAAATGCTCAGGCAAAATCCCTACTGTGCCTGTCCTGCAATCTGGGCCCGGCTGGGCTCATCCCCAAACCATCGGAGCCTAATGAAGCCAGGCAGCTGCTGCTGCTTCTGAGGCTTTGCATTGGCAGCCACAATGAGATGTTCAGCCCTCATGGCATTGCCTGATGTTCATGAGCAAACAGAAATGTAACAGATACTCTCTGGTATTTATGCTGCTAATCGCTCCCACTTCTTTATAGGAGCTCTCTTAGCATGCCAAAACACTAATTAAACTTTGTGACCCCCTCTGAAAAGTCCTGCCTGGCTAGTAGGGACAGCCAAGCATCACTCAGATTAGTGGTCCCATTCCCACCATGCTCTTTGCAGAGAGGCCTGAGCTGCTTGTGAATCAGCTGCTGAACCACCCCACTGGGCATGGTGGCTGTTTAAAGGCCAAGGGTTTACTGTAAAATGCTGCACAGTGGGTCTGCCATAGCTGTGCCACCTCCTGTACTCCTAGCAGAGGGCTGCATGTGGCTCTCCCTGTATTTATAAAATTCCTGTGTTCTCCACAGCCCCTTCAGAAGCCAACATGGTTACACTACAGGCAAACTGTGCCTGACAAACTTGGTGGCTTTTTAAGATGGGGTTACAGCATTAGTGGATAAGGGAAGAGCAATGGACATCACCTACCTGGACTTGTGCAAAGCATTTGACACCGTCCCACACGACATCCTTGCCTCTAAATTGGAGAGACATGGTTTTTACAGATGGACCACTCGGTAGATAAGGAATTGGCTGGATGGTCACACTCAAAGAGTTGCAGTCAATGGCTTGATGTCCAAGTGGAGAGCAGTCATGAGTGGTGTTCCTCAGGGGTTGGTACTGGGACTGGCGCTGTTTAACATCTTTGTCAGCATCATGGACAGTGGGATTGAGTGCACCCTCAGCAAGTCTGCCGACGACACCAAGCTGTGTGGTGCGGTCGACACGCTGGAGGGAAGGGATGCCATCCAGAGGGTCCTTGACAGGCTTGAGAGGTGGGCCTGTGCGAGCTTCATGAAGTTCAACAAGACCAGGTGCAAGGTCCTGTACATGGGTCGGGGCAATCTCAAACACAAATACAGGCTGGGCGATGAGTGGATTGAGAGCAGCCCCGAGGAAAAGGACTTGGGGGTGTTGGTTGACAAGAAGCTCAACATGACCCGGCAATGTGCATTTGCAGCCCAGAAAGCCAACCGTATCTTGGGCTGCATCAAAAGAAGAGTGACCAGCAGTTCAAGGGAGGTGATTCTGCCCCTCTACTCTGCTCTCATGAGACCCCACCTGGAGTACTGTGTTCAGTTCTGGAGCCCCCAACATAAGAAGGACATAGACCTGTGGAGGCAAGTCCAGAGGAGGGCCACAAAGGTGATGAGGGGGCTGGAGCACCTCTCCTATGAAGACAGGCTGAGAGAGTTGGGGTTGTTCAGCCTGGAGAAGAGAAGGCTCCAGCTAGACCTTATAGAAGCCTTCCAGTAAGTAAAGGGGGCCTACAGGAAAGCTGGAGAATGACTTTTTACAAGGGCATGTAGTGATAGGACAAGGGTAATGGCTTTAAACCGAAAGAGGGTAGATTTAGATGAGATGTAAGGAAGAAGTTCTTCACTGTGGGGTGGTGAGACACTGGAACAGGTTGCCCAAAGAAGTTGTGAATGCCCCATCTCTGGAAGTGTTCAAGGCCAGGTTGGATGGGGCTTTGAGCAACCTGGTCTAGTGGAAGGTGTCCCTGCCCATAGCAGGGGGCTTGGAACTAGATGATCTTTAAGGTCCCTTCCAACCCAAACCATTCTATGGCCATATGGAGCGTACATCTCTTCTGAAGGGCACTCAGGTGAGAGGCTTCAGGGCAAATATGAAAACATCAAGGGGGGGCTGGTAGAAGAAAAGCAAACTGCTGATGCAGAGGGATCTTAAGTTAAGTGGGGATTTCAACAGAAAGCAATTCAGCCTGCCCTTGATACATGCACACTTTAAGGGACAGAAAGTATTGGCAATCGTATGTCAGCCGTGACTCTAAACCAGGCTTATGCTGACATCTCTGTGATGGCAGCAGACCTGCCCTGATCAGGCTGCCCAACATTCCTCCATCCATCCCTCTCTCTGTGCCTGCCCCAACCTCTGAAGCCCAAACTCCAGCCCCATTGAGATGTGTTTTAACACAGTGCTGCTGCAATCTGCTGAAATGCTGAGTTACAGCTGCATAAAGCCTGCAGTCTGCTGAGCCAGGCCCCACAAACTCACATTTTTCTCTTTTAATACATGAAAGAAAATGGCTAAGGCAATGCCTTCACTAAATGGACTAGACATATTAATGCGTTTGACATATAGTGAACAAAAAGTGGCTAAAATTGAAGGTCTCAGGTTTTTTTCATTACAAACTGTATATTGAGAGCTTTATTTCTCAGCTGCAAATAGCTGTAGGCTGGAACTTGGCAACATGATTTCTGACAAAAAGTGCATTTTTATTTTATTTTCTGAACCTTTTTTTGGTGCCCATTTTTGTATTATGCATACATAAAGAAACAGTGGTCTGCTGCTGGAGATGCTTTCGCCATCCTTATGTAACGGAGAAGAGCCAACAGCCTGTATTTAAAGGTGAACTGTCTTAGTAGCGCAGGCTTGTGGCTGACTCCTCGATGATTTTAACATAGCTTTAGGAATGTGAAAATAGAGCTATGGGCTAAACTTATACTGTCAAAGGAAAAGAGCAATGAATTCCTCCTCAACGTGACACATACACGCGGTGGCTAGATACGGCATGTTTTTTTCTCTGATTTTACAGCGCTGTCTTTGTTAAACTGACAAGCTGTTCTGTGGAAATAAACACACCCAGCACAGCTGTCTGTCTGTCCAGGGCACTGAGCTTCCCAGGAGGATTCTCAGCTGCACTGGTACCTGCAAAACTCTGACATGCGAAATTACACGTGGGAGATAAGTGTGTGTGTGTTTGTGGGGGAGGAAGGTTTATGGCAGAAAGCACTAACGCAAATCACGTTACTGACTTTGTTGTTACTCTTACCCTAGACTATTTCTGTCCTCTAGTGGGAAATCTCTCCCTCAGACCTGGATTTCAGCCTGACTGTGAAGAGCTCCTCACTTTCCTGTACCATATATAAATTTATTTTCTCCCCCTTTATTCTGGCAGAGGGGATTCTTTGATGCTTTTTTCTCCTATGGAGTCTGTTTTCCGGTTGCTATGGCCATGCACAGCCAGGGAAGCAGGGTTCCCAGGAACTGGAGAAAAACGCAGTCAATGATAGCTTAGCACAGTACTTACTTCAAAGGAATAAATCAATTGTTCTGACTAATAGATTACACAGGCTCTGACATAAAGTTCAGGTCTCAGACTTCAAGCCTGGCTGTAAATAGTTGGAATTTGGTAAAAGGACAGTTTTTCCTCCGGGATTACCTCAGTTGGTCCAGGCTGGTGAGAAATCTGCAGTCAATTTAAGAAGTTTGTCATGGTCAAAACTAAAAAAAACATAACAAAACATCATAGAAGATAGAGATTTTAGCAGATCTTTGCTTTTTCCTGACAATTTCTTTAATGTTCTTCCAGGAGGTGTGGTAGACCATTCTGCTCAAAGGAACATTTGCCAGGAACTTAAATCACCTTCACGAGCCCTGTCTGAGATCTGGAGGCTGTTCCCTGGCAGCAGATTCAGGGCTGGGGTGGATTTTCTCAGGGAAGTTTATTTTGATGTTCAATGCCTGAATTGAACCTGGGGACTCTTGTGAGAGCTGTGACCAAAAGCTGCCAAAAGAAGTGACAAATTAGAGGGACCCAGGAGTTGCCTTGTTAGCCCTCAAGGACTGTTACAGCACAGCCTTGGGGCGCATGGGAATTGGCAGATGGGAATGGAGACAAGGATATTTTACATCCAATTCCTCATTTCTGAAGGTAGCCAACTTCAGAGAATGATGAAAGGCATTTTCCTAAGGCAGAGCAAACACATCCTTGTAACAGTTTAACTTAATTCCCAACTGTTAAAGCTTGGGGCAATCCAACAGCCCTTGCTATTTTGTATTTTTCCCTTCAATATGATAAAGCTGTACTGAAGACAAATGGAACTTTTGAGTCTGGAAAATGTTGATTTACTTCAGTTGAACCAATGCACAAGCTCACATCAAATTCCTTAGTTAGAAAAAATGCACTCAACAACCAAATAGGAGAGACCCTACATTCTTGAAATGAAACACTCTGACTTGCTGTTCTGAAACCATTTCACCTTGAAGTTCACCTAGCTTTCATTTTCAAAGTTAAAAAGACTTTCACCATCTCCTTCCCATATTCCATAAGCTTTGAGTTTAAACCAAAGCCAGCAAACTAAAAAACAACCATTTGTGCACTGTTGCATTGGATGTGCTACTCCTCTGTGAGCTTCTCCATTTCTCTGTGTCTTATTACACTTTTGGTCTTAATGCTGTCCTGCAGCGATGCGTTCCACAGTTGAATTGCACATGTGTTAAGAAAGGATTCTCCTCCCTCACTCCCAACTAAGAGCCTGCCTTGAACTTCAAAGCTGGTTTCCTCAGTGTATTTAAATAAACTGCAAGCTTGCAAGGGAATACATGCACCCATTTAACTTAAGGTGCATAATAAAGATGTAACAGCTCAAACTTACTTAGTTCTGTGGGTCTGTGCTTTAGATAGCTGGCAAAACTTCTGCTTACTCTTTGTTCACATAAATTGAAATTTAAACGTCAGCTCAAAGAGAAAACAAAAAACCCAGAGCCTCAATATGAAGCAGGGAGCACATTGACCTGACCCACAAAAATCCCTTCTTGGCACACTGCACTGTACTCAAAAAGTGAAATATTTTCCAGTGAACAGCAGCTCAGAGATAATTATTTTATAATGTTACCTGCTCTACTTGGGTGCATTTTCTGCTCGTTTCCTTCTACTGTGTAAATGCCTCTGATACACCATGGTCTGGTTACTGCTTAGGGAGCAGTGGGAATCTTGCATAGCTAGTTGTGCAAAGCTGAATTTGGATGTCAGCAATTTGTTATTGTTACCTCCTGCTGCATGATAGGGACATTTCCTGCAGAGTGACAGCTGGGTAATCTCTCACAGCATGTACCTGAGATTAAAAAACCTGATTAAAAAAAACCCTGAAAATCTCCTGTCTCTAAAGACTGCCAGGCAAGCAAGCATAAGGAGACAACAATCAGCTTGGACTCTAGAGATAAACTAAATAATTACCTGATGGTTATTAGTAGCTTATTAACACAAATCTAGTTTTATCAATGCAGGTAGAATTTTGTATGAAAGTATTTGATAAGCAGCAACAAAGGTTTCACTCCCTGCCACAGTAGCCTGCAACACCCTTGAGAGAGCATGGCAGTAAAAAAAATCACAGAAACTCGGGGCACATGAATGGGTAAAAGATAACTGTGGAAAGCGTGTGAAAAGAAGGGCATTGGTCCTATACATGCACAGACATTTGCTTCCAGAAGCCCAAAGCTAAGCATCCACTCTAGGAAGCCAGAGCTAGCACAATATTCTTGAGACCTGCTTTTGCATTAAAGGAAATACATATCTACGCACACATATACATGTGTGTATACGTATGTTGGATTTTTTTTTTTTCTAAGTTACAAGAATGATTTCCCATTTTCAGTTATTTAAGGAGAAATTATCGCAGTGACTCGGAACATAAGGGCTGCCTGCTTTTTAATCAGCACAGCTTCTGGGTTTCCCACGAAAGCAGCAGCAGCCAGAGCTGACCCTCAGTGCAGACTGACCCAGGCCAGCCCCTTCCTCACTTCCCCACATCACCATGGCTTTCGGCAGAAGAATGCAAAGCAGTTTCTTTTCTTTTTTTTTTTTTTTTTTTTTAGTGTGAATAGGCAAAATATTTAAGCTTTGAAATAACTAATTACACTCCCTTTGAGCTATCCCAAGGACAGTTTCAAACAAAATGACAGAGGATTGCTGATAACTCCATATATTTTTTAGGTAACAAGGAGGGAAGCAGCGAGGCTTTGATGAGGGTGCCTGTGGCAGGCTGAGCAGGAGCCTGCCAGAAAGTGTCACGTCCCTGCCACCTTGTGACAAGGTGCTACAACTGCAAAACCCCGAAGCCTGCAAGCCCTGGAGCTTTTGGAGACAGCTGGCTCTCCTCCAGGATGCCCAGAGGGAAACACAAGGGCAGGTGTCCACCCTCAAGGGTTCATGCAGAGCCCAAGGCAGGGATGGAGTCACTGCCATGCTGTTTGGGGACTAGACCCTTCCTGCAGGTGACAGTGGCTTGCCCTCTCCCTGGGGTAGGGAGACCTCCAATGTCCATTGCAAGCCCTGCTTTGCCAACATCCAGGTGCTGTATTAGATGCTGGCAGGGGTCGAGGCTTTTTAGAAGATCTCTGGACTGCCTGGACAAGAGGCAAAATCCTCCCATCACAGGGAACGGGACCTCAGAAGTTCCCACACTGAGGCAGCGAGAGTGGTGGTCCTTAGCGGAGAGCCCAGATATCAGTTTTCAGTGGTTGGCTCTGCTTTTCCTCCTAGACAGAGCTCTGCAGAGAGCTTCAAACTTGGCTGTTTAAGAGAGGGGAAAAATAGGTTAGCCAAGTTTTTTATCCAGACTTATCTGATGTTTTTGCCTGCTTTGCCTCTTCCTGACTTCCTTGTCCTAAGAAAACAGCTGCCTTTGGCCTTCTAAGGGGAACTTTTATGTAATGCTTGAAAAAACAACAAAAAAGTGAGTTTCTTATTTTTAAAGCCTCAGCCAAGGAGACACGTTATCGCAGCTTCTCCATCCCCACTGCATGCAGAGCTGTGGCACTGAGCCAGCACTGCTCCTCCTCCATTTCGTTCCCAAATCTGCTGGGATAACTGAAGGTTACTTTGGTTTTCCATTGTTCTGGTTTTCCTGCAAAAGATCTTTTAGTGCCATTAGCCCTTGATGGAAAGGGCCTTCCTGCCTCACACGCTATGTGACAGGTTACACAAGCTGCAGCAGCCTTTGCTCCAGCTGGGGAGGGGTTTCTTCTTCCACTGGTGCCTGGCTGTCCCAGAGGAAACCTAGCTCTGCTGTGTGGTGGCTACACACATGCTGGGAAGAAGTCATTGCGGCCATGCAGAGCTTACATATAGTTTTTCAATGGTATTTAGGCACCTAATTTGGCTCCCACTGAACTTGGTAGAGCTGGACACACAAACAGATTTGTGGCACTGATGCTGTAAAGGATGAGGGGTCATCTGTGGGAGAGAGGTACATTAGCTTTAATATTTGCTTTGCAGAGATGTAAACACCTGAAGGAAGAATTTTTCATTGCAAGAGTTTTCCAATGGTAATTACATGCTACAAAATTCCAGTGCAGGGAAACAGAGTCATCAGAGGCATTGTGGTTCAGCGTGCAGACAAAAATTATGATGACCATAGCCAACTGTTGTCCCAATTTAGGTAAAGCAGATACCCACTACCTTGGCCAGGTCACTGACGACTCCACAGGACATCAACAAGGCCACTGGGAATATAGCCAAAGAAAGGGACTGGCAAATCTAAGCAACGAATGATAAAATGCAATTGAAAGAATTTACTTTGCTCAAAACCATGATGCTCAGCTTTCCACAGATTTTGTAACAGGTTGGTTTCACCATCAACGAAAAGACAAGATGTCTGGTTATATAGTCCTAACAGTAATCAGCTGAGTAAAGGAACAAAGAGGAAAGCCAAGAGGTTCACCATCATTGCTAATGTAAGAACAAGGGGTAGCAAGTCAGGGTATCAGAGTTCAAAACAACAAAAGGAGACGGTTACTTATGAAATGGCTTGGAGGCCTATGGAATTCATTGCTGGAGTATGGTTTGGACACAAAGAGCTTAAATAGGCTCAAGGGGAGGTTCAAAAACCATGTGGAGAAGAAATCCTTTAAGGGTCACTAAATACATAAAATCACATCCCCATCAGGAAGTTCTTGAATGAAAAGTAATTATACAAAGAGGGAGCAGTGTCACACATGCTTGCCCTTTTCTTTCTATCTTTCAGGCACAATTTTAGATACCTTTTAAAGCTTTAAAAAACTATTTTAAAAATAATATTAAGTAGTATTAAAAGTAGTATTTGTACACTACTGCAGAAATAAGAATTGCCAACAATGGGGCCATACCAGTCTTTATGGAGCAGAGCCACAGAAACCTGTAACAGAAATGTGATGGGCTAAGTCACCGCACAGTGAGTGCAAACTTCCATATGAGTTGGCAATTCAGCTCCTCTACATCAGAAATCTAACTAGGAGAAGCCAATCTTGGGCATCACAAATGGCAAGATAAAACAACACACACTGAGGATGTGCCTTAAGAATATCACCAGTACAACTTCCCCATCAAGTAATAGTACAGATGCAGCCTTAAAAAGCACTACACAAAACAGCAGACAAGTCGTCCAAATCTTACATAGTGATAATCAAAAGCTTAAACAGAATAGGACACAACTAAAACAACTAGAAGACGGTGCCAAATAGCCTATATATTTGAGACTGAGGAACGACAAGGGGGAAGAGGTGGTGACCGGTCCCTGCACTTTTCAGTGGGGCAGGTTCCATGAATTACATTCCTACAGCCCAGTGCATGTTTCTTACCTGACCTGTGTTCAATACATACTGGGAGTCACCAGATTCTGGGTGGATTTTTTGGATACATAGCCCAGACAGTTCTGGATACAAAGTCCAAAATAAAAGCACATTAGATAGTTTATTTAGCTGTATTGCTTACATCACTTGAATCACGGTCCCCTTGAACAACTGCATTGTGTCAGGTAGTCAGTGGGTTTTGGATCAAATCTTAGTAGCACATGCTAACTTACAACAGTTTACTGACCCATTGTAAATTGTTTTACACCTGCATACCTCAATCACCAAGACTTTCAGTGCAAGAATCTACAGGAAATGAGAACCTGAAGAAATATGTCTGCAGCTCTTTCATCTAGCTGGGCCAGCACTGCCAGGCTGGAAAGTAGGATTTTGTTGGGGTGGGAGCATTGCAATTTTGGAGGAACAAAACTATGATTACTTACCCTTTTCCATCCTCATCTTTTAGGGGATAGATTTCTTTTGTAGAGAAAGAAGTTCTTACATCTGGGTAAAAGGATTGTATCTTTTCAGAGGTCATCTTGAGACAGCCTAAATAACTAGTCAGTGGTAGAAGTAGAGATAGGCAGATTCAGTGGAAATAGTGCTCTTGTCCAACACAACAGGAATTAAAGGATATCAGGCAATGAAAATAGCATGCTTAAAACGCAGACCTAATGAATATACCTTATGAAAATTTTTATTTAGCTATGTGGTCTCTCTCTGAGCAGCTGGCTTGATCAAAGAGCTAAATCTTTGTAAGTGGAAGCAATATTCGCTTGTTCATGTAGACCCTCGCTTATGGATTTATTGCTTATGCACAAGAACAGTTAGATTTCCTGTAACAGGATCAAGACATCAGGCACAGTTTTTATGTGTGTATATATATATTTAATATATATTTCATCCTACGTATTACAAAAATCTAGTTGCATAAATCAGTGCAGACAACAGCGCTGAGGAAAGAACCATTCCTCCTAAAGTCTATCCAGTGTTAATTTCCTTTTGTAGATTTGTACCACCTGACACCTTTGCAATAATGGCCTGATGTATCAAAGCAGGCACACAATTAGCTCTAAGGACATTTTTAGACTGTCCATTCATATTCAGCAAACATGGCAGCACCAAGGTTTAAATGGTGAGTTCTTAACAGTGGTACAATGACCTCCTGAGGGACTTCCCACTCATAGAAGCTGGCAGGCCACTTTCCACTTAAACAGTTAAGCACCTCCATGCTAGGAGTACTTTTGAAAGTCTCCTTTAACCAGAACAGACCTGCTTGGAGAGATGATGTTTGAAAGCCTGTCAGAATCCATTTGAGCACACTGTTATCCCAGCACAAAGTAGGAGCTTGAAAACAGCAGACAGGCTGACACTTCTAAGCCTTCCCTACACATCTTAGCTATGTCAAGATAGGCATCTGAGGAGAAATACGTATGCCCTGAAGATTTAGTTTGAGAGCTTTTGGATGGATAATTGATTAAAATAGTCCTTGCATGGAGGGTAAAAGCAGGTCACAGGTGCTTCTTCTGAACTGAGCAGCAAGTATCCATTCATTAGCTTTCTTGGTAGGATCAAATAACGAAAGTGTTGGTGCAGTGTTTGATATCTACAGGAAAAGCAGCAGTAAAAAAGAAAAAAGGAATGGGGATCAGAGGAAGGGCATGACACAGGGAGGTTGCAGACCCTTTGCTATTTCATAGGAGAAGTCCTACAGTCCACAGTAGATGCTTGAGGTCTGTGTATGTTAGTTTGAAATCAGTGGATCAGCATAATTGAAGACACTTAGTTCTACCAGTGAAGGTTAATAGAGATTCTTTAAATACACTTGTAAAGGTACAAGTTGTCTCTGTCCCGATGCTGAGCCAACTAGAGGCCAATGAACATAGCCAATACTGTCTTTGGTCTGGGCTAACTTGCCTTGCCTTTAAACCTTCTCCACCTGGTAAAGTAGCAGTGACAATTCCCTACGCTACCTGAAAAAGTCCATAGCACTTCTGGTCAGGGTTTAAGCTTTAAATATCCCTTGTTCTGCAATTCAAAAGCACATTACAGTGTAGCGTTCGCTACATATCAAGGTGCCGCGATTAGATCACTGGTCGGCCCGGACCAGGGAAAGAGACAGATAACACACACAGTGTGAGCGCCAACTTCCACCTTTTATTGCGCAGTTAATGCCTTTTATACTAACAAGGGTAGGCGGGATTACAGATACGTCATAGGGCTGCGACTAACCCTCCATCTTTCCATGACATCACGAGATCTTCCGAACGCCAAACCCTACATCTCCCCCTCCCTACGACTAGCTAGCTTTTATTGTTATAAACAGTTCTACACAAAGAAATAACTGTGTAAAGTACTATGAGCATAAGCATATTTCTACAACTAAGTTGAAACACTGTATCTTAAACACACCTAAATGTCCCATTTACCCTGCAGAGCAAGGAGCTCCTTCACAGAGAATTCACACAAGTGGTAAATGGAAAGTTAAGGCTAGGAAAGAATTACTTCTATTACTTTATAAAGTTTATCGTTGGTACGCTGATGTTAAGGCTTACTGTCTGGGGCATCCAGATTCCCGGCTGTGAGCGATTCTGACTCTTCTGTTGACACTTGTTCGTACACAATGTTTTCAGCTCTGTCTCTGACAGCCGGATCCCATAAGGACACGTATTGATGGGCTCTGAGAAGGATGTCATCCGGATACACATCGGGCCCCCCAACTGTTTTTGCTTGCCCCTGCCAGAAATTTGTAGCGGATACCCAAGGTGTCACAAGCCAGGAAAGGATGACAGCGATCTGTAAGAAAAAACACTCAAACACTATGAGGTTAGGGCAGGACGAACCATACGACTAGGGACCCATTTCAGTAGCCCTTCAGGTGTCTGTACACAGGCATACCCTCGCCTGAGACAACGCAGCTCAAACGGCCCATCCCATTGGCGTGTCTGAGGGTCACGCACGCGAACCAACGGGTAAGGGCCTTTCTCTTCCATATTCGTAAAATGTCATTGCACCGCCATCTGCTCCAGGTCCCCCCGAACTGTCTGATTTAATGAAGTTAACGCAGTTAACAGAAGACGCTGTGTACGGAGAACAGGTGAGTTATCCCGTAACCAGGAGGGCTCCGCCTGCTCCCCCTCCCTAAGCCGATCGAGCAGGGTCTTTAAGGTTCGATGTGCTCATTCTACAATGGCCTGGCCGGTGCTATTATAAGGGATGCCATTTTTACTTAACAAGCTGAACAAGGTAAAATTATTACAATAGCTAAAATCACAATAACTACAATAATGCCCATAATTCTTTGAGCCAACCCGTTACCCCTAATGACCCGAACCATGAGGACTATGAGGAAGATGAACCATCCATACATTCTTGTGTCATCTTGCTCCACGAACTCAGCCCAGCAATCGGTAGGTGCCAGCTTTCCATGGGCGTCCCCACAGAGGCAACGATGGCCTCACCGTACACCAGCCCGATGCTCTTCAGAAAATCCTGGTATTTATACATTTGCAGAGGAACGGGTTTCAGCACATGTGGCCAGTGGGTGCCAAAAGTCTGCCTCGGTTGCAATCTATGACGCATGTGCTCACTGGCCAGGTGCGCTGCACGAGTCATAGCCATCTTGTCTGTTGGTTCATGGGCTTTATGATGCGGTTGCGGTGCACAGAGAATCTTGACCTGTTATGTTAGCCAAAGTGACCTATACATTAGTTTTTGACTGAGGTGGTATTCATATTGCCACACCATCTATGATGCTCCAGATGATGATGGTCGTGCAAATTCAACAGGAGTCCGTCATGGGCCTGTATCTGTGGAAACACAATCAACCTCGTTCCCAGGTTATTAATGGAAATAGACCTTACCCCTAATTTTGGCTTTAACTAACTTTTACGTTTACCCCACACTGTCTTCCCGTAATCACACTATGTTTAATCAAATTATGCTTAACACACTTTTTACCTAAAGCAAGTTCTATATACAATAAGGCACGCTGTTCTAAAAACCTCTCTGAAGGACTCAATGTCTGCTATTCCTCTAAAGTGTAATACTCTATTAGTCAGAATCTGTCGGATCAGTGGCTCCAGCGCCCGCCGGTGCCGTGCCAGTTGCCATTGGGACAATTCCGGGTCCAGCATCAGTGTGAAGCCATGGCTTGACCCACTTAGCCGGGATCCAGCGAAGGCCTTGATCTGTAAGCAGACACATATACCCTCTCCCAGTAAGTTTTATTTCTGCTGGTCCGCACCATTTCCCGGATTCTGGGTCCTTATACATTACCATGATTCCTGTACTTTGTTGCGTCCTTTTCGCCTGTAAAAGAGCATGATGCACTACCATTGGTGGGTCTTTGTAATCACCTGTCAATCTAAGATAATTTAGCACAAATAAGGCTTTGGCCAATCGTTCCTCTGGGAGTAAGCCCTGGGTTCCCCCCTTTTGTTTTTCCAGCATGCTCTTTAAGGTTTGGTTGGCCCGTTCGACAATAGCCTGTCCTGTGGGAAGATGTGGAATACCCGTACCATGGTGAATTCCCCACAAATTACAAAATCGAGCAAATTGTGTAGAACCATAGGCCGGGCCGTTGTCCGTCTTAATTTCCTTAGGCACACCCAGCACTGCAAAAGAAGCGTGAAGATGTCATTCAATATGTAAGGCTTTTTCTCCAGTTTGTACCATGGCCCACATGGCAGCAGGATAGGTATCAACACACACATGCACATAATGCTTTGCACCAAACCACACGACATGGGTGACATCCATTTGCCACAACTGCAATGGCAAAAGACCTCGTGGGTTAACCCCACAGCCCAAGCCCAGCTCTTCCTTTTGACAATCAGGGTATGCTTTGACGATACCTTGGGCATCAGAGCGGTAAGTCAAATTGCTTTGCTAACATCCTAGCGGGTTGGTGCAAGAACGATTCCCTGGAGGAGGCTCCCATGCTGCTGCAACCAATTGGTCAGCTCTGTCATTTCCCATTTCTCATCTGCACGTGCGGTCCTACCAGAGGGGCCATATCGTCATTAGTGATACCGCAAAGATTCCACACCCACTGGATATCTCCCACAAGCTTCTGGACATCATGTACCATTGAAATTTCTAATGTTATTTGAACCTTCTGAGGTTTAACATTGCTAGCATCTATGTGCCACCCCAAATACTTCCAAGGTGCTGCCTTTTGCACCTTTTCAGGAGCAATTATTACTCCACGATGGCTTAAGATGTCCTGCAATTGAGTTAAAATTTCATCCTGTGGCAAGTTCCTTCCCACTATCAAAATGTCATCCATATAATGATAAATAATTAACTGAGGAAACTGCTTTCTTACAGGCTCTAATGCCCAGGCCACATACACCTGACACATCGTGGGGGAATTGTGCATTCATTGCGGTAACACGACCCAATAGTATCTCTTATTGGGCTCTGCCTTGTTAATCGATGGTACCGAAAAGGCGAACCGTTCAGTGTCATCTGGGTGCAAGGGAATGGTGAAAAAACAATCCTTTAGATCTATAATTAACAAATCCCATTCTTCTGGAAGCATAACTGGAGATGGCAAACCCAGCTGCAGGGCTCCCATACTGTGCATCACTGCATTCACAGCTCTGAGATCATGTAACAGTCTCCATTTCCCACTTTTCTTGGGAATGGTAAATATTGGTGTATTCCATGGACTAGTAGAAGGAACAACATGTCCTGCTCTCAATTGGTCCTCAACTAACTCTTGTATTTTTAGCAGCCTTTCAGAATTTAGCGGCTACTGATCAATCCAAACAGGCTCATCTGTTTTCCAGCTAATTTTCAGGATTGGCTGCCCCTCAGTGACCACTCCTAAAAAGGATGGGTCACTAACATTGTCTTCATTTGGTTCAGTAAATCACGGCCTATGAGGCCAAACAATTCAGTTGGGGTAGTCATGATATACGGACGCATCGTAACGTGTTCACCGTCGGGGAACACAAATGGGTAATGGGTAGCTGACTTACTAAGGTGGCTTGTGTGCCTGCTATCCCTGCAATGCCAAAATTTGGATTGATCAGTGGCCATGATGGAGGCCAAATGCATCGTGAAATAATCGTAACATCAGCTCCTGTATTGATTGTCATCGGTTTCTTGACGATAACTCCGTCAGGCCCTTCCAATTGCACTACTTCTGGTTTACCTCTTGTTATGTCCATGGCAAAGTATACCTGCGGTTTCCCTGTGGAGCCGAATCCACCATCTCCACGTTGTACTTCACCTGGGTTCGGAACACACGACCTGAATGGAACTAATTGTGCTATTCTGGTACCTTTAGGAATAGAAACAGGAGGGATTAAAACATGAATCATAATTTTCACAGTCCCACAATAATCTGCATCAATAAGCCCTAGGACTACCAGAATTGCTTTTAGAGCTGTTGAAGATTGCCCCATTAAAAATGCACTAAGCCCAAACCCCAATGGTCCCTTTATGTTGAATGTGTACTGCAGTTTCCACGTCCACTCTGGAGCTTCCTGCAGTGGCGGATCTGGTAGTTGCGAGGCTGCCTGAGGGCCGGCAGCCCAAACCCCTTGCATTTGTGTCGTCGCGCGAGGGGCCTTGGCACTCGGTGTAAAGTTTCCCTTCTTCCTGCATTCTTGGTGGTATGGTTATCTTTCTTACAACTGTTGCACCGTCTTTTTGTTAGCAGAAACTCTACATTGGCTCTTGATGTGTCCAAGTTTACCACAATTAAAACACTTGACCGAGGGTTTCTTACTGGCTTTATCAATAGGCAGATTCCGTATTGACTCACAGCAGTCTTTAATTTCTCAAGGACTTTCCAGTGAAATGCCTCCCATCTTTTCTGTCCATTATTTTGTACAACAACTGGGAATGCTTGGAGCATAGTCCCGTCCACAAGGGCATCTTTTATTACTCTCCTCCAATGCCTCTCCCTCTCGTCTGCAGCGGCTACTGCAGGCGGCTCCGCGTCTATCGCGGGCGCAGTTGGTTTCACCGTCTCTGGTTCCACGAGGCAGGATGGATCAAAGGATGGTACGCACCACTGCAAGTGGGCGGAGGGGGGGGCGGAAAGGGAGGGGCCGAGGGAGGGGGTGCAGATGACGGCTCAGCAGGCATAGGCTCAGGCAAAGGCTCAGGAGGCTCAGTCCGCTCTCCCGGCAAGGGCACCTGATTTCCCCCGTGGGGGGGTGTTTCCTCCTCTGCCACAGTCTCCAAACCCCGCTGCCTCCCAGTTATCACCTCCGCGGGTGGCTGTTCCTCCCAGTCTCTCAACTGATGGTATAAATCTCCCTTGACATCCTTGCCTGGAGCCCAGTCCAAGAGGCATTCCTCTAAGTCCTTCCAAACCACCCGACGCAACTCCTCCCATGGATACTGCGGAGGGGGCACATCTGGCCCCGCTGGTGCCGTCCCTGCAGGAAGAACCTCCGTCTCTGCCGTACCCTCCGCGTCCATGCCCTCAATCAGAGATGGACCGCTCTGTGAACCCCGCTCCATGGCCACCCACTCCGTCCGAGTCTGACTTACCGTCCCTGGGGGCACTATCTCCCGCTGTTCCTGAGGCGGCGCTTCATCCGCAAACAAAGCAGCTCGCGCCACCAACCAGCACGCCCCAGCCTTCCGTCCTGCCGTGACCGCCTTCTCCACCTTTCCCCAACTTTGCAATCGTTCAGCAGCTCCGCGCTCGCCTGCGAGCGCAGATTGGAGCAAAGACTCCCGAATCTCTCCCCATTTGGGAGGGCTCAAAACTTCTCTAGGAGACCCAATGTCTCCCCGGCGCAGCATCCATAGGATGCATTCGCCCGTGGGGCCCTTCCTAATCGTTCCGCGGGCACCCACCTCATCAGCCAATACTTTTAATACCTTAATCACTTGCACAAGTTCCATCGTCGCCTGTGCGACCGATCACGTCGGGGTCACCACTATGTAGCGTTCGCTACATATCAAGGTGCCGCGATTAGATCACTGGTCGGCCCGGACCAGGGAAAGAGACAGATAACACACACAGCGTGAGTGCCAACTTCCGCCTTTTATTGCGCAGTTAATGCCTTTTATACTAACAAGGGTAGGCGGGATTACAGATACGTCATAGGGCTGCAACTAACCCTCCATCTTTCCGTGACAGCGTGAGATCTTCCGAACGCCAAACCCTACATTACAGGACAGTTTATATGTAGCATAAGTGGAGCTTAGAGACAGAACAGTCATAGGTCCTGTTATTCTCAGCTTTGGTGTGGGTGTATTCACACCCCATTGAGTTCTACTTTGAGTACGAGACTTTAAAACCCTGTCAACAGCAGAGACGTTTTCTAAAACCTTCCTGCCTTTGTTTGCACCAGCTCAGATTCATGCAAGCCTGCAAGCTGGAGGTGATCAGCCACCAGCAACGGATTTAACACCATGGCAACCTCATAGATTAGATTGGGGCCTAATGACATGATGTTAAGAATGCCTGTGGCAGCCAGCAACCTGTCTGTCTTAAGGCTGCTTGCAAGCAGGAAGCGATATTGCCTGTCCCACAATATTATGTGCTCTTACATTTTACAGAATGATTAGCCACGGAATCTTTAAGAAAAGGAAAGGATTTTTGAAGACTCCTACTGTAAAAGCAATCCAAGGGAGAAGAATGTTATATCCAGTGCCTCTGAAAGTCCCATGAAGGTGGAGTGCAGAACTATTTCCCTGGGCATGATAGTTTAAGAAAGAAATAAGTGAAAGCATAGTGTAGAAAAAGAAATAAATTCTAGGTTTAATGTGCTGGGATGGACAGGATCCTTAGGCCTCTTCCTTGTGTAAGAGAGCGTGTAGTCTCTGTGTAAACATGTGCAGAACAAGCATTGCACAGCTCAGGTAACAGGCCTGTGGGCATAGTACAGCAATGAGGGGAACGGAAGAGCTGCAAGAAAAAGGAAGGATAATTTCCTTTGGAAAGATAATATTTTTGTTCCCTAGTAGCAGGCATTTCAGGGAGGAATGGTTTTGCTCTTACCTTGATCTTGGCTGAAGGTGTTTTAACTGTGCAGAGTGCAGTAAGAGTACATGAGAATTCCAACTGACCCCAGAGCTGTGCAGTTCCTGCCCAGACACCATGCGTTCAGCGTACCTGTGTACATACGTCTGCATATGTAGTTCTTTGGCAGCTCATACAGGACCTGCAGGGAAAAAGCCTATCTTAAAAAGCACAAAAAGACATAAGTATTTCCGTAACAAGAACATACGCTCCTCCTCACCACTCATCCTTGACTACATGAGGATTTTTCCAGCAGATGGCAACAGCAGACCAGTTTGTAGTGCAAGGCCAGCGTTTGCAGGCTGCAAAAAAGCTCTGTGCTGTACTGTACCCAGCACACCTTCCACAGATCGGCTTCTTCCACTCCCTGTAACATGCCCGCTTAGTACCCCCGGGCACAGTTAGTAACAAGAGCAGAAGTCAGCGCTGCGGATAACTGTGGTACAAACTCTGGAGCCCTCAGTTTCTGACCTAGTTGTGTTTACAGGCCTTAAAATGTACCCTCTCCTTTTTAAACAGCTTAAAAATATGGCTCTCCCTGGATAAGCATAATTTATCTCCTATATGTCCTTTGGAAAATAATCGTGCAAAGGGCAGTTAGATTAGGAACACAGATGAACATGAATCACAAGAAATTCAAAGTGTCTGACCGGTGTTTTGTCAAAAGGTGTCTCTTCCCTGCCATGCATAGAAGCTGGACACAAGGCCCAAAGTTTTAACCACATTCTTGTCATTGCTTCTGAGCCATCTTAAGCAGCTGCTCTTAGGAAGTGCTTGTTATTGCCTCGGAAAGTTGATTACCCTGGTTGAAACTGTAGACTCAGCTCTTGGCCTCTGAAGGAAACAGTTTTGCCGTGGACCCCAGGTGCTGCAGATATCCATGGAAAGATCAGGGAGACTTTGCAGCCAAGCTCCACCTCACTCTACCCAGGCCCTGGGGAAGACGTGGGAGTTATATTTACTAATCATCACCCCTGCACCATTGTTTTTGCATCAAAATTATGAAAGCACTATTGTTTTTAATAAATCACTATGTTTTGTCATTTGCAAAGTATAATATGAATGAACCTTGAAGACATATAACACAAGATAAGTTTACAGCTGAAGGCTCCAGTCTCTTTCTCCAAAACTTAATCAATGTGTAGCTTTCCCTTAAGCTGAAGTACAGGCCAGATTCAGGCCGTTCAGATGTAACACAAAGCCTGGGGAGCACTGGAGAGGATGTGAATGTCAACTGACTTGGAAATAAAAAAGTGGAAAGAATTAATTGATAATGAATCCCCTGCAGAAATTATACAAGGGATGCACAGGGGAGAAATGCCTGAAAGCCAAAGCCATGCTTCACTGGGATCTAAGCTAGCAATTTTGCAGTGTCGCTGCACGCAATTTAGTTTTTACTGAAATTAGTAAGCAGTGGCCATCCCGGGGCAGGCGTCACATCAGAGCCTTACCAAGCTGTAAGAAATTTCAAGCCCCTGCAGGTTATTGTCCCCAAACTCTATTCAGTTCTCAGGAAAAGGGTGATATTGGTTGTCATTATTACTGTGTTTGCTAAATGGAAGAGCTGCTGCAGTGCTCCGTCCTCTTCACTTGATTGATGCTCTCAGTTGTGTTGCAAGTGAATGCCACAATTCAGCTATGTTTCACTTCCCCATGTATTTTCTGTGCAGGGGACTGCAATGCTATTTTAACTCTTTCCTGTTCTCACATACTTCAAGAATACATCTTCAGGAAAAAACAGTATGTTGAAGAGCAAACTGCCTTCTAACTGCCTTAAGATCTTTTATCACTCATGGTAACTCATGACACACTCGCTGCATGTGTGGTCTTTATATTAATGCTGTTTACAAATTATGTGAATAAATCCAAATCTAATGGAGAAAGTTTCCTTTTGCTCACATTTCAATACAGGGGCAGAATGATCACCTTGAAAAGAACTTTCCTCTACCATTGGTAGATGCAAAAGAAAAAATCCAACATACAAACACTTGCCACACCACAGCACACAAAACTACTGCTTTTAATTAGTGAGGCTGAGGACTTTTCAGTCGTTCTTTTGCTCTTCTAATGAGGAGAATTGCGAGGTGTCTTTGAACTAGCTACAGACTTGAAAGATGTAGTAAACAAGGATTCTTTATACCATTTCTGGTAAAAGCTTGTCCTGACAGATGCTGCCTTCCTCCTGAGGTTTAGACCAGTTTGATTTTTTTTTTTTTCTTTAACCTCTGAAGCATTTCATAACATGATGGGCAAAGGCCCAGCAGTAATTATACTGATTGTGCGTTGGAAGTGTAGACAGAAGAAATGGTTGGAAATCATTGCTGTTCTCAAAGCTGACACTGCTGGGTCCTTAGGTCTCAATCATTACAGCCCACATTTCTAGGAGGCTCTGCCCAGCAGTCCTGGTGCATACAGACCTTGGATCCCTCTGGAGCTTGGAGACTGCTTGCTGAGATACCTATGCAAGCTGAGCTCTCTGCCACAACCCCCAGGACAAATCAGATCCTCCCTACTGCTGCTCCAGGGTTGTGCCTACAGAAGTAGGGAGGGAAGGAGAGGAGTACAGGTTAGCACGATGGCAGTGTACAAACTGCCACGTGTCACTCATGTCTGCTGAAGAGGAAATCTTATTTTTCAAAAGTTTCCATTGTGACATACAAAACACTGAATGCTTCCAAATCCGGAAGTGATAGCCTGGCACGGTGCCCTGGGTCATGTCTTACATAAGAGTTAGTTGTCTCCTGTACAGTGCTCTTTATCCTACTTTTACAGTTGGTCGCCAAAGCTACCTTAAATCATAACAGTGAGGCCTCTGTATGACTGTGCTTGCTCTTGCTTAGCTCCCTTCCTGTTCCTCAGGCTTCAGAAACTACCAAACCCCTCAGGTTTTCCTGCTGGCTACCTACTTGCAGCCCTCTTCACACCGACTGGGTTACCAGTCAGGTTTTCTAATGCACATGGCATGACAGCCAGGGACCTCCAAGAGGTGCGTTGTCTGTGTGAGAGACAATTATATGCCTGTGAAAAAAGTTGAGTGATGTTGGAGCTATGAAGGTGCAAAATAATTAGCCCTGAAGGTTGGAAGACCTTCTGATTATGTCAAGCACACACTCATTAGCCTCTGGACAATTTACCTGACTGTTAAGAGAGGACTATTTCTGTGTGTTAGGGTTGGTTTAGTCTCCATCCATGCTGTGTTCATCTGGTTCT
The DNA here is from genome assembly GCF_947461875.1 of Haliaeetus albicilla. Classification (NCBI taxonomy): domain Eukaryota; kingdom Metazoa; phylum Chordata; class Aves; order Accipitriformes; family Accipitridae; genus Haliaeetus; species Haliaeetus albicilla. The sequence continues at coordinate 31,277,985 of NC_091489.1, forward strand.
GGGTTGATACCACTGCCCTGGTCCACAGAGGCTTGTGCGCATCCACCCATCAGCACAGGCAGTCTTTGATGCCGTACCAGCCCGGAAGAGATTTGAGTGAGCCATTTTGACTGTGTCAGCACTGCCATTGAAGCCTGCATTTGAATCCCAAATTTTGACAGAGCAGTTTTACCCAAGTTTTCTGCTGATAGCTACACAGTCCAGCTTCTCTGCTGTTTCCAAAAGAGGAAGGCTTCAGGTGTGTCCATCCCATAGAGACCCGAGGGAGGGACTCTGGGGGAGCCCTCTGCACTGACTTGAGGGGACCAAAGGGGGTCTGATCCTGAATTTAAGGGCTGCTCTTCCCAGGAGACCAGTCGGGGCCAGGATTCAAGCTGATTGTGCAGTGTAACATCCCCTCAGAGAGAAGACGCTCTGAATCCTTTTAGTTACCTTGTTCCCTGAGGTTTGTCTTAAAGAAACCTAGTTACGGTCATCCCTGCTCTGCTTAAAGATTGATGGAGTAGGTTCAGATGGCCAGTTACTGTGAGCTTTTCACTGGTGCAGACTAGTAGTTTCCAGGAAACTTTACAAGACAAAACTTATATCCCCAATGTCATTTTAAGTCATTCTGAACTTCAGAGAAGTTCAATTGCAAAAGTCAAAGGAAAACTAAAATGTACAGACTGATGCACAACCGCAAGGGACAGGAAAGGTGGACACTAATATTGAAATAGCTATAAGCTTCAACTGTTTCTCAGCAATGTTATATTTCTAACGGGAGAAGGAAATAAAGCAGCATACAGCCACTTAGTCCAAATTAAAGCAATACAGAGTAATTAAACTTCCATTTATCAACACAGATGGCCAGCACAAAAATATCAGTGTCTCTTCCTCAACATCTATCCGATAAAGGCTTTTTGGCTGTAATATTGACATTTTTGTGACTATTACCTCATTGGAGACTTGCCTACACTAAAATAAAAAAAATTGCTGCTTTAAAGCACTAAATTCTCTTTACTGCAGCCAGTGTTTTACTGCTATATATTGGAGCATACTGGGCGGCTTATTTTCATTCAGAAAAATCAAATAAGCTTTACCAGTACAAGGACCCTCTACCAGTAGCAGAACTGCATCTGCCATTATGCTAGCACTAGTGTAATTAAAGAGGTCAGAAATCAGGTACCAACAACAACATAACTTTTTTTTTAGTGCTAGGTAAAGCAAAGTACATGCCTCTAAAAAGTTAAATCTGCTGAGGTTAATGCATTAGGGATTTTGGGTGGTTTTTATTTGTGCTGTGCTCTTGCACCCTGTGCCAGGTACTTCATTAACATAGCAAACCATGATTTTTTGCCTGGAATTCATGAATATTCATTTATGGGCAGCTTTAAGCACCAAATTGAATTGGGACACAGTACATGGCAGTATAATTTGTTGGAATAAACTGGTCTACCGGAGAACAATATTTTGAAAGATTTTAAGTGTTTGGGGAAAGAGCTGGCAAAGCCTGCAATCCATTTCACTCTTCCCAGCGTGAGGTAAACCTATCATCAGACACTGGCTTCTAAAACAAAATCTGGCAGATTTGAAGTTTACCACATTATGTCTCCCAATCTGCTTTCTTAGACTTTTTCTTCCTCAAACACTGAGGCTGCATTGCATTTTCCCTACTATTCTGAGAAAACAGAACACTTTGCCAATATGCTCCTTACTTTAGGTTATTTTAAATCTCTGCAGAAACTCACACTTTCTTCTGTAGCCAATGCCTATTGTTTATGGAAGCAGTTCCAGTTTACTTTCTATAAGAAAAAAAATAAAAATTAATCTACTGCCTCGAAAGCACTGCAAGTATTTGCATTGTTCTCCCACATTGTTTTGCTTACAAAAAGGAATTCTTTGGAACCATGGAGGCATTAAGTCTCCTTTGCTCACACTTTTTCACCCCCCTGCTCTCAAATAGTGGCTTTCAAGCTGTGACCTTTCTTTCATGGAGGCCAGCTTGTTATTTTGGGTTGGATTTCCCTGCCGATTGTTCTGTGTTTCCTCCCGCGCTGCTCTGCGGTGAGGTTGCTGCTGCCGTTCCTGGCGGGGTGACCACCCCGCGCTCATAACCCAATCGAGCACAAAGCCCTGGCACTCTTGGGTTGCTGCATGTAACCATGGGAAGAATCAGACCACTGGCAGCCTTTCCTATCTTCACGGGGATGGCCAAAAAACTCCTCAGTTGCTCATAATAGCCACAAATTATAAAAAACTGGCAAAAGCAGTCATTAGCCACCTTGTACAAATAGTATATAACCATCATTCCGATGCTAAGAAATGCAAGAGCAGCTTTCTAGAACCACCTTCAGAGAGCTTCGTCCATGAGTGTCATAGTAAGACCCACATAAAAGCCTGATCTTGTGTGCCTAACAGCTGATACACTTCTCTGCACATCACCCAATAGGAATAAATACTTGCCATCAGATGCACGCTCTTTCTCTTAAAAAAGTTTTTTTCCTTAATATTAAAAAACTTTTGGAAGGACAGGCAGAATTCATCCCTTTTTGCATAGTACCTCTACAGGACATGAACTAGTTTCTGTCACTATAAAACAGTGGATCCACACACAAAAACCAAAAGCATAAGACACATGTAGGCTTCAGTGCGAGCCTTGAGATTAGTCAAAGCGTCTAATATAATCTTTAAACAAATATCTTTGCTCCTGGTTTTTTAGAATAGCCAAGTCCAGCCATTCCATTTTTTTTTTTTTTTGGAGGAAAGCAAAGTTAGGTTGTAAAATACAGATTTACTGTGCTGAAGGAGCTCATCTTGAATTCTATACACTGCTGCTGAGCCTGGCAACAAATTCTGTCAAAAAATAAACTGGTACATCTCAAATACACTTAGCAGCAGAACATGTACATCTTGATTCCTTGAGGACTGCTGCAGGCCTAGGAATCTGGAGCTCAGAGGGAACAGGCTTTATTTTAGAAGCAACATGTTCTGGTGTATTCATAAGAAAATGTTCTCAGAAATTCCAGTTCACCAGGAATTTGAAAGCTACTCATTTCAGTCTGAGTCAGTATGTAGCCCAACTGCGAAGAGACAGGTTTCCTGGTTTCTTGTGAACTTGAAACCCTGCTTTTCAGCCAAAGCCTGTCAAGACCCTGCTCTCAACTTGCGTGTACAAGGCACAGAGATAATTAGCGGAGTCTTCTAAAGACTCATCTCATTTTGAAGTTGTTTATGTTTCAGAGTTCAAATTGGGACAAAGTGCATTCTTTCACCCAAAATATTTGTACAATTTTTCACTTTTGTTTCTTTCCCAATAATAGTTTCCATCTGCTACTGACTGCAAGAAAAATCCCAATGTCCAAGTTTTAAAAAAACATTTACCTATTTTTACATCCATTTTGTAATTTTGCAAGCTTCAGAAAACTGACAGAGCAGGTAAAGATGATTCTAATATAAGCTTTTAATTGCCTTGTACTTACTTCATGGGGAGGTGTGGTAGGATGCTGAGAACCCGTGCTAGTCAAACTCTGAACACACTTCACTAGCAGTATAGGTATAGGTACAGCTTTAAGTAATCACAAAGTGGAAAAAAAAAGAGAAAATGAACCCCACTCCCCACCCCAAATCCTCCAACCTTGGCAAACATCTACTGTGTCAGAAACAGAGTGTGAGACAGAAGGAAGGTGACGAAAAGGAGAAAAAACAACATCTGAAATTTCAAAATGTTTTCTAAAAATTGAAACAAGATGAAAATTTAAATTTAAGGGAAATATTTTGCAGCACTAAATACTTTTTATACAAAAGTCTATATTTTGCAAGATAAATGTTTAAGACACAAATGTTGGCCATCTGTAACTGCAGCAGTGAGCTAGGTGGCAAGATGGAAAAGGTGTCATGGCAAATTGCCTTTCCTCCATTTCTTGACCGCCGCATTTAAATGAGCTGGCCTGTGTCCCAGAAGCAGCAATGCCATATTTGTGTTGTGAAAAACGCAAGGTGCTTGGCCTGAGAAAAGTGGCTTCCCAGCAGCACAGCCATACCATTTCTTGTGTCCATATTAGCTGTTCCAGAACTACTTCAATAATATACTTGTCATTGCATCCGGAGTGAAAAACTTCCTCATCTGTATATCTGCTCATACACAAATCACTTTTTCTTCTTGCAAGTAATTTGAGCTGCAAATATAGGAATATGCTATCTAGAAGTAAAAAGGGAAATAGATATTTATTAGTGGCTCTCATGCAATTGTATGCGTGCTATCTGTGTGTGCTTGTGTGCGTCTGAGTGCAGGCAAGTATAAATGCGCACACACATCTTATATCTACAGAATGTTTGTGCATGGTCAGTGGCTCAGTTTCAGTACACCTATATAGTCCAATGCTCATTATGTGAAAAATATGTGGTTCTTATTTTGAAACTCTACGAAATCTCTGAAAACATAAAAGCACCTGCCTCACTTCAGAGACTAAACATGAGACATCTTCCCTGAACTCATTTTATCTAGAAATGTGTATACTCAGAATGTATGTAACACTGTTCATGTGAGACACTGTTATCCAGAAGTACTCCAAAGTTTATTCTGAACTATCTGAAAAGTATTAACTTCCTTCTTCAGTCCTTGTTCTAATCAATTCTTAACACATCTTCTCACCCTTTCATCGATCCCTCTCCCCAGCATACTTCTAGTCATCTCACTAATGAGAGACAGATCGATTGATTTCTATCATTTCACCTTCAGTTGCCTTATCGATGCAGTGACTGTCTAGAGAGAGGACAACTACCACTCAGTGGCAGTGGCAGAGAAGCTCAGTTAGAGGACAGATATGTACACCGGAGTATTTGATGCTCACTTGCAGTCTGAGTGGCAAGGAAGTTGTGGAAATCGGCATAGCTTCAAGTTGAATATCTTTTGCCTGAATTATGAGGATTTTTTTGAGCACTAAAACTAAACTATAAACTGGTCAGAGCTTCATGGCAACAGTAAGTTTGGTCTTTGATTTAAAATGAATGACTGTCTTTTAAAAATTGGAGATTATCTGCTAAATTATTACATACCTATACACATGACAAAAGATTACCACCTTCCATACACACCTTCCCATCAGTGTTATTCTTATATACCCAGTCACCTCTGCTGGTCCACTCTGAGACGTGAGCTGTGAGAAATGCAGCTGTTGAAATATAGGGGAAGTTAAGAAAGTGATTTGCAGGGCACATCTTTCCAGCAGTTCAAAGTCTGTTCAAACAGTTTTAATACTGTTTCTTCTTTCTCTCTTTTTTTTTTTTTTTTTTAATTCAGTCTTTGGTGTCTTTTTCTCTTTTCCCAGGAGTAGACATTAAAGGGAGTTCAACCAATCATCAGGCTGTCTCCTGTTTTCCATGTTAATCCAGCCTTACATGAAGAGATTATATATTTGACAGATTCTAGCTTGGCACTATCACTCTGCATTTCTCCCTTTTTTTTCCCTCTGCACTTACGATTTGTGATGGGTAAACCTCAAATATTAGAAGTTTGGCTTGGATAAGCAACTATGTTTGAAGTTTACTTTTCAATTTTAAGAGATCAGTGTCACTGCGAAAAGCATAGGAATTGTATGCCTTGAATTCATGGGATTTGAATGACCAAAGACTTTGGCATGCTTGGAAGAGGAACAGCTAATAACTGTATTTTCCAGGAGCAACCAACATGGTTACAGTACCCCAAAATTAAACAGGCTAAGGAGATTAATTGATTTTCAATTGCATCAGGAGAAATGAGAGCTGAAGGCACCAGTGGATTGTTCTACTTTGGAGCAGGACTCAAATGCTGTATCCTGTCTAAAGCTTAAAGGCTTTACCCTTTGGATGCTCTGGCCAGCCATGGGGTAGGGAATAGAGCTGAAGACTGTGGATGCTATACAGACGGTGTCCTTACAGAAACAAAAATGCGTATACTCCCTGAACAGACCAGTAACTGGAAGGCTTCTATATTGTCCTCTGGGCTGCAGAGTGCACTCTTAGCTCATCCTCCCTATGAGACAATGTTATTCTTAGTGTGGAAACCTTAACCGTGATTCTTCACTGACATTTGGCACCACTTTAAAATCAACTTTCCATAGAGACAGATCAACTCCAGAATTGGCCTTGACTGTATTTGCTCACTGAGAAAGCAGACAGGAGATGAAAATCAAAGTTTAATCCTGTTGCATGCTTTACCAAAGCAAAATACAATGCCTATCTGGAATGTAGCATCTCTCTTTTTATTTATCTACTATATGTCTGAGTATAACTGACAAGTATGTTCTTGCTCTGTTTCCAAATATAATAGCATCACAGAAAAGAGTTCCGATGAACAAAACAAGTATCTACTTCTCTTGTAATGTTTTACATTAGCTAAAAAAATGGCTACAGACAACAGAAAGGCCTGACTAAAACTAGGGTCGTTTTGAGGAAATTTTGCTTTGTCACAAAAATTCTCATCAGGAGGCTCATGAGGGTCCCTATGGGTTATAAGCAGGAGACAAGCAGTTTACAAGTGTTTGAGCTTTATATGTGCACATGTGCAGAAGTCCAGGATGTAAGCATTTTGGGGTAGGAGTTGGGTAGACATTACTGATATTGGCCACAGGTATCTAAAGTGGCAACCCAGATACTGCAGTTCTTTCATGCAAAGAGAATAATTTCTCTAGTGTGGGCAAAATGGGTGCTGAGCTCTTTGGAAGACCTGGCCTATAAAAGCGGTACAATAAAAAATATTGTTTCCTCAAATGGGTGGTATGAGGCTTGTGGAATGAGTGTTTGTGGAGCACTCAGACCCTGGTATGAAAAGGTGCTGTAAAAGTTCAAAGTATTATTGTTATGGCATACTTACTCAGCAAGGCAGGGAAATATCAAAGGCTTTCTTCTCCCAGCTGGCTCAGTCTTATCTCAAGGAACTGTTGGTGGGTGGTGAATGCTCTCAGGGACTGGTGATGACAGAGGAGTGAAGGCACTCACCTCGCTTGCAGAGCTGTGCTGGGCACCCTCCTGGATCCACCAAGGCCTCAGTTCCTCCTCAGTGCTTTTCAGTGCGCACACACCCTGTTCCCAGAGAAAAGCCTGACATGAAAACAGAGAGCTCTGACACCTGGCTAATGGAGGCACTCAGGCAAGGGCTTTCACTTGTGACTGGTACATTGGGAAATAATTGATACAAATTGCCTCAGACACTCAAGGCTGCTGGTCCTCCTTCCCACAGGCTATTTTTAGGCCCAATTAGGCAGATAAAATGACATCAGAATTAATTTTTTGTACGTTCTAATGTTTGGGCTTGCTTTTTTTTTTTTTTTTTTTAAAATGCTTCTCTCTAGATACATGGTAAATGTCTCAATTACAAAAAGCAGATAAAGGGATTTCTTCTCCCCTCTCTAATAAGAGATGTTCAAGCACTGAAAGACTTGCTCACTGGAAAACCACTTAGAGCCGATTGCAGGGGAATTTGCTTTCACCACCTTAAACCCAAAGCAAATAACAGAATATGAAATAACACATATTCTTGGCATCAGACTGCATGAGAGCTCCCTCGGGTCTGCTCCAATGCAAAGGCTAGCAACCCACCCATCAGAAGAAGATAAAATACAATTAACTAATTCATTATATAAATATTTTGGGTGAGGAGATATGAATCGGCTTATCTCTATTATTGTTATCATTATTATCAGCTGCTGTTTGCTAAGATTGAGTTTTTCAAAGCCTTCTTTCACATTAAGAAGTCCAAATCCCCATGCTAAATCCCACCCTAAATTTGATGTTGATTGCTTTTGCAAGCTACTGGGGAACAAAAGCAGGGAGAGGAATACAACTGGTGAGATAATATTAGTCACGGCTGTTATTACCAGAATTTACGGACAAGCCATTCCCATGCTATTTGAACATAATTCATACATTTGGACTAAAGGGAGATCCATAAATGCTCTCCAGTAAAGCCCCTACCTGCGTAATGCTTTCTAAACTAAGTAGCTATTGTGACTGCAATGGAAAATGCAAAACCTGACTGCTGGCCTCCATGGTTATTGCACTGCCACAAATGCCTCCAAAATCTTAAAGCTCCCCAATCTTCTGGAATAGGCAAGTCATGAACTGCACCTTCTGCATCCAGGCTTGCAGGCTCCGAGGCCAGCGATCAGAAGGGTGAAATGTTGGCTGTGTCAAAGCCAACAGCAGTTCTGCCACTGACTTCAGTGGGGGCAGCATTTTGCCTTTGTAGTATAAGCCGATGAAAAGCTCTGCCTCATAATCACATTCCTGTGGCTTAACATGTAAGTGCATGTTGGCTGTGCGGTGGTGACTGCTCATGTGCATATTTCTCAGCCTGCAGGACATGCCAGCAATGCCACTTGCGTTCCTGCACAAGGGAAAGAGGTAAAGAAGTTGGTTTTTTGCATTTGCAATGCACAGGGCTTGTAGGATCAGCTACCGCAGCATCTGATGCACAGTAGCTTGATTGCAACTGAGCCCTCAGTAACCTGAATCTGATGCTTGATGGTAGACAGTAATGAAATGGCATGTGTTTATGAGATAGGAGACTGATGGTCCCAGGCTGGGCTGAAATGGGGTCCTGGGCCATGGGCAGGGTGGGGGGAGCCCTGGGGAGACTGAGCAGGAACATTACAGCCTGTTAGTGCCCTCAGGGCAGTGACAAAAGCATCCTAATCCCAGGAGAACAAGTACATCATTTTCTGATGTAAAGGCATCACTAGTTCATAGCATTTCGAGTGGAAGTAAGCCACGAGCTCCCCTTATTCTGGTATCTTATGTCACAGGCCCGACATTTCACTGTGCAACCTCACAGTAAGTACAATAATTCAAGCCTGACTACAGTGTACCTTCACATAAACCAAGCTTTAAAAAGTATCTGATACTTAGGAAAAAAAATCTCTAAGTCAGCAGGTTTAAAATTTTTTTCTGCATTAGTACTACCTTTTGTGGTATCACACATACTACTTCTCCCTTAATTTCTTTTTTGAAGGCAACACGTACATAACCTTTGGGTTTGAGTTTCTTCTCCCTTCTATCTCCTAAACATGTCTCAGTACTAGGATGGCTGGTGACAGAGGCATAATTAGGGCTTCCCAATAATGAACTACAAATCTGGGGTGTAAAACCCTTAAGATATCACCAGATGCTCAATATTAACTGCACTGAGGTGCATTTATTTTAGACAATCCATGCCATAACCTTACCAGGAAATATTGGATCATAACAACTACTTACATGAACAAAAGTGAATAGGTCCTGATCCATTGAAAAGTCCTTTAAAGTCTAGTTTTCATACATAAAGACTCCATAAGGTACCTGCCCTATTTCATCTTCTAGAAGGGTTCATAGTTATTGTGAATGCCTGCCTCATCACCTACTTCCTTGACTGACACCTAAGCACAACATTAGCCTTTATATCTCTGCCTGTATTGAACGCTGCTTTGTGGTAAAGCTTACCATGCTACCTCTTTGTTCAATCCCAGCTGATGGTGCAGAGACCCAGTAACACAAAGATCTTCTGTCTGAAGAAAAATAAAAAAGAAAAAAAAGAACAAACCACAATATTTTTTAATAATATGTTCCCAAATGCTTGCAGGAAACACTGGCAGCTGGTCTTCAGCAAGGACTCTACCAAGATGATGAGCCATCGGGGAAATACTGAACTTCCAAAGCAGCAAAAATGATACTCATAGACACAACACTGAGATAGATCTGTCTGTCATTTGCTTGGTCATTGCTTGAACACAGCACCAAGCCCATGTGTCATACCTCTGAGAAGGGAGCTGAGGTTGAGCATAGGGATTGCTTAGCTGCACTTAGCCTTGGGTTTTGGTGTCAGTCCAGATTCAGCACTAAAAGCTGAATGTCACAGAGGAAAGTCACTTCTCCATAGTCTTTCAAGAAGCCTTTGTAAGAAGGGACAATGGAGAGGAGAGGAAAAAGGAAAAGCTGCTGTAAACATCTGAAATGTTAACCAATAAAAGAAAGTACAAGTTTATCTTTAATAGCGTTGCGTTGACACTATATATTTACGCATGCAAGCTTTCTTGACTTTCCTAATACAAAAGACTCCAAAGGAGCAAACGCTTTGCTTCTCATTTTGTTTCATTTTGTAATGCCCATAAACATACCAGACATGAAAGGTACCTGGTTGAATTTGGGTAAAAATAGATGGGATTTTGAAAAGCAGTAAGAAATGCCTGGGAAAAAGTGACCTACATATGGTCTTAATCATGCCAATGGATAACCCCCACATTACCCTTTAAAAGGTCATCTGATAAACATCAACATTGGGCTTTTCTCACAAACCCAACACCTAAAATTGCTTCAGGCTACTGTAATACAGCATGAGAAGTTAAATTAGAAGCATATATTTGGTAATAACACCTCTGAGAGGCAGTCTTCAAAAGCCTGTGCCCCCATTAAAGGATTAGAAGACCAGCACACATATCAGCAACTATACTCCACCCAAAAAGAAACAGAACAGGAGACAGAAATCAGCATTTTGTTCTGATTAGCTGCTTTGGTTGATGTAAATTTCTTAATTTTTTTTTTTTTTTTAACATTGCTGCAAGCCTGCTATTGGGGAATACTATAAAGAATACCACTATGAAGTAGTACTTTCACGCTTTCCCCTATCTCTTGTGGGTCCAGCAGTGATCTTACTAGAATACATATTGATGAGGCACACAAAATAAAGCAGTCTCCAAGGAGCTGATAGTCTAGGATTCAATTGTTTTCAGGAGTACCCAGAATACAAGTTACGACCTTGGAGATAAAACCATTCAAGAATAAGAATAGGGTCATTAAATATTTCTGGAAATGTGATAATTCTGTATGAAACAATGGAAGAAATATTAAAAAAGAAGCAGGGATAATTAGAGTCAGTACATTCAAAAGCACTTTTTTTATCTGAGCATCTTCCCTTCTGGAAGCAGATCCATCCAGTTTTCCTGAATGCTAATATTTTGAGGTTATCTGCCCCAAAGGCACACAAGAAATAGGTCTGATTGTCCAAGAAATGAGGATGAAGGCAAAGGGCACATCCTGAGGATTGAAGGCTGGCTGAGAAATGGGAGGGCTTAAGGTGAAAGAAATTCTCTGTAATCAAGGTCATTGATGAGGTTAGGATATTTTTAAACTGGGGTAAGGAAACCCCTAACCAAGTGTTTTTATACTTTTAGTGTTGGTTTTTTTCTTTCACCTGATTCAAAGCGGGACAAGTTCAGTGAATCTCTCCACTCATCTACATAGAGGTCTGAATTACCTAGCACTTGTAGGCTTTATGAAAGACTAGCTGGAAATGGAAATTTGCTCCCATTTTGATAGCATCTTGCAGATAGTCAGAAAGTTCTCTGCATATAGGTTTTCATGGTATTTCCTATTTATTTCATCCCCACTTCATCTTTTCAGCTCACACATCAGGAAACACGATTTCCTCAGTGCTGGCTCTACAACTATTGCCCAAGAACAGAAGATCAAGCTGTGCTCCTTCTCCTTCAGATTTCATTCCCACCATGGAGGATTTGGGGGTATATAGGCTTAATTTCCAAGTCTGTCCAAGGTGAGCAGGTCATGACAAAAGTGGCCCTGCTCTTTCACAAACACAGTGGTGCTCTGAATTCCTAAATTATCTATCTCTGAAGTCCTAAGTCATCCCCATGGGTTTTCTCTCCTGGACTCATGAGGGGGTAAAGTAATTCAATTAAATTTTCTTTTCCAGCTCCTGCTGAAGAAGAAACGTTTCTGAACCCATTTCTCCCAGTGTCTCTGTATTTAACAGGTCCTGCCCCCACAAACTCCTATTGTAAGAGCATACAAGCAGAAGGAGGCCGCTGCGGCAGGAATCCAGAAGCTGGAGCTGTCAAACTGAGTCTTATTAGATACCAAAGGGGCTAATAAAAGAATAGGTGTTTGCTGTATTTCTGGCAGGGATGGTTGCTGAAAAGCCTAGAGAGAAGGATCCTAAGACACCTCAGCTCTTAAGTTCCGATGGATGTATTTCTAGTTGATCAATCTCTATGTCTTTGTGGCTGAACTAACTTCCCACTTCAGGCTTTTGACAGCTGGACAAAGCAGGGTTTGAGCTGTGCCTTGCTTTAAGTAAGTGTGGAGAGATGTTTTCAGTCTGACCTTGCCAAATCAGTCCCTGGCTTGGGGCGTTTGCTGAGATCCAGGAAAGATTTTCCCACTGAATAGCAAGTGGGAAAAACTAATTCTATCCACAGAAATTTGATGGACTATTGAAGTGACAAGTGTTTTGGGAGATATGAATCTACCTTATGATCTGCAGAGCCTCTAGCTTCATAAAGCAGAAGAATATACTTATACATGTTGATTTGGTGGTGGTGGAGATAGTTAAAAGCCGATTATGAAGTATAATTTTCAGAGACAGAAGGAATATTTTTAACCACGCTGTGGCTGCGTTCACAATTAACCTTCTATATTAAAGAGATAAGATTTGGCAAGAGCAAGTGTGGGCTTTGTTTGGCTTTTTGTTCTGAAGTGCACATATTTTGTTAAAGTACATCAGATAATGAGATGTAAAAGCACACATAGAGATATAACAGGGAGCAGCAGACTAGCACAGAAGCAATGAACAGAATACAAATGCATTTTCACAGATAGCAAAAGTGAATCTTCTGCATTTAAACACTTACATGTATTTTTCCTCCTCTACTTGTTTACTCTTGTTCTTAAAACAATTAAAAACCAATTCAAATCAATAGAAAAACTGGCATTCAGGATTTTACCCTGGATCGCCATGCCATATAGCAATAGTTCCTCTGCCTCACTTGCTGCCCTGATCTCTGTTTCTTCCCTCTAGTCAGTCATTGCTGTGCTAAATAATTAAAATATCACTGGGCTTTATAAGATCACTTTTGAGACCTAGGTCTGTTTTATTTCATTATTACTTTGAGTATTTTTACTGTCATCAGTGCTGTCCTGAGAAAATATTTTGCATAAGTATGTCACATGTTAGTGGTAAATACTCTAGTACTTCTTAGAGACATTACTGAGCTTTTTAACATATTGCAGGAAATTTCTGTTCTACTTTTAAATATCAACTCTTCCATAATTTCCATAATAATCATAATCATAATAAATAATAATAATAATAATGAGATTCTCAGGCCTCTACCAAATGTACCAACTTTTGCCAGAGCCAGAGAGATGCCACGTAGGGAGCTGACTTCATCATACTCATGTCTTACTTCTCCTCTCCATTTTGGATGGTATTGCCCTGGGGGAGACACACAGGTAACACTGGCTAATGGTGCGATGGCTGCTGTTTTGGTCAATCCATTAAGGACCAAAAAAAGGGTCTTAATGAGCTGAAAAGCATAAGCTAGGAAAATAAGGAAAATAGGTATCCTGTCAGCTCCTCACAGGCCTGAATCTGTGGCCTTTCTCCACAGGAGTAGAAAGGTGTAGATGACAGCAAAACATGCTTAAAGGCTTTCTATTGAGCCCTCTTTTCACCTGGCAATAGCTAACATTTGGGCCTAGAACAGGGCAAGTATCAGCCACAGCTATGCAGTGGGCAAGCAGCCATGCACCTTACCTTATCCTTGTACTGCTCTGTACCAGTCTGGTTCCACAATTCTGCACTTACTGGTAGCGTTCAATCAGGCATGATTGCAAAGACAAGCCTGGAACAAGTAAGAGAAAAATGAGTTGTCAAATATTGCATTTAGAGAACTTAGCAAAGCATGTAAATAAGTTATGGTATTGATATCCTGACAGACTGCTCAGCCAGGGGACTGGAAATGGAAAAAGAAGCCTATTGATCAAACAATTTTTAAATCTAAAAGTGGTTTTAATAAATTAATAGCCCCTTACACTGAATCCAAGTTTGCTCCCCTAGGCAACTCCTCAACTTGTACATATGCTGAAATTTCTCCACCTAAGCCAGTCAAGCCTTTCTGTTTTACATGGGGGGGAAGCGATGACCCCCTGATTTCAACAACCATACTGTGTGTCAAAGGCCAGGAATCCTGGATTATCTCACAGAAGTCAGTTCCCAAACTCCCTACTGGCATATTAAACAACAACATGTTCAAACAAAACAGTGCAAGAGAAAAGCAAAACTAACTCATGTTGGTTGAGCACACCCTTAAATACGTTTCTACCAGCTTCTGTGAGCAGCCTTTTCTGATGCTAACCTTCTTTGGCTCCCAGAGAATTGGATATTTCATACTGATATAATAAACCTGCTGCCACAAACAGCATTTATTTGCCAGATTTCTATTAAGCTACCAAGAAACAGCAGCCATTACTGTGACTTCTCACTACAGCAGATAACCAAGAATAATATTCAGTAGCTAGAAATGTGGGCTCAAAAGATGCAGGTTCCATGCCAAGGTCTGCTGTTGACCTCCCGCACAACGTCAGGCAAGTCATTTCATGCCTCCCTGTTGCAGTTCCTACAGCTATATAATGTAGATAATGATGCTGAACTCCTCTGTAAAGTGCTTTGAGACCTGCTGTGAGAAAAAGTCCCAAAATATTTCATTAATAACTAACTGCAAAGATGATAATAGATGAAATGCATCACAAAAAGCCATTTAAAAGCTCAGGGCATTTCAAGTTAATGAAACATTGGTGAACTGGAAGTTCAATTCTCGTAATTTTCCCTCTCATCTAATAAAATTTCTAAGATGGCTTTTTGGAGTCAGGACAATTGAAAATGGGATTACTAATTGCATCTCACTCATTTCTAGCTGGAAACATTAATCACAGAAGCCAGATGTTTTTTTCTGGCCCTTGACTGACTTATTCTCTCTATGTGGTCAGAGAGGTTAATAGGACGTATTAGTGGGAATAACTCAGCAATATCAGGTCTGTCTGAATCGGACAAGAAAAAAAAATTAGTCCTTTGCTCTTTGAGCTTGATTCTTTTGCTCATTCACTGCTTCAGATATGGAGCAGGTTGATTCAAAGTCCACTGTGCTGTATTTAATTCCTACTAGAGCCACTTTTTCTACCTAATGACTTAAGATATGGGAGTGGGTCTGTCCAGTGCGTCGTTGGATGGAGTTGCTCAGACATTGGGTGGGAGAGAAGGTGACTTGTGCAAAGGGAGTCTCCGCAGCCTTGAGGTATTCCAATAAACATGCAAACCTCAACTGTTCTCCATCACAGATTTATATACAATTTAGCTATGTGGAGGGTGGTTTTCAGCATGCTTTTACATGTGGTTTGGCGATGTTGAGTCTGTTTCACAGCTTGCTTTTACATGTGGTTTGGCTGCAGTGAGGCTGATTTACTGTGAGTTTTTACATGGAGCTTGGCTATGTTAATACTAGGGCCTCCATGTTTGCGATTTTACTACTTCTGTGGTAAGACAATGCAGGTCATAATACTGAAGAACAATTTAGATAAAGTGAGAAGTCAAAAACAACCTGGCACTGCTCCCTGTAACACCAGAATAAAATACTCAAGCACTATTATGCCCCAGCTTCCGCCATCACGAGCAGAGAGCTGCTGCCCTGACTCCTGATTTGAAGTTGTATGTTTTCTGTTTCAAATGCAGGGGATTATATATAAATCCTTACCTCAATTTCAGAAGTAGGATCCAAATGGCTTCCAGCCATGTCAGCTGTTCTACCTTTGTGTGGGTTTAATGTATAGTCAATAATATATTGCAAAGAGAATGTGAATTATTAAACCTTTTCTTACCCAGCCCAAATCACCAAATATAGCTATCTACAACGAATAATTTCTCCACGGAGTTTCAGCTACATAAGTTTTAAAGTGGCAAAACTCACATGAGAGGCACTATTTTTCCCAGCTAGACCGTAACAGTCTCACAGAAGTTGTTACTCACAACCCACACAAAACACGCTGGCAAACTTTAATGACTACCTGAAGTATAAACATGGAAGTGTTATTTTGATGCAAAGATTAATGCATGGCTTTTGTATAACATTAGCTCCTTTTGAAGCTTCTGTCTACAGATTGACCCATGCTAACTGTAATAACCTTTGTCTGTATAATGTTAATCAAGTTCATTCCTTTCAGAGAAAAAAGTTATTGACCAATTTTTCATTCTGGCTCTTCTCACCCCTAGAACAGAGCTCTACATCCCTGGTTTTCATTGCCTGGATCAAGATTCCCATTACCTCCAATTTTATTCTGTGCTTCAAATGCAAGATGGAACAAAAACCTTCCAAGATTTCCCATCACATAACTCCCAGTACTGTTCTAATTTTGCTTTTACTTCCTTTTATATGCACTAACTTAGATTTACATATACACAGGTTTTATATCAATTGTCTCATAACTTGTCTTTATTTTTCCCTGTCAGCTCTCAAAGGAGGGAAGATAAGGCTGGGAAGGAAGGTAAAGGGGGAATTACAGTTAAAGTGAATTTTCTTCCAAGAATCCACCTAGAGAGACAGATATAGTTTCCAGATGCTATTGTAGGACTTAGCAACTTAGCAGAGCACTAGGTGTCACTTAAAACTTTTAATCACATATCAGGGGCTGAGCTGCAAAAGAAAGACCAACAAGCAGAATATAGTAGTAAAGAACAGTAAATGCTATTTAATGTGCAAGTTGTCTAGAAATAAACATGCTTAGCAGATGAATTAAAAAAGGCAGAACAAATCCTTTCACCTTTGCTCAGTTCTTGAAGCAGTAATCTGAGTGAGTCACCGTAAGAAACACATACTTTATCGGTGAAAATCCAAAGGAAACACTCCACCCATGGATGCTTTGATACAAAGAGAGCATTTCATATTAGCAAGTTTTAAATGCTCATCTGTATTAGCTCTTCATAATTTCTGCTCTTTGGTAAATGTTCTGCATCCAGTTACACTGCTGTGACCTGGATGATAGCTGCAGCTTTCAAAGAAGTTGCGTGACCGAGCACAGAGTCTTCTGGATGATGCTATATTTTACCTTTTGCATTTTCCTCCAGCACAACAAGTTTGCTAGTACCTCCCTTTCCTGAGTTCAGAGTTGGTTTGCAGAATTTCCTCTTCTAGAACGGGAGGACAGATGATAAAAAAAAAATAAGTTTAGAGGAGGGTCTTGCTTTGCTGTCGTTATTTGTTCTGGGGTTTTTTTTTGCTGGTTTTTTTTTTTTTAAACTTTAATTCTGAATTCCATGAAATAGAATTTTTGATTATATGAAACCAAAAGAAACAGATATTTAGAACCAAGCTATCTTGTTTCAGCTAGCATTTATAGAATCACAATTTCAGTTGAGTTTTCATAAACAGATGCAAAACCATAAGAACTTGTAACAGAAGGTATTTATTGAAATTATGATATGCCCTTATAAGAAGAGATGCACTTTAGATCACTTTTCTTTCCAAATATATTTTGTTCGGTAGAGGTCATGACTTGCTGTGCAATGAGGGGACACTGGAATTTAACAGCTTTAACCATGTTTGATTTATCTTTGTAATCATGCTGTAAACAGCCCGTATGAAGACACACAGGTCATCACATGCACTCATAAAACAGAGCAAGTAATGCTGGCAATGGAAAATGCACAGTCTTCTCTTGGACCAAATTCCTGTTTAAGCCTCTGAAGATAAGAGTCAAATTAAGCTGCTTCTCATGTTAAAAAATGGCACATGGCACCACTGGAAGTAGAAAGGCTTAATATTACTTGGGGGCTCAAACTACAAGCTTTTCAAAACTTTCCGCATGTTGGCTGAAATGAACTCAGGGTTTCTTTACCACTGTTATCATATCAGTTCATACCAGAGTCCAACATCTGAAGTGCAAGGATTTGTTTTCAAATTAACCACGTTTTGCATGTATTTGATCTGAATTTTTTACTGCCACTCACCACTCCATTTATTGGACCCCTCATGAGATGGATCTGGAAGTTGTAAGATTTCCAAATCAATAGTTTCAGAGCTCTCTCCCCAAATTTAGAACTTCTTATTTTCAGGTTTCTCTCCCAAATAAGACAAGTTAGAAGCCTTCTTAATTTGTTTTGGGACAAAAGTTAAGATTTGCCCCTCAAAAGCATGATTCCCATCTACACTTGCAGGAAAAGTGGTTGTTCCAAGTTTGTGATACAGTGGGAAAAGCTGCCAAAATCAGAGGCAAAGTTTCTTCAGCTTTGCACATTGTGGGTTCTGGTGTTTTCACTGCAGGTTTTCAGAGACAATGAATAAAAACCTGGGCCCTTGTCCTCAAAGGTAATATGACCTCAGACATGCTTATCAACACGTCATATCCCACAGGGCAGAAGACATTTTTACCTTCAAAACGAGTGGAGTATGATCTTACCCACGGTATGTCTATGTCAGTATTTCTGTTACTAGTAGCACCAGACAGCAGGAGGATGTACTACGCACAGAATAATGCTATATAAATGCCTTGCAGCTACACAGCATGAACAGCTTTTCCCGCAGGAAGTTAGCACTGAACTTTGCTCTTCCAAGGCTTGTTCCCATCCATCCAGATGACCTGTGCTGGAGTGGCAGCCTTCATGACACAGCCAGTTGGGTCTTCCTGAATTCTTTCTTTAAATTATTCTTTCTGCCAGCCCTCCTTCCCCATCATTATATCACCTGCATAGTCACATTGGCAGCCACTGGGAAAATGCTAGCACACATTGACCACCAACATTTCTGCTGAGGGCAGATATAGGCAGCTATATAAAAGGCGGCACTGTTTCCAGTATCTACTGTGAGCAGACACCTCTGCAGAATTGCTCAGGCAGTATTGAAACACAGAGATGTTTCCAGACTTCTCAGTGAAAGACAAGATGAAAAAAGGTGGAAAGTTTTGAGAATATTGTAATGAAGAATAATGTTGTTCTCCTTTTACTAGCAATTCTCATTACCTTTCCTTTTAAAAAAAAAAAAACCCACAAAAAAACCCCCACAGAAAAAAGGGTAGCTGAATGACTACTGAAAAACTACCTCCTCCATTTTGTTGCATCGTGAAGGACCTCAGGCTGGTGTCAGGGTTCTGCCATTCCATACTTTTGCTAGCAAAGTATGCAGGAAATATGGGTACCACAAACAATGCTGAATGGCTCAAGATAAGGAAAGGAAAAAGAAGAGGAGAAAGAGCAAATTCCAGCTAGATATAGTTTTAGAAGCATGTAGCAACCCTAGGAGAATGGATACTGCCAACCCCCCAACAGTAATATATGATGTTAATGCATTTTCCACCCATTGCTGCAATTAATAAAGGCTGCTGCTAGACACACAGGCTAAGCTCGCTGCTATGGCATTTCTCCAGGCAGCCACTGCTCTATAAATAAAAAATCTTATCCAGTCAGGGTGAGCCAGTTATGGAAGTTTGCCAGAGGCATAAGAGGAGTATGCTTTCCTCTCCTTCTACGCAGACAACCCTTCTGCCAAACACAATGTCTCTACACATTCACATACAAATATATATTGCTGCTAATATAACATATCATTGAATTTCAGAAACCTAACATCTACAGCATCAGAAAAGCTGTTAAGCATTAGCTAGTGTTTTGCATCTACCACTCAGCATGCTGTGAAGACACGGAGTTCCATGAGCTCAAAAAAAAAAAAAAAAAGGAAGCCACATCCATAGGTGAACTCAAACTTTAAAAGTTATTCCTGTTATTTTTCTACTCATAGATGACTTCTGACTCTGTCTATATGAAAATTACTTCTTTCCTAAGTGCTAAACCCTGCACTGGACCCTGATGTTGGATGACTTTGAAGAAATCTGTCTTCCCTCATTTCTCCTTTGCCTACAGATCTTCAATTTGGTCCCAAGACTACTTCTCATGTTGAAATGAAGTTCTTCACATTTCTTAGAATTGTTTCAGAGTGAATGCAGCATTGAAAGGGGATGCCTCTGTCTGTAGGGGTGATTAGTCTAGATTGGTTCCTAACATATAACCATGAGAAGAAAGACTTTGTCACCAAATAATGCAAGATATAAATATTTGAATAGAGGAAGGAATCAAGGTAGAAGACCCAATTTCTGGAGATTCCAGAATTATAATTCATTCATTGCTGGGGATAAGTCACACTGAAGGTGCCTATATCTGTAAATTTTGACTAAAGTTTCTAAAACTCTCCAAAAATTATCTAGGCATTATCCTCATTTTATTTGTATTGAGGAAATAGGGACCCAGGAGCTGCAGAGTTATAAGGACTGAGTAGGATCCAAGCTGTTACAAACATAAATGCCAAAAAAAGGCTACTGAGCTGTAGACAATCTCAGACTCTGTCCTTTCCCCTGCTACCTCCACACTCATGCGCACTATAAATTAGCAGTTAATGGAATTGTTACTCAATACCACAACACCTGGAGAACATGTAATGTGCCACTGGTCAGACTTTCCAAGTGAAATGATGTACCTTGGCTTTATAACCAAAGAAATGTCACAGGCTCTCTTGCAATGCACAAGAAAATCCCACTTATAGAATTTGCTTGCAAGCCACCCTGTTTCCAGAACTGGAATGTTATTTACCTGAACAGTTAGAGTGATTTTAATGTTCCTGAGATACAAATCCACTAGAACCAAATTCTTTGTTTCCTCTGTTTCCCTCCTTCTCTAGGTTTTCTTTTTTTCCTTGGATATTTAACAGCAGCCATTACTCTATTTTAAAGTTTTTCATCAATACTTAAGCCTCAGCTCTGCAATCTGAATAGGCAATAATCTACAGAGAGAAAACCCCATACATACAGAAACACGGGGACCTGCCTAAGCCAACTGGAAAACTCGTGAGGCAAAGGAAAGAGGGAAACTAGGTGAAAAGACTGTCTGCAGCAGTACATCCCATTGGAAAGTTCTGGTCTCACAGCTGCCTTAGTTCACCTTTAAGAGGGCTTACAATAACAACAATTCAACTGTTGGCCATCCTCATGTCTTATCTAGTCTCTTATGTTAGAAATTTAGCAGCATTAATAGAGAGTTTATTTGATTGCTGAAGAAAATGTCTTTCCCAGGACTTATGCTGGTGTACATTCAAATGAGAATGCTGAACACAGTCCATGTTTGAGGCAAAGAGAAAAATGTAAGTGCTTTAAATCAAAGCACAGAATGGCTGTGCTTTGATTTAAAATTCATATGTAAATAGATTTTTAATTTGTGAAAGCCCTAGACAAGACGCAACCTGACCCTCCACAAAATTGTTCCTAGGCTTCAGTGGTAAAGTCCTGATTATGACAGTTCCCATGCTGCATCCAATTTCAGTGCAATTTTGAGTGTGGTTTTCCAACAAAAATCAGCATTTCAGCATGTTATCCTAGAAATATAGCTTAATAAAATCACAGTCAGTACTGAGATTAAGGGGGGGGGGGGAACTTCTCACCAAGTTGTAACCAGTAGCCTTTGAAAATGAAATATTCTTGCTAAAATCCCACCAATTTTTCTCCTGTGAGCATACTATATTAAGCCTTGTAGATAACTGAATCATTGTTTCAAATAGACCAAACAGTTGCATCAAATTTGATTTAAAATCTGAAGAGCTAAAGAAAATGGCTTTTTTTTTTTATTAGCCATACAACAGAAGTAGATTTCTCAGTTGGACTACCTACCTTCCTCACTCCTCAACAATATAGTCCTAATATATCATCCCCACCTACTTCTTAGACTTAATTTCAATCATTAATCAATTTAATCATTAAATGGTTGTTAATCATGCACATAATCTCTGTATTGAGAAAGACAACCATCTTCTGAAACAATTTAGGCTTTACCATAGCCTTGGAGAAGCATACTTTTTTTCCCCTTCACAAGAAGCAGGATAGTCTAAGTAGTTTTTCTGTCATTGTGGAAGTGAAGTTGAATAAATGCACAAAGGTTTAAAAATGTACTCTTTCAGCTGTGTTTAAGTCAAAGAAGGCATGGAGCTTTCCGCACACTGCTATCATCCAGCCATTCTTCATTTCTGACCCATAGGTGGCTACAACAATCAAGGGTTGAGCATGAAATATATTCATCTAGATTAGGAGTAATTTTTTTTTTTAATCATTGCTAAAAGCTGGTGCCAAATCCTTTTCAAAGCCCAAAACACTCTTTCTCTTAGTTATGCCACGCTGGGAGAAGGTTGGCTCTATAGCCTTCGATGATGGGAGACTTGGTGTGTCTGACCAAAAATAGTGAAGTAAGGCAAATGGTCTGGGTGAAAATGCTCTGGGTGAGGGAGAAAAGGAAAAACATCCAAGAATGGGACAGATAAGTTTATAGCCCTCACCTCAGGGAAAAAAAAAAAAAAATCACTTAAAGGAACATGGAGGCTGGGGAGGGAAGACATAAACTTAGAGAAAAATGCCCTTATGATTAGCTGCTGCAGACAGACAAGAATCCAAGCACTCACAATGCACATAAAGTCAGCCCAGATAAAGCTTATGGTAATGATAT
This sequence comes from Haliaeetus albicilla, assembly GCF_947461875.1. NCBI lineage: Eukaryota > Metazoa > Chordata > Aves > Accipitriformes > Accipitridae > Haliaeetus > Haliaeetus albicilla. The sequence continues at coordinate 31,300,291 of NC_091489.1, forward strand.
TTGAGAACCTGAACATGTAACAGCCAACAAGGCCTTTGGTCTGCAAGCTGCTGAGCTACCGGAGATCTTGCTAAACTCCTGGAAGATGCTGAAAGCTGAGGTCTTTTCAGAACTTGTCCTTAAGTGAACATTTTATATTGTCAAGTGACCTACATAGAAATAATTGCCTTCACACAGCAAGCACAAGTGTATATGTATTCTCAGAACTGACATGTATTGCTTGCAGTGCTTTTTGATTTGCACTCTGGTAGAAATCCCCCAAGTTTGGTCTTCAAAGTTGGCCTTTTTTATGAAGAGACTCCTAGACTGCAATGGATTCTAGTTATCCCGGAGATGGCCTTTCCAATGTCAGAACTGAAAAGGGCAGAAACGTGTGAAGAAAAGTCTTTACTGAGCTTTTCCAAAGTTTGCTTATATAGAGATTGTTTCAAGTGTAGTAGTCCAGAGAGAAGCCAAACCACCACTTTGATTTTTTAATAGCTATGACCTTGTGCATCTGTAAGCATTCTCCAGACTTGCACAGGAGTCTGGAGCTGGGGCACCTTGTTCTCTTGCCCATGTTAACTGCACAGTCACACATCAAACATTGCCAGCAACACTATTTACAGCTGTGGACGTGATCACATAGTGCATGACAAAGCTCACAAATATTTCTCATCCTAAATACCTTCCAGGTTTTCCTAATACCATGATAATGTTCATCATGTCAAAGGAGGAAACAGGTCTTCAAAAATCTCAAACTGCCTTTCAGCTTACCTACCCCCCTAACCTTTCTCCCACTCAAACAGGGTGATGAGTATATTAGCATGTAGCAGATCTTCAGCATGACCCTCCTGTTTATCCTGTAGCTTTTTTGCTCCACTTAAGAGTACCACACATCTGATCTATCACTGCTGTAAGCCCTATGAGAGTCCCAGCAAAACAGATCACCTCTACTATTTACACGAATTAAATATCACCACTGTCCATTTTAGAACAGGGACGGACTGAAAGGTTCTGCATACTCCCCACCCAACAGCTTTAGGAGAGTACTGACCCAGTCTAAAAATTTCTGTGTTTATAGCAAAATTTATAGCAAGAGAATATAGAGCCGTACATGCTGACAAATTCAAGACAAAAGAGAGCATAGTCACTAGGTTCAAACACCTAGTATGAAATGCCAAAAAACCTACTCTACACCATGAGTAAAGTTTTTCATAAGCTTTGTGCTGCAGTAACTGGAAGCCATGGTTATGAGGATCACCTTCTGCCCCAGCTGGAGACACATTCAAGGCTCCCATCAGGTTCAGAAAAGCAGTTTGCTTTGTGGTCCCTACAACCCCTTGCCAACAAGATGCTTGTTATGATACAAGTCACTTTTCTTTCCTAACTAACACTCTTTGTTGCAATGATTTTTCCTGTTTTGGTAACCTGTGAGGCAATGGCCTGGAGTTGTCAGTACCACAAGCCCTTGGACACCATCCTCCTTGCATGCTGCTTCTCAGTACCTGGTAATAGTCCTGGACCTCCAGCTCTGAAACACGCCCATTGCTCTTAGTGCTCCCCTAACTGTGGTATCCAAGAGCACGTGTCATCAGGCTGCATCCCAACGTCTAAGTCTTGCTGCTTTCACAGTGATCTTGGTCTAACAGACCACTCTTGACAGCATGCTCACTCTTCTGCCTCTGCGGCATTAAATTAAGGATAAGAAAACGAAGTAAAGATGGAATTTTGTGATGGCCTTAGGGGTAGTTGTAAGGTCCCCCAGGACAGTACACAAACAGCTTGCCTTACAAACTAAACTCCCTGCATAACATGTGCCTTGAAATAATAGTTTCCAATTCTAGGGCCCAGGGTTCTTCTGGTTCACATGCTCATGGTTTTTTGAAATCTTCTAGGGCAAGACAGAGTAGCAAGTGACCTATCTCTTCAAAGCAGATTTGGTCATCTCTCAAGAACATAGGGCCACTTCTAGCATTAGAGAGACATCCATCTTCAGTACAGCTTCTGCAAGGACTGCTTACCCAAGCCTGAGATTAAATGCATCCCCAGACCAATGAGGAGAAGGTGTGTAGGTAGGGCCCCTCAGGTGTGGCTAGTCGCCCCAGGTGGGGTTGGGTCAGGGCAATCTAATGCACTCAGGGCCCTGACAAGTTTTCCCTATTTCTACAGATCCCTTTGGGGAGGAGGGTGTGTTTGTTGTTTATGGGGTTAAGCAATCAGTTTGCCTTCCTTCGTAGCTGATCTACAGTCTATAAACAGAGTTTGGGGTTGGGATCAGGAAACCAATGCTTAAATAAATAGGAGTTTGCTAATACATTACACTCCACACACCAATGGGGGGAAAAGGACTGTACAGAACTTGTTCTTAGAAAAAGCCAAAGCCTGCATTCACAGGAAGGTGAAAGTAGCACCTCTTTCTCTCTCCCACTTTTCTTCACTGCATAACCTCCTCTAGATTTGTATATATAAATAAGTATATAAGATATATATTCTTTTATGTTGCCAAAATCTGTAAACAAAGGTCCATTGTGTGAGTAAATATCATATCTTTTAAGATCTTCCATTCATCATTTCCAGGAGGTAATAAATTAGGAAAAGAAAAAGGTTACTTTTCACAAGCAAAGACTAGAAGACACAAAATGATTTGCTAATGCTAAGGAGAGAGGGGAGCCCACGTAAGTCTGATGTCAGAAGGCCCAACATTAGGAGTAGGTCTCAATTCTTACATTATAGACTTAAAAAGTTGCATCGATAAACAACTCAAAATGTACATAGTTAGAATGTAAATGCCAAAAATAATCCCTGGAAGTTCTAGCCCCTGAACCAGTATAGAGTCCAGGCTGTCAAAAAGATTCACGATGCATCCCAGATTGCATATAACAGGCACAAACTGGGTCTATTAACTTGGATCCAGAGCCAACAGCAGAGGCCAGAATATGTAGGTGGCCTGTTTTGATGGAAACATTTTCCCCACTGCTGCCATGTTAACAATCTGTTCTTGAGTCAGAAAGAAACCTCCCTCCCTTCCTGCCCCATCCAGTCTCCTGGGCTGAATTGTCCTTGCTGGCATGGTCCTTGCTGCCCACCTGCCCTGACTTCTGAAATGACTGGCCACTTCCTCCATGCTATAGTTTTGAATTCTAAAGAACCATTTGAAATTAAGTCAAACACTCAACTAGAGACAATTATGCTGACTATATGGAGCTTTTTTAACATCAGAAACAACTCAAGTTAATGTTTTTTTTCATTCTTCCTCCCTGGACATGAGCCATTCCAGAACTTGTATCTGAATATTTGGTTCTCACGTATATTTATTTAGTTAGCAGTGACATTCCTATTTTTATAGCTTTGAACTTTCTTGTTAGCAACATTAACAAGGTTTATGGCATATAAAGTGAGCTGTGGCATTTAAAAAATGTTGGCCTAATGTAACACCAGCTTTTTTTTATATACATGTTCAATGGCAAACTCCTACTGACAGGCAGAATGCATTTCTATGTCTGGGCAAATTTATAGATGGTGTTCCCACCTCTGGGCCATAAGGTCACAAATTTGTTTCTGATTCTATTAAAGAAACACTCAACAATGGTAAGTTTGTGTGCTTCTCCTTTTTTTTTTTTTATGAGAGGGGACTGTTTTATGTGATACAAGATCTTAAAGATACTCCAAGGAATCTCTGTTGAATGCTGGGTTTTTCACCCCCACGCCCTGACCAAATAATGCTGGCTGTAGATTTGAGAAGCTTTGTCTGGCAGTTAGATAAAACAGATTTCAGGGAAATCTGACGTGACTGAAGAAAAGAACAGGCAATGTCTCATCTGTCCATGTGTAGTTACGCTGCCTTCAGTGGGCTTTCATAGCAGTAGGATTTGACTCTGCGTCAAGAGGATGTATGGGAGTTAAAGATTCATCATACCTGTTCTCAGTTCCTATTTCCTCAGCAGATCCTCTGTGTGACTCTGAGGACCTCCCCCTAAAGCTTTGCTGCCTGGCCCTCCATGCCTGTGGGATGGAGGGAACAATATTCCTCCCTTGCCTGCCTTCATCTGTTTTGCAAGATTTTAGAGGCAAGACACTGCTAAATCAAGGTACCTACCTCAGTGAAGGCCTTTACACTCTATACATTAATCAGAATATTTACTGAACTCATGTCAAAGACAAATAAAAAGACGAATACATCAGAGATGGCTCCTATGGCCCTATGAAACACCAATCTTATTCTTTCTGGAATTAATTTAGCTAGGATTTTCTCCTTTATGTCTTGCGATGGTTCCAGCTGCAGCTTCCTCACCGTAAGTATTTACTGTACAATGCCTAGCCTCATTTAATAAGAGGGGAGGCAGTATGCAGGCTGGTCTCAGCCGTCACCGACCTGAAATCCCTTCATGCTGGAACACATTGTGCTCTGGGAATTTGTGGCTACGAATATACAGGCTTTGGCTTGAGAAATGAGTGGGGGCCAGCAGAAGGACTGAGCTGATGGGGTAAAATTACGAGCACAGGAGAGAGAAAACCAGCATATGAAGGAGGGAGGATAAGCTTGTACGTCTGTTGAAAGAATTTCAGCATCATCTATTACTGTCCAGAAGGCAATCACGAAAATGCAGAAGGGCAAGAAGTGCAGCCCTTTTTGTGGGATGCTTTGGCTTGCTGTGGTTAGGAGGATCAAGGCTAGGTATCACATGCCTCTACTGAAGTGAGATCGGCTGGAATAAAGCAAGAAGCCAGAATTTCTAGGCTAGGAAAAAGGCTGATCATGTTGCAACAGAGCACAGGAAAGAGAATTTGGCTGCAATGTCTGACTGGAGGCCTTTTAGCTACATGAGAGGACTCCAGGTCTATTTTTTCCTCTAATTTCCTCATGCCCCCAAGGAAGCTTTTGGTGGAAATTCGCTTCCATTTATGGGAGGACTGGAAGAATGAGGGCCAGACTGTGACTGAGCATCTGGCAAGAAGAAAGAGGGTTCAAAGGAGAGGAAACTGCTCAAGCAGGACTTGAGAGTGCTATTTGGCACTGAAAATTGACCAGTGCAAGTGTCAGACTGCCACTGCTGGTCATTACAAGTAGATATTTTTGAAAAGCGCCAGTTCAAGAAACCCTCTGAGGCTTGGATCCAGTGAGATGACTTTGCTGTCTGAAAATTGTCATCATCACACAGATTCTTGTGGCCCAATGAAGTACTAAGTGATGTTTTGTGCAATATCACCTGCTTCAGATTCTCTCCTCCATGGTGACTATAGGTTTGGCTATTTAAAGGCAGTATAACAATAACACACAAAACTATTACTAAACATCCTTGCTCAGAGGAGACATTTCTTCCTCACCATTATTTTTGTTTTTCTATTCTGTCGTTGGTTACCTCATAGATAATGGTTTATGATCACCATGCAATACCTTTTCTAAAACAGGTTGCAACTTGTCTTGCTCCTCCTAGAGAATGGCAAGTTTTCTTTTGACTTTGGAGAAGTTTGCAATTTTCTCATGTTTTTAAAAAATCCCTACAGAAATTCCCTTAAATAAAAATCTGCATGTAGGCAGCGGGTATGTATCTCTCTACAATGCACAGGCAGTTCTTCACTAAAGCAAACAATCTACTTCAGTTACTGTTGTCTCTATCCATTTAGTTACTGTTACAAACCACTTGGCCAGTTCACAGCATCAATTCTGTGAGAAAAAATGTGGTTTTAATGTGTTTGTATATTTATCAAAAAAGAATCCAGACGGGTTGGGGTGGCTTGTCCATGAGAGACATGATTAATAAAGAAGGAATGATCAATTGCTTTGCACTACATTCAGGCTTTCTGCTCTGTTAAATAATATGGATATTTTGATTGTTCCGGGAATGTTGGTGAAATGCATTCAGGCAATGGGGAGTCCTTGACTTTTTCACTGTTTGTTGGCATCGCGATGCCAAGAGAGAAGTTGATGAGAATTTTCTATGTAGAAAAATAGCAGATATTTACCTTTCATGTTTATACCCACCTACAAGACCTTCTTGTGAGATAGTTTTCCATAGCTCCACTGTCCCATTAGGCATATAGAACAAAATACTTCAAAGCACTCTAACTCTCATGTTTGTGCTGAGGAGTTTCCCCTCCTGCAATGTTTTTCATATGTGAAATCAGTTCTAAAACAACAAGGTACAGTGAGAAATACCGAAACTTATTTTGTTCAGCAGCATTCCCTACAAAGAAGTATTTATGTGACAGTCCTGGAAGACTAAGAGCTTACTCCTGGGAGAGAAGGATGAGTACCCAGGGCTGCTGTGCACATCTGGTTTGGTTTGGATCCATCAGCCTCTGCAACACACACTGCAAACATCACAGAAGTGGCCATTCTCCTGAAGTACAGTAGCAGATCTTGAGTGCATATTGAACTAGATCCTCTATGGGTATACATCAAAGTAACTACACTGAAATCAATCCGGCTGCTGCTCTTTGCACATGTGTTACATCTGATGTGAGACTCCCAAGTACCAAAATCACCACTCCAACGTCTTCTTATAACCAACCACTATCATGGCACAATATACCTGGCTCCTCCAATAGCTACCCCCTGCCATGCGCTTTCAGTACTGTCTCCCTTCCCTCTGTCCTTCCCTCCCTTCTTCCCCCAGAACTGGCACCACTCAACATTTTGAATAGGAGACCAATTCGCCGAACTGAAAACATCAAAGCATATCTCTGGTTAGATCTCATCCCAGCCCTCCGAGTTTGTTGACTTGGAAAGTGAATAACTAATAAGGCAGCATGCCATTGTTTTCTGTTTATTATAATGGAAATAAATTGTTGGCTCTAAATCAGGCACTGATTGTTCCTTTGATATCAATGCCAGGAAGCAAAATAAAATGGCTTTTTAAAAATCACCTTTCACAGGGAGTGCCACAGGCATTTGAAAGATGAGCCTTTTTCCATGTCAAAGGCTCTACTAGAAGTGCCAAACACACTAGAAGAAAAAAACCCAAATCCTTCCCTATTAAAACAAAAAAAAGTGCAAGAGAGAATGCGAGAGCAGGATCACCTGGGCAGCAGGATTGCCTGGGAAGGCTGGCACACCATGGATGTCCTGCGAGTGCTCATGAGACTGCAGCAGAGCTGGCTCCACAGTGAGGAGCACTTCCTGAAGAATATGGAACACATCCTTTGCATTTTTTTTCCCCTCAAAAAAAGCACAGGTGGGCTGAATGTATTCCTCTGTCTGCCTGGCAGCTCTTAAACTAATAATAAGAGACTTTAGGAGCCAAAAAGACAGAGGGGGTGCTTTGCCTCAGAACTTGAACCACCTGTAAATCTTGCTTGTGTGTTTCTTTCGTGGTTTTTTTTTTAAGCTACATGGAGTGGCAATTTCATTGCACCCCCGATGCCTTCTCAGTGTTTTAGCATTTTCCCTATAGACTTTTAGGTGCAGACTTTCAGCTGTTTGAATTTCTCTCTGAGTGCTACCACCCCTAGCTAACAAGGGAATATGTTGCACATCGGCATCACTGTAACATGCATAGAGAGGAGCTTCCTCATTGGAGTTTATAGCTGGATCCAGATCTTAAGTGATCCAGAGCACAGTGGTGTTTGGTTTTCATGACGTGGTGCAGTTTGATTTGGCTCAGAGCAGAGGATAAAGTGGAGTGCCAGATTCAGATCTCAGGCCAAACTTGGATTTTGTATTTCGGCTACCAAACTTCTTCATGGTTTGGCAAAGTCATGCTCTCACCTGCTCACGCCATGTGGAGAACACCTGTGATTTGCTGGAAAGTTTGTTGATCATGCTGTGAGAAACTCCGTTTGAAAGCCAGCCTATGAGAGACTGTTTCGGCTGACTCTGGCTGCTGCAGGTGATGTGCACTGAGAGTGCAGAACCACTGAAACATGCTTAGGCTCAAACTGCAAAAAAAAAAAAGTGGTGTAAAGAAAAGCCGTCAGGACCAGACTGCAGCTTTGTGCCTTTCTTTGTTGTCATGACTCTTGGAACCAGTGCAACCTTTTATTTGTAAGATTGGGACTCAGATGCACAGCAGCAGCATGACCTGAGAGTAAACTGGGAGACCTTCATAACTATATCACTTTCTACGACAGCCTGCTTTTGAAAGAGTCCATCATACTACCTCTAGCTAGCGTTCTTAGATACCATTTTTTGAAGAACATGCTGGAAGACCCTAAATCAAACCAATACCCATCGCTTAGATGGCAAAAGATCTGCGTGCAGCAAACAGCGTGGTCTGCTAAATATTAAGGCCTTTTTTGACGCAGATCTTATCCCTATACTTGGCTTGAAATGCATCCTTATTCTGCAAAGTATTTAAGCATATTATTAACTTCAAGGTTGTAGCTATGATGTCCCACAAAATGGGTCAGTATAACTGGGACCTTATAAAGTGCTTATGACATAGGTGCTTTTTGGAATTGAAAGGTTTGAAGGGCTCCCACCAAAGTGCCCTGGGATTAAGTACAGACTTTCCATTGGCTTCAGCAAACATTCAGCCAGGTCCTAATTTTTATACTTATTACTACTACCTTATAACAAGATATTTGGAAAGGAAAAGGAAGGATCTTCTTCTCCAGATAATACCATCTACTCTAAATTATTTCTGAAAATTAAGGGTGTGATTACTGACCTGTAAGTACTTGATGATCACACTTTGGTTTGAACTTTATGAGTGTATGTAGGTTTACTAACTCTAGCACTGCCCAGTAATTTATTTCCCAGGTGGGCTATGAAAGTCATCTGGAAAAAGGAAAACAGTGTCTAAGGGCTTGCTGTGCAAATGGATGATTGTGCTAGATGGATTAGCATATGTTTTTGGGAACAGTTTTCAGAGGAGAGGTAGACTATACCTTCCTAATAAAATAAAATCTTCTTCTTTAACCCAGGTGTAGTGCTTCAAATTCTTGCTTATTTTATTAAAAGATCAGTGATCACTATCTCCTGCTCTTAGGTGTGGACAGAAACCGGGTTCAGAGACAACAACAAGCTATTCAAACCCCAACAGCTGCTGCGACAGAGGTGTGAAGAAGCTCTGAATGACTCAACAGTCTTTGCAACCATGTTGCCCCTTCCCAGGACATCCTTATTTCCCCAGAAGACAACCAAGCTCAGGGGCTTTGTGCAAACTTTCATGCACTGAATAGCATGATCCAGAGCCATGGTACCCCCAAGGGCAGTACAAAAGTCTCAGGTGCCAAGGGCAGCTTCTTTGTACTCCGTAAGTGCCCGTTTGCTGGCAAGCAAAGCTGTACTGTGAAGCTCACCTGAGGAAGCTGGCAGACACTGTGAGACTTGGCAGGTTGACCCTTTTGTGCTGTTTGAACCCTAAAGGACCATGGTTTGGTGGACAGTTACTGGTACATCTGTAAATCACTTGATGTATCTTGATCTGTCCTATCTGAAGAGACAAAAGTAAATGTCAGACCTGAAAATCCTGTTGGCATTGATATTTTGGCACATGAACCGTTACATGATAATTGCAGGTCCTCCTTGGAGACTGTGGAAACATTATACTGTGGCACGCAAACCCAATATTAAACAAAACTTCTGCTTCTACAGCCAATGTGGCCTCTACTCATTCCACCCAGCAAGTTACTGGGAATACTTCAATGCAAAGAAAGGTCTTTATTGCTAAGTCTACTTCTGTTCTTTTTAAAAAACTCTCTTTGGCAATATCCATGAAACTTTAGGAAACTGATTCCCAAGGAATCACCTCCTGGACACAGCACAGTTAAGATGGGTACAACGCTCATGCTAAAGTTATCTCGGTTTAAGTTTAAAGCAGCACCTCCCTGAGGACCTCTCAATTCTGGAACAAGCGACGTGTTTCTGCATTCTGTGAGAACCTGGATTATTTTTAATCTTCTGGACATATTACAAAGATCAATTTATAGTCTCACAGAGACGGTAAGGACAAGGGTTTGGGGGCAGGCAAAAAGGGAATTGGCTGTTGTTGATTACTGAATGTTGTTAGTTCTGAAAAGAAGAAACTTTTCAGGACAACTTCTACTTTCTTGCACTGCTTGCTTCATTTCAGAGAAACTGTAGTGTGAACTGGCACAGATGCATGGACTGCAGGAGGCCCGTTCCCTTAGGCCAGCAGAGATTTTTGATCAATACATTACAAGTTGTGCAAGCCCTCACAGCTCTGTACGGGTGCTGTGTACTTAAAACATACAGAAGATGATGAGAAGAAAGCTTTCTTTTACTCTACCCATTACAGTTTTATATATACTACAATGGATTATGCCAATGACTTTGTTCCCAAATTACCTTAACCTGGAACAGCATCTTGCTTGTAATTTTGAGAGATACAATTTGTTAGCACCTCCAATATTATGCAAGGCTTCCAGTGAAAATAACAGGCAGGCTAGAGTTTGAGCAAACCTACGGTATGTGCTTCCCATAATATTCAGCAATATATGTTTTAAAATTCTCTATTCGTTCAAGTTACAGACCCATCACTTCAAATATTTACCAGAAGTCATCACAAAATTATAGCAGAGACACACATACTGAATCTGTATACATTTCAAAAGTCATAAAAACCCGTGAGTAGAATTTTCTAGATCTACTTAAAACTTACTTGAGCCTTACTTAGTAAAGTGCAATTCCTAACACTTACAAGGAGCAGAGTACAATTGTTTCCTTAATTTTGGCAGATGAAAAGTAAGAACCACAGAGTTTTGTATTATTTCCAACCCAAAGAGTCCAATGGCCTAAGTTTACCCAAAGTTTTGCAATCACTTTTGCAAGAAACCATGTCAGGGCATTTTTACAAAATGCTGGTAATGTCCAGAATTTCATACTCCTGAATTTAAAGCTTTTCCAAGTTTTTTGTTTGTTTTACATAACTTCCACAATGACTGTTTTCTTACCCCTGTAAGCACCACCAGGATTTTTTTGACTGCATCACTTCTCAGGAATTACAATGAAGAATTTTAACTCTTGGAGCAGAGAAAGGGCTTTTTTTTTTGGAAAATGTCATTCCCAGAAGTGCCTTTCACTGAAGTGCTCCTTCCTGGCGAGTCCCTAGGGACCAGTCACAGGAAGGACTGAGAAGAGGTGATGCTCAACAGGTTGCTCCCAGGGCAGGTCCCCCGGCTGTCGTTTCAGACCATGTGGGTCCCTTGTGGTTCTTGAAAAGGCTTCAGTGACACAAAAGATATTTAAAGATGTGGCCTGTCGCCAGGCTACACTCGACTTTCTGTGGGCATTTACTCAAGCTCTCCAGCCCCACCTTGGCCAGTCCCTGTCCCCACGGAGGTGCCCAGTGCCTGGGGTGGTGGGACAAGGCTCTGCCCTGCTCTGCCTGTGAACCCAGGCACTGTAAGCAGGGGTGATGGGAAGTTCACCTCCAAAGCGTGCTCCTGATCTGAACTAACCCCTTCTGTGAGCCTATGAAAATGCTCATGGAGATGTGCCCTTAGTGGGAAGATCTGCTACAAATGCAAACCAGATGCTAAAGGCTTGAGAAACATGTATACAAAGGAGAAAAGTGACATTTTCAAAACCTTGGGCAGAAGCAGAAGCCGAACCAGGATTTGCTAACTTCCTCTCCATTGTTTTATCTATACTGCCACTTCTTGAATTTAATCTTAAATCTTGACAATTCATAGCCTTTCCTGGACATCTTTTATCCCATGGTTAGCACTCTGCAATGCTAAAGGTTTGAATATTAAAATAACCTCCCAGTAACAGACAGTTATTTGACATCAGTGGAATAGTGAAGTTCCTATTCCCTGAACACCTGTAAAGCTTTCATTTTCCCTCTCCAACAAAACCAAGATGACCTTCTCTTCCCCTTCCCCTGGTACTTCTCTTCCTAGGGCCCTTGTGGCTTTCTTGGCCTGCCTTAGCCTCAAATCAGAAGACAGATGGATTTTCAATATGAGCTTTATAGTTAGTAGTACCCCCTTCCCACTAAAAAGTTGTCAGAACTATGCAAAAGCCAGGCTTGTTACATGTGGACGCAATTTAAATGGGTAACAATCCAATAGGGAGTTATTTTTTATAAAGGCAGAGTTTTACTGAGATATGGTATGGTCCAGAATCAGAACCTCCTACAAATGTGTGTGTTTTCTCTTGTAGAGGTCAGTATGTTCTTAGGACACTGAAAGCAATAGCTCTTAATCTCTTACCCCATCTTTAATAGCTCAGTTATTGCTAGTCATATTTTAATTCCCTCACTGACAGCTCTGACAAGAGCACTCAGTGACTTTGACTTCAGCCTGGTCCAGAAAACTTTCTTTGAATGATATTTTACACATTTCATAGACCGGACATTTCAAGGATCTGTGGCTGCAGCAAACAGCTGCAGGCTTGATGTTAACTAATCAGAGTGAAAACCCCATCTCCACAAGCTGACACGTCACCTCAGAAGCTTGTTGGTCCCTGTCAGATGAATCATTGTTCCCCCAGATCTCCAGAAAAATTATCATCCCTTGCTAGCACAGATCCATGTAGACCCAAGTTTCTCTACCTGCCCTCCAAGTTACCCAGCATCTAAACTGCACACCTGTATTAGCTCAGTCCTACACCTGATGCCAAGGCATATATATATTTTGGCACTGTAGGCTACATCACCTAGCTGTGTGGGTCCCACTATAAAACCAGCATGCCACTGCGGGAGCTGGGTGGGAGGAATCTGTGCAAACAGCATTTCCCAGTTGAGAACTTTTGCATCAAAGGAGCCTGTCCAAGAGTCCAGAGATGATGGCTGGAGCCTACCTGTACTTAGACTCATGCTTGTCCCAGCCCCATCTCCTGCTGCTCCTGGCTGGCCCCCCAGGGTGGACCCTGGACTTAGTTTATCCACTTGGCATGTCTGCACCAGCTGTGCTCATATACTGCTTGTATGAGGGTCCCCCTGGGGTGCCGGCTTGGCCCCCATCTGGGCACAGCCCTGCTCTCGCTGCTCCCTGGCAGCAAGGCTCAAGGATATTGTTGAGAAAGGATGTTTCAGATTCTGGTTAAAAAAACAATCCATTTGCCTTCTGTCCTGGCAATGGTGTTGCTCTTCATCGCTCTACACGTATGAGCTGCAAGGATGACAGTCTGTAATTTTCTTATAAAGCAAACATGCTTCATTTTCCCCCTGACAGCAGGCAATCCAGGGTGAGTATATGACTGGTAAATGTCTTCTGTATTAATCTCTTCATGTGTTTTGGCTTTTCTTTATTTTTAATTTGCCTGGAGGCAGACATTTGAGATAACAGCTGTTATGGCAATATTATCAGTCATCTGCATGTCAGAGAATGCCAGGAAAATGCCTGTGGAGTAGTCCTCTTGGGTTTTTGGTTTTAACTGCTCTGGGGCAAATTCACTCCTTTGTCAAAGCTCTGCTCAAAACGTGAGAAGAGAATATAATGGAACTGGTTTCTACCCTCTGATTATGAAGAAATGTATTTTCCTGCTGATAGAGCACAAGTTCCCTACTTGCTCTTTGATGTTCCTCAAAGACAAGTGTCCTAGAGCAGTCCTCTGCCAGACCCTGTCACATTTTTGTTGCTGGTAAGTAATGTCAGAGCACATCACTTCCAGGAAACATCCCTGTGATTCTCTGGAGAGAGATGTGATTTTCTTGCTCTTGAGTAACTCGTTGAGGCCCTAATAAACCCCGTTAGAAGGGATCTTTGCCCTCCCATGAAAGGGACTGCTTAGCTTTCTTGGGTTCAGTTATAAAGTCTTCTGGGGAAGAAAGTTTCTTTTCTTACTGAGGGGGAGGGCCCAATGTCAAGAATCATCAATGAGTAGGTCCAGAGCTCTATCTCACAGAGCTGAACCACCTGCAGGAAGGCCAAGTAGATTTATTGGTTCTTTAGAGAAGGTGCCACCAGGAAGGTGTTGGCTTGAGAATTATTACTCTTCATTCATTTGTTTTTCCAGAGAAATACAAGATGGAAAAACAAAATGTAGCTTTGGAAACAAACTGGGATGTGCCCCTATTCAGTATATTGATGATGATAGACCAGTTTGTCCAGTTAACTTAATGAAACTTAACATCCTTTGTACTAGAGAAGCTTATTCATTATACTTTGACCGAAAATAATTCATATCTGAGGATCTTGAACTACTTTAGTGACATTAGGCCTGTGGGAAAATATATAGTTACACCTATGAAATGACCATTATTCCAAAGGAGATATGTAGATATACGCATTTTGTGTATCTGCAGTCCTGATGGATCCGAGCACAGAAGGCTTCTGCATGCATATTTACTGTTTTCCCATAATTTCCTAACATCTCTTAATAATGTGGTAGCAGAGATTTCTCTCTTCCATTACCTTGACATTACAGAAGGCTATTTTGCTAGAAATTAAGAGCTCAGTTCTTGTTTGCACCACACAACTCTCGACCAGCCGTGGGCAAGGTATCTAGACTACTGTGGTCTGTTTTCCCACTTGGAAAACAAGCATACTTCCTAAAAATATAGTTAAGCATTCAGATACCACAGAGACAGAGCTCATGCAGATACCTGTGCAGTAGAAGAAATACATGTGAAAGAGAAAGCTGACCTAGAAGGTAAGATCCCAAAGGTTAACCATCTAAGTAAACTGTTACCAAGTAAATCTCCTGGTTTTTTTCCCAAAGGTAGCTTTTTCAGCTTTGACACACCTGTTTCTAAGTATAGTCAGTTTACAAAAACAAGCAAGCATTTTTGCAAGCTTCGAAGAAGAAGCACAAATTACTTCTTCTACCACTGCAAACAGCATTTCCTTATCCCTGTTTCCAGTAGGCATGTGAAACTTATTTTCACCCATGGTATTCAGGTGCAGCTGTTTGGAACCATGTTAAATGATTACACTGGAGAACATCCTTCATGTTCCAAAAATTTTCACTGAGCTCAAAGAAAGTGTTAACAGTGGAATAAAAAGCCTTTCTTTTTGAATATTCCAAAGACAAGAAGAATATGCTGCCTGCTTAAACATGGTGGAACCAAAAAAGGTAAGCTATATGACATAGTAATTTGTTAAGCACAGCTTTGCCTACGTGCTTTCATCATCGCTGATGTGGTAACATAAAGGATTTGTTCAGTGTAGGGGAACTCCCTCTTCCAAATGACTCCAGGCTTTTGAGCAATTTTAGTTTCTGGAGTTGAAGTGTATCTGTCTCACAGTGAGTAAGCTTTGAGGGCTGGGAATGTAATTGTGTATTTTCTACATCATTGTAGCAGTATTGTTGGGGCTAAATACACTGGCTGAAAAATGCTTTTCTTTGTTTGATTTCTAGGGAGGTTGAACCAACAAGAAAAAATTGAAATATGTACCTTATTTAAACTGTGAAAGTTTGCATTTCTTGTCAAAATCTGGGTAGAGGTTTGGTCCATTGGAGAGTGTTACAGTTCAGGTACCAAGATACAATTTCTAACTAAAATGAATTCTAATTGAAGATTTTGTTTCCCTTTTTACATAAAACCAGAAAATACATTAAAAATCTGTTCCGATAAGCAATTTTTCATGTAGAAAAGTTTGTCTCAAAATATCATCTGACTTTAGGTCTAGGCAAAAAGAGAAAAAGAAACAGCTTTCAGTTGTAAATCACTGTGGTGAGAAGAAAGTTGTCTTTTGCCACTGCTGAGATTTGCAATATCACCTAGATACATGCTGCCAATAGGGCAGGGTTATACTTTCCTGCTACGCATCAGATATTGACCATTGCTGAAAACAGAGGTTGGTCTTAAAGAACTAACATCTGATAAAGACAACACATTCTTGGAACTGAGTTGCTAGAAACAAAGGTAAGAAGAAAGTCAAGGTTTCATTACTCTAAAGCTACTGGTTATTACTTGTGGTTTCCTTTGGACACTTTCTCTTTGATATTATAGTATCAAATACCCTCAAAGCAACCTCCCACTAAGATGTGGTTCATTAGATAATAAACAGTGCCTTCCTCTGGACTTATCACCTGGAATTTAGAAAAAAAGTCTATGCAAAGCTGCAGTGAGGAAAAATAAGGGAGACAAACAAGGAAATGTCAATTAAGATTAATAAGATAATACCTGGAGTGACTGGCTTGGCAGTCATGTGTTTCCTCTAGCATTTTCTGTGTAATTCATTTCTGTGAGATGAATACAGTGATGGAAGTTAAGGGGGAATGACTGATGAAACAGAAATTTTCATAGAAACGGTCTCTTTCATGCTTTTGGAGATTTTTTAATTAGCAGTAACTTATTCTTTGTTAGTCACGATGACTGACAAGTATCCCACGCCCTGTAAAAGAGGTTGGGGTGAAAATTCAAACATCCAAGAGGGTCCTTGTTAGCTATGTACAAGTAATGTCTGTTGGTAGCACCTGCGATCTTCTTTCTGAGGTTTTTGGGCTGTACAGGAAGGAAGGGAGGTCTCATGGAGAAGAGAAGGGAATCCGGGAATGACTCTAGCTGCCTGGAGAGGAAAGGTCCCTTCTTCAGAAAATGATTATGAATTTCAAACATAATCATCTTCAGACAAAATATGGAAGCAGTCTGAGAGAAGAAACAAAAACAAGGTGTCTCCTGCACCTCCTTTCCCAGACAGCATCCCTCATCACCCATGATTACTTTCCCCTTTCGGCTCTATTCATCTCTTTCAGCACAATGGCACAGCTCATGATGGAGCTGGGAAAAACACCCATCCTAGCCTAGCCCATAACCTGGGATGAGATGTGGGTTTGAACCCCTGAGGCAAGGAAGCCACAGATCCGGGGCTCCCAGGTCTCTGAGTTGGCTCACCACAGGGTTATTATATGCAAAAGGCAGCACTCAGTTTCACCATTTTTTCCATTGAAAAAGCTGCCTGCCAGAAGGGCTAGCTGGGAGCACGGCAGGATGCATGCAGGCAGATGGAGGCTAAGCCCTAATGTCGTAAGACAAATGTGATGGGAATTCAGGTGTCTAAATTCTCTGTATGAAAAGAGGAACACCCCTATTCCCTCCTATCTGATCTATGATGTGTGCACGTTGTTTTCAGGGAGGCAGTAGGGAAACATACATTTTAAAGGCTAAGCAGCTAGATGCCACTCTTCCGGATGCTTAGAATTAAAATGAGGGGCCTTATCTGCTCCAAACTGTGCTAAGCAATGGGGCAGAGAAGGTGAAAATATGCTATTTCAGCTCCTTTTTCCTCCTTTCATTAATTGATATTTAAACTGCAGCATTTTTGCCTGATGCTTGTAGCTGTATTCTTGCATGCAGACACAACTGCATACAGGACTACAGCTACAAATGTTAAAGAAATAAACCTGTGAGGGTCTAGGAGACTGGAAGGGAGATATGTAGAAGGTCGATAGCATTAACTAAGAAATCTCGCTATTAGGATGGTAGCCAGAGGAGATGTTGGCCAAGTGAAATAAAGGGCTTACCATTCAATTAAGTCATGGAGCCAGACATACTATAGCTTTGTTCTGGAAACCTGAGTCAGGGACTGGGAGAGAAATGCAGACTATTGCTACCCTAGAGAGACCACCAACCCTCCTCAAGGAACACTAGAGCACTATGAACTTTAACATGGGCCTATGTGCCAAAATTTGAGAGCCTTCCTGTAAGGCAGGCTGACACCTCAGACCTCTTATCTCATACACTGCTTCAAATGTTTCCCTTACAGAGGTGCTGGGTCTTGCTCAGATCCTTTTTCGAGCATGACTGCTTTGCACAGCACTGGTGTGGGGGACCTACACCATGCTACTCAGAAAGATCTTCAAGAGCTTGTGGGGTTACCAGTGCTTACGTGGGGGTCTTGTCAGTCTTGGGTCTGTGAAGGGAAGAGACAAGTAGCCTCTGGGCACTTCCTTTCCTTTTGAATTCAGTCTGATTCTCTTTTTTTCTTGCCCAGAGAAACAGTAAGGCTGAAGGGCCAGCTCATAGGAGAAAGGAGATGCATGTTGGAGTGGCTATCAGCATGGGATGGGGCCCTACTACTTGCGCCATGCTACAAGGAGGCTGGTTGGCACACTAAACTGGGATACTTCTCTGCCATTCCTTTTGATGCAAGAAATTCATGTAACCTGTGACCGCTTGTCTTTATTGCCAGAGACCATGTCTTTCTGTCTTGCTTCATCTAAACCAGCCTATTATTTTTGAGTTCCTCTCTCTGAAGACATTGTCTACAGTGAGTGACCCACTGCTTGTTTTTGCAGAACACCGCAGGGAAGAGGGCCAAGGATACCTCAATGTTTACATACCAGGATGTAATAGCCTCATGTTGCCTGCAGACATATTCATATCAGTGCAAGTCCAAGGTCAGATCCTGTTGATGAGTGGTATTTGTGAGCTCTTGTTATACACACATACACTTCCAAACTGTGCTAGACTTGCCATAAGGTGTTTACAAGAGATTGAGCCCATGGTGAATCAGCCCTGGCATGCAAGTCCTGCTCTGCTCCCCCATTCTGGCTGATGCTTCTTGGCAGCTTATTCTGTGTGGGGCAGGAACACCACTGGACAGGGGCAGTGCTTAACAGCAAAACCCATTATCTAGCAAAACACTGGCTGCACGGGACTTATGGACAGTGACTTGCAGAGATCTACTCACACCCGTGGGCTGGCCCAAGTGTTTGAAGACAAACATGTGCTCAAGTGATGTGTTGGAAGGTGATCGGCAAGGCTGATCCTCTAAATTACTACCAGTGACTTCATATTGATCTTAATAGTAGGAACACTCAAATACTTGAAGGCCTAGGAGTACAATGTAGCATTTTAAACAACTGTTTTTTTCTTAAGGTATTTGACCTGTAAGTGGTAAAATCAGAGCCTCAGCTCTTGACTTGGAACATATGCCTGAGGCATTCACTGAGAGGCATGATAAAGAAACTATGCAATTCATATGTTTTAATTTTAAATAAATCAATGCGATAATCTGGGATCAGGTGGGATTTTGCAGCTGGAAGAAAAGAACAAAGGGATGTCATTAGTTATACTTTTAATAAATCAATTTGTTAATTAGGGATCAGGTGGGATTTTCCAGCATGAGGCAGAGGACAAAGAAAGCTCATTAGTTATATTTCAAATAAATCAATGTTTTAGTTGGTGTGGGATTCTCCAGGAAATACAGGACAGGGCAAAATGGAACAGATACTACAAACTGTCACTTGAAAATATTCTTGATGTAAGAAATAAAAAATGTTTCATACTTACTTAGTGCATCTATATTTTCTAGGCAACCCTTGGTACGAAACCAGTGTGGTCAGGCTGGAACTCTTGGAAGATTCAAGGAAATAAAGAGAGAAGACCTGTAATATATTCAAAGAAATAAAGGGGAAAGGTCATTTCAGAATTGCGTGGCTCACCACATCTGGCAAATTGATTTCAAAACATTACAGCATTCAGAACCACTGGACATGTCTGAAGACTTGGGTCCTAGCCTTTTATCTGACCCTGCCACAGGAAGATGTCATTTATGATAACTTCTGCCAGGTTCTCCACTACAATAAAGTTCACTAGGCACTGAGGTGTTCTCCCCTGTGGCATATCAGGACAACATTTGCTTGTTCTACAGATCTTCCTGTACACAGTCCATCTCTCACTCACGCAAGGTCATGCAACACTGGTGACCACCGTTGGCAAGTACCTGACTCCATGCAGGTCCTGCTGAGGCTGATGTGACTCTATGGTAAGCATCATTTGTTTGTGGACTTGGGTTGATGCAGCATCTGAAAGCAAAACATTCTCTGAGTAAGAAAGGGAGACAGGCAGGTTAAAAAGGATGATGTTCAAATGGCAAACCTGGCAACATTCAGCCTATTTACTCTTTGATGCTGCAATGGAGGAGAGCAATTCAAAGCCATCAATACATGTTAAGGAATGCCAAGCACTACAGGAAGCAAAAGATTTCATCATAATCAGTACCCATTTGTTCCCTGGTGTGCTGCACATTAGAAGGAGCTCTTTGAGACAGCTTTTCTTCTGTTGCTTTTCTTCTTGCCTTGTTTCAGTTTTGTCCTACCTGCACTCCACAGATGGAGTCTTGCTTACTGCTGACAGACAATAATGCATCTTGCAAGGCTAATATTTCCTGAGGATGCATCTTCTCGTGTTGCCTCCTGCCTGCACAACGAGATGCACATGATAATTACCTCTCAGGAAGGCAACGGCTCATCTGTGTCACTGTCACATCTGCCCATGGCTAATAGGTGTGCAGCATTTGCTGTGAATTTAAAACCCATCCCTTTTCAAAGGTCAGAAGATCAAAAGTTCAAATTTCATTGGAAATTGCCAAGAGAGCCCATACTGCTGCTCACTGCCCCAGCAGGCTCCTCATATGCGATAGCAAGGAATCAGCAGCAGCTCACTTGCTGGTGTTGTTTCAACCAACATATAAAACCAGAGACCCAGTCAGCTGTAGTAAGAAATAATAAAGACATTGAGTTTACATACAGTCTTCAAAAATTTCCTCAAAGCATCTTCAGTTTATTTTCTGACCTCAGTGTGAGGCTCAGTTTTAACAATATGGCTGCCAAAAGGGTGATTTACCCTATGGCTTAGACAGGCTGTTGTGATGGATAGTGGATACTATTTCAACAAAGAACCAGCGCCTCGAGTTTTAATCAGCTATGTAAACTAATAGAACCTGGCTCAAAATATTTTTGGCCCTTCCTTTGCAAGCAGATTCTCAATAGCGAATAGAAAAACACATCGTGTATATGACTTACAATACTATTCTTCATATGGGAGGAGAGTCATGTGGAGTCCAAGCACAGCAGCATCTTCAGAGGTTCAAAAGTCAGCAGTAAGATTCAGTCTGTGCTGAAACCTGATCCATAAGGTCTAAGACAAAAAGCAGTTTTATTTTCCAGATTTTTCAATATAAAGTCATTTTAAGTTTCAAGAATGCAAATAAAGAGCATAAGATCAGTATTTCAAGACAGGTTTTTATTTTCTTGCAGCAGTAACTTAAACAACACTTCAGTTTTTCAACTGAAGATCCACAATCCGTTGCCCAATCACAAAAGGTTTTTTTATGAAAAATATCTGTGGCTTATTTAAAAATCATTTTCTGTACATAACCTTAAAAAAAAGAAAAGAAGAGGAAAAGAGGGGCCTTTAGACCTCAAGAGAAGGCCAGTTTCTTGAAAGTACCAAACAGGATTTAACAAATGTAAACAATCCTGTAGTTCCTACTCAGCCACTTTATCTTGCTCTCCTCCTCCAGGGGAAGTATAACACCCCTGAAAATGGGAGACATGGAATTGCAGTCGCAATTCAGAAGAACATCAGTCAGTGAAACACTCAAGTATGTACTTGAGTGCTATTAGCATAATTGGGACACAAGTGTGTGATTGAAGTTAAGTATGATCTAAGTTAAGTTTCTTTAAGATAAATGGATTAATGCAGATGTTTATGTAATTTTGAGTATCAAGGACAGCAAGTTTAAGCAATTTGTCTAAATTTACATGTGAGTTTTATAGGAAACCACCATTTCTGATCTCACACGTCCCAATCTCATCCCTTCAAATGCCTAAAAGCTTGTCATTCCACTCGCTTCAGTATTGACACTCTGCCTATTTTCTCCATGTTCCCATGATGCCTTTTGGAAACCCAATCAGGGGAGCAACGGAGCTGCTTAGGCTAAGCGTGAGGAGGGGGCTGGGCTGAATTGGCCAAAACCTTCTTTACTGAGAACTGTTGGTCAAAGCGATTTCTGAACACTGGCAAGCTTAGTCACCAAAGTTGTGTGCCTGGCTGTGCTACGAAGTCATAGGAGAATCAGGGACTGAACTTATGTACCATTTGCTCTGCATACACAGTGCCTAATCCAATGCTGACTGCAAAAGGTAGGAAGCTCCCACAACAACTAACCAAACCCCCACAGAAAATCCCAACCCAAATGG
Organism: Haliaeetus albicilla; assembly: GCF_947461875.1. NCBI lineage: Eukaryota > Metazoa > Chordata > Aves > Accipitriformes > Accipitridae > Haliaeetus > Haliaeetus albicilla. The sequence continues at coordinate 31,322,057 of NC_091489.1, forward strand.
TCCTGTTAATTATTTCACAATAATTTCCTCCTCTTTGCAGTCTGTGATTAGGATTTGAAAATCAAAGCCATTAACCTTCAAAACGCTAAAATGGCAGACACCTTATAAGCAAGCATCCAGTTTCACTCCCTTCAAAATCCACCAGAGACAAACAGACTCTGGGCCTCAGCCCAACTTTATCATAGTCTTCAACTTGATATCCACTTTAGTGACATGAAGCTCTGCTGGATGGCTTTAAATTTGCCTCCAGACTGTTGTTAATTGGGAGAACTGTTTTTCTTTGTTCTTTCTGCAGTGTTAGCAGAGGCACACTGGCAGTGGAAGCTGCCACTTTGGGAAGAGTTTTGATTAAAATATACATTGCTTTGATCAGTGGCTTCCCTGTAGTGTAAGATAAACATGATCAGCAGTTTTGGTTGGTGTTCATTCCTAAGGCACATGCTGTGAAGTTACTGCACTACATTAAGCAAAAGCTTAAAAGGGAATTATTGTAGCCAACTGGGACTTGGAATTGTCCTAAGACTAGAAATCTTAAAATCTAAGCACTGCCTTTCCCCCTCTGCTAGTAGGGTTTTCCATAATGACAAGTCCAAGATGTTAGTGTTGAGATCTTTTATAACAAGGCATGTATGTCAGAGGAGGAAAGGTATCAGAGTGTGTTCCATAACTAATTTAATGCTTTATGTCTTTTCATTCAACACCAGAAATATCACAGAAGCACACTTCCCTTCAGTTGGTGAAGCTTGTTTGAATATCACAGCTGGGGCCTGGAAGAGTTGTCTGAAGTGTAGCCATGGTCTTTATGTCAAGAAATTTTAATGCTACTTTTTCCTTTTTTTTTTTTCCCCTTTTTTCTTCCAAAGCCAAAATGGTATTTATTACAGGAAACTAGTATAGCTATTAGTACAAATAGCTTTCATGGAAATTGTTTGTTTTCTGCACTACAGCTTTGTCTGCAAAATTAAACTTCAGGAATTTGTTTTAAGATTTCTAATGCTTAAGGCTCTATATTTCTAGGGAAGAGAATGCAAAAAAATTACATGATTAAATAAAGATTTGTTCAGAGAATGGCAATTACATTAATGATGTTACTTATAAGCTCATAAAAGAAACACAGGCATAAGAGGAAAACTTAGTGTTATGCTTTGGTTTTTTAAGCTGGACTTTTAATGACACCTTATTATTTCCTTGGGAAAGGGTAATTTCTCTGATTGGGGTAGGAACCAGCCTGCCCTTCCTTTTGCCATCCCCAAGAGTGGGCCAGATCCTGAGTAAACCCAGAAAGGTTGAGCATCACCAAAATCAATAAAGTTGCCCCACAATGAGATCCAGGTGACCGATTCTTCCACTACCTGCAAGGGCGAGGGGCAGCGGGTGGGTGCTGCTCTCGAGTAGAAATGGCCTGCTGGCACCGGCAGCTCCCCTGCGTTATGTGCTATTCTGCTTTGTCTGTTCGAAGGCCTTTTCTGATAAAGTAATAAACATACTAGAAAACCGTTTTACAAGCCAGGTCTCACTCTGCTCTCCAGCTTTTTCTCATTAAGAGCATTGCTGCTTCAAGGAAGTTCAAGCTGCAGCACATTTAACATCTGCATTCCTTTGACGTGTTTTGAAATTATTTTAAACAATTGGGAGAGGAGGACCAGGTTTGGGGGGACTAAGCGCTTCAAAGAGAAAGCAGATCAACATGTAAGCCCCAAATTACATAACTAGCCCCACCAAGGAAATAAATTAATTTGTTTCCCAATGGCTTATTTATATAACCCTTTAATTATAGCTAACCATATCACCAGTATTATACCATGGGAAAATGTAAAACTGTTAAGCAACCTACCACTCCGCCCTCTCCAGACCGACAACACAATCATTAAGCAACAACTACATGTTAAGACATTGCCTGCTCTTTTGTCTTTCAAAGGTATAGTTCAATAATGTGGGTATGAAAATGAGACCTCAAATGTAACTCTTTTTCTAGGGCTTTTCTGTGTTCCTAAACTCCATCTCCCTGTTGGATTGTAAAAACGGGACAGCGTTTGACTTGCTTGCAACACAAAAAGGGATATTGTTTAAAAATTCGCTATTTTCCCAGTCTGCACATGAGTCATAATCAGCAGTTGAGTCCTGTTAACTGCAAGTGCTGCTCAGTCTATGCTGGCTTTTCAAATGGGGTAAGTTTAGGTAGCTCTGTTGACTTCAATTAAAGCATTTCTAATTGCTTCTAATTCAGTAGACACCAGCTGAGACCCTAGCTTTTGCCCTACAAAAGGCACTCTGTGTTAAACCAGCTTGCTGCAGCTCCTTGAGGCCTAATGAATGCTACGTATTACAATTTATTAGACCAAACCGCTGTGATGAACAGGATGGCAACAGTAACAGGAAAGATTTTGCACATGAGAATATCAGAATTTTCTGAAACTCAAATTGTCAAAGCAGCTGTTTCAAACCATGTTCAGTCCACTTCAGAAGGCAATACATAAATATTTCTAAGAAAAATAATCTGATGATACGAGATAAAGCTGATTGTGGCATGTGGAGAATGCTATAACTTCAACTATGGGGTTGCAAGAAGGGTTTCATTATAAATCATGGAAATTCTTACTAATGTTTTTATGTTTGGATTGGCTTTCAATACTCAAATTAGTGGAATCTTTCTGGTGCAATGACTTTCTTCTCTGTGAAGGGGCAAGTCTTGGTAGCTTAGCCGCACTACAATATGAACAAAGATAATGCATCTTAATGCTACAATAGCCAATGTAGCTGGATATTAACAGCCTTATATATGACCAAATTAGAACAGATTATCAGGGATGCTTTGGAATCTCCATCAGTCAGACTCTGTCCATCAAGCTGGGTATCCTACAAGATAGGCATCATGTCCACCACATCTTAATAGGTTCGGTGCAAGAGCTGGGTTAGATATTTTGGGAAGGCCTTGAAACCAACCCTGCAGATTAGAAGAGAGTCATTCCAGGTTCTGTATTCAAGAATCTGTAATACTCTGTCTAAAGTTCAAAAACAGCTAAAGAGAAAGCACAGTATACACAGGAATTGCCCACAGGAAAATTCTTCAATTAGCTTGCTAAATAATCCATCTTTTGTATTTATTTTTAATTTAAAGATGGCATAAAGTGAGTTTTAGCAAACCATTCCTGAATAACTCAGTGTATAGAGAGATGAAGCAATGCTATAATTCTATCTTCTACATCCTTTGAAGCAGTATTTTGTTGGTCATGTCTGCGATGCCTGAGGATGGCCTCTAGACCAAGTTCTGTACTCTTAAAAACAGATCAAAAGAAATTTGGTCATCACCTTCAAAAGGCAGCTATTCTCCTCCCCTTTTGCACAGAGCTGCAGCATGAAACAAACCTTCATGTTGAGGAAAGTCTTCTGTAATTCAGTATAGATGTTTTGACTCACAGTCTCAGTTTTTTAGATGGGAATAGCAAGTTAGCTCTCTTCAAGGGAGCTAAATTAATTTAATCTCAGTTCTGAACTAAGAGAGGAAAAACTGAAGTTTTCAAGAAAATTGTTGCCTTTGTATTAAGCAAAGAATTAAAATGTTGAGCCTCATGTTAGCTGCTAATATACCAATGGCATTTTATCTCAGGATTTTATTATGACTAAGCAGAGATACAATATTATTTAAAAATTTTAGCTATGACTGCAATAAATAAATACATTTCCAGCCCTTACGATGGTAGAATAATGCTGTCAAGTGTGACCAATGTCTATCTACCCCAAAAGCCTGACAACAAGAAAAATAACAAGAAAGCAGGGTTCTTGAATAGCATGCTATAATTCTGTGATTTCTCATGCAGACTTGATTTTTAATCAAAAAGTAAGGCTTGCAATGGTATGATCTATACAGATCCATACACCTCTTGCTGACATTTCAGATGCCATTCTGAGTTACACAGAATAGAGAATAACTATGATGAGATGTAGAGGACAAGATTGGTCTAGAGAAAACACAAACTGGTCAAAATCCAAAAGCCAGATTCCTGAATCTTTAAAAAATTTTAGTTAATATATGTTTATATATTTTTCCCACAAAGTATCATTTCCTGATTTTGGCTGGAGATAGTAAAGTACCTTGAAAAAGACTATTCGCATGTTGTACTTTACTCAGCAGAAGACAAGACCTACAAGAAATCAGGGAAAAAGGGAAAACAGACTTTCCTCCTTTTACTGATTGGTTGACTGTCAGTATTCTCCAGGATTCCCTGATGATTCAACATGGAGTTAGAAAGCAACATAAAATCATTCCCTATACTTCAAAGTCTTTTTTTAAAACTAATTTTCTCATTCAGAAATGCAAGAACTGAAAGCTGGTCCTTTGTGAAATCTGGTGAGTGATGTACATAGCATTAAAAAAAAAAAATCTTCATGAGTTTCTGCTGCAGCATCTCAGAGCACTGTGCAGCACAGTAGAGGCTCTCCAATCCTCCCTGATCAGACTGTCTAGACTCAGCTGACTCGAGCTCTGCAGCTCTGGGAGCTGGACTTCAGTGGGGACAGGCTGCTGGTGACCCCTGGTCTACATGAGCATTTATTTCTGCTCTGCGACTCAGTTGCTTCATTGCACCTTGCAATAACTAGAACTGCATTTGAGTGGGAGCTATGACTGGGTAATTGGCAGGCAGATGTGGCTTCTAATAATCTGCTCTTCTTTTGGGAAAAGCAAGGAAAATATCAGGTAGCCAAAAAAAGAAGTTTTCTAGCTACCCATGATCTATCAGAAGACCTGGAGAGACACTATCACCCAGAAAATAAGGGTATGATCTGGAACTGATTCCCATTCTTCCTAATATTCCTTGGTAGAACAAAACATCTGTGAGCTGGATAGCTGCAGACAGCTGGTTCTGGAGAAAGGCTGGATTTTACTCCACCAAGACATAACCTTCTCTAATGGGAATAATACCACTACAAATGCACATCAAACCTGAATAGTTCTTGCAACTGTTCACAGTTCAGGAAATCAGTGTGCTGCATTGCTATTTGTAACCAATATAATTTTATCTCCACTCTGTGCCCACTTTCTGGTAATGCAACATAGTCACATTGCTGACAAAATGTGTGGAAATGGGAATTTGTGGTCCACTATGCTACAGCTAATGAAGTTAACAGGGAAAAACAAAACCAAACCCAAATCCTATATTGTAACCGTTTGGATTATGCAGCTGCACAAGTGATACCTGGAAAAAAACCTGAGTGTTTTAACTTTTGTTAACAAGAAAAAATTTGAATAATGTTTTCATTGACTGAAAAACATTCAGTTAAATTCTGCCAGAAGAACATTTTCAGTGGACAGGAGCCAGAATCAGATCCCTGTGGACAAAATTTACCAATAAGTGGATTTTTTTCAGTTTTCAGAGAAAACTTTTGAGATTTTCAGTTATCTCATGAAAAGTTTAAAAAAAAAAGTATTCAATGAGCACAGGCTCTTTCCTGCGAACATCCTTCTTCAGCTGAAAACTCCTTCTGACAATAGTAACTGCTGACAAAGAAGTTTTGATCAGCCTAGGAAACATTGTCACCCTGTGTATAAATGATGCACCACCGATGGTCTTATCCTGTGGGTGGCTTCTTTGTGTAGGACAGTGTCCAAAGGGAGAGACCATCAGGAGCTACTGGGAAGCCAGAGGGACATGTACTTCCATCTAACGAGGCTGTCCTTGGTGGAACATTTGCTAAAATGCTCAAGTTTGCTTTTTCTCCCGAACCTTCATTGATCCTATGGTAGAAGTGTTTACACTGACAGCACATTTCTACTAGCTGAGGATCTGGCCCTATTTTAGCCTTCTTGACTTATTTTTTGGCGTGTTGCTGCAAGTGGGTTGGGATCCTGCCAGGGCGGGGGTGAACAGAACAGCATTCCTGGGCTCTTAGTAGTGTTGACAATTGTACTGATGTGAATACATAAAAACCTTCAAAGGCAGAAAGGTGACTCCCTGTCATATGCAATCGTCCTTCTAGTCCTTTCAAGCCACAGATCATCAGCATAGTCTGTACTCGAACCCAGGACATGCTGCTTTCTCCAGTGAATGAGTGATGGAGATTATTGCAGTGAATAGTAACAGTAGATGAGGTGCTATCTCCCCCTTTAAATTGAGCCATTCAATTTGTCATGAATGGCTGAGTATTTCTTCCTGGCATTTGGGACTTAGATTTCAGCGCTGGGAATAGAGTGAATAGAATCAATGATGAAGCTGAAGTACAAAAAGAAGGAGCAAAAAAGGGCAAAGGACTAAAACCGATAGAGACAAGCAATTACAAGGGGTATTAATGTACGCTGGGCTAGGCTGGAAAGAAGGAAGAACTTATTGTTATTCTGGGGGATTTTTTTTCATGAAAGATAAAGGGGAGGGAAGTGAATATTTGTTATTTGGGCAATTGCAAAGCTGTGGCTGCAAAGAATAAAGACACCTTTTAGAACATGGCAGCTGCCTCTGAGCTTCGAGCGTGGTACTTGATACTACAATCTACCCTCCTAGTGCTTTTTGGCCAGCTTTTGAGAACAGCGAGGAGGGCATTCAGAAGGAAGACAATGACAAATGTCAAGAAAGAGAGAGGAAATCTGGAGTTTAAAGGAGTATTGAGTGACAGGCGGGTTAGATCAAAGGCAGACTTTTACCAGGTATTTATAATTGCGATGCTAATAGAGGTTAATCATAGAAAACAGAGCCGAAGGGTGGATATCTAGCCAATTGTAAAGCATACATATATATATTTAATACACACATACACATGTGTGTATGTATATATTGTACTCCAAAAGCCAGCTGGTCATTTGACCAGTCACTGTCACCCATTCTGGTTTTCTCTGGGTTGTTAATGGAAAGGAAGATTTTGCAGGCAGAGCATTTGAACCCCTTTGCTCTCAGAGCCAGTGAGATGTTTTGGAGAGAACACACAAGATGGGGCTCCTGTATAAATCACTGGAAAAGCAGAGTCAGAATTTGTTTCTTTATAAAAAGGAAACAAACCCCCAAATCTGTGCCCAGCAAGACTGTGTTTGTTTTCATAGCTTTTAACACAGAGAAAGGAGAATCCTTATTAAAGGATTTTTAAAACTGAGTTTCTTATCTTGCTAATTTTGAGGGCTGGATTTTCCAGGACCTCAGTACCAGTTACACAATTAAATGAGCATCAGCTTTTCTAAAGGCTGCACAATTTTGCAAACATGGGCTCAACTTTGAGCACTTTTGCTTACCAGCCCTTTTCAATCTTATCTCTCTCACAGACATGCTCTCTCTTGTTATCATTCTTCCACCCATTCCTTTCCTATGCCACACACAGATTTCAAAAAACAAAACAAAAACATTTCCTATGGGAGTCTCTCCATACTCATTTTAAGGAAAAGCCGTTCTTGTTCGCCCTCTGTGGCGCGTAGCAGTCCCAGCTGTGTATTGCAGCAAGTACAGCTACAAGAAGACTTAACTATGTCTAGAATAATTCCTAATACCACAGCTATGTCTGATTTAACCAGCAAAACCATTCTGATGTCATGTACTCCCAAATCTAAAAAAAGAAATGTTACATATGACAAAATACCACACACAAATTATTAATGAAAGGCCATAGCAACACTAAGTGAATAACTTTGTGTACTTATCCAACTCTCTTCACCCAAAGACTGCCAATGACTTTTTTTTTCCCCCACAACCAACCACAGAAGAACTAGGTCTTATTACGTGTCTGGACTAATTCCTGAAATTATAGGGTCTCTGTCAGGAGTTTTAGGAAGATGTAATACAAATAAAAGCAACTTTCAAAAATGCATGATTTATCCATGAGGTATCTTGTCTATATGGAAAGGTGCTTCGGCTCTTGGGCAATAAACTACCTAGTTAACTGCCATCAGAAAGCAGTTTCTCCATGCATAATGATTACATTCATTCTTTAATAACATGAATTTTGCCTCCTTTGTGCTAGGTCCTGTATGCAGAAAGGAAAAGGATGGTAGGCACGAGAAAAGAGTATTAATGTACAGCTACGGTAGACAGGTATATATTCACCTTATGGGCAAAGGATGCTCACGTTGACAGCGAATCAGTTATGTTGATGCTTATGCTGCAGCGGGCAGCCTTGTCCCTGCAGCCAAGAGCTGGGAGCAGTTTCTGGGCTGGGGCTTGCTGTCCTCTTCAGCAGGGCTGGCAGGGCAGGCTGGCCAACTTCTCCACCCTGCCTTTGGGATTTGAGACCCAGACAGCAGGATAGGCAACCTGGCAAAGAGCAAGAGAAGGATGGGGTTCAGGCACTGACCTGGGCTCCGAGGCATGGTGGGGACCAATGGCCTGGTGGCTGTGTGGGTAGGAGAGCGCTGTCACACATATTTTGGGCAAGTCTGAACAACTGCTGCAGAAATGCTCATCTTGATACTTCCTTTTGCAGAACTGGAAGGAAGAGGAATAATGGGGGATGGGGGAAGGGCAGAGAAAGACGCACACCCACACACAAGCCAAAATTAATTCCTGGCATTTACTGTGAAATCACAGCAAAGGTCCTGTGGGCTCCCTTATTACCTCTAGCCAAGGACAAATGCAAGGTATCACTTTCTGTCTCGCTGTCATCTTTGTACACTATTTTTCGCAGGTGTTTCATCAAGCACAGAGAACAGAAAATACAAATACCAAAACCTGAATATTAGGGTCTGCTTGAAAGTCTTTCTGAATTAGTGCAGCTAAGACATGTTTCTAAATGTCTTTGCTAAATGAAGGCCTGTGGCATCATTACATTGAGAATGAAGCAGCATTTTAAAATGTTAAAAATGGGCCAAAACCATAATATACCATTTTCTGTCTGGAATAGGATTCGGTTAAAATTCAGAGGTTCAGGTCCAAGGCTGGAGCCAGACTAAGGTTTGGGTCTGTCAGCACAAGCATCCCATGAACAACCGAGCCAACATTCAGCCCCAACAGTGGAAAGCTTGTAAGTTCATTTGGAAGCAGTCTGGTCTTGCAAGAGCTCTGCCATTTTGGACAGCACTCAAAAAGCAAGAAAAAAGGGGCCCCTGGATGGTTTTTTTAGTATTATTATTATTTGAATAAACCCATTCTGGGTTCTAAACAAGTTCAAATCTGGGCAGACATGCTAAAACAAAACCACCCATCATTCTGGGAGTAGGGAAGATATGAAACTCCAGTTTGGTCCCATCTCTACTTTAGCAATACCTATCTTAAAGCATACTCCTTCTAAAAATGAATTAAGAATTACAGCAGCTTCTTACCAAGGCTCCTCCCAGCAATAAACAAAAATATTGCTTGGATTATTTTGCAATAGCTGCAAAGTTAAAAGCCTTTGTTAACAATTAACATTTTCCATAACAAGCACTCATCACTATTTTGCCATCCCATCCCATCTGAGATTGGTGATCTGCTGGAGCACAGATCCTTGCATGTGCATCCTTACTGCTGGCTGGAAACCCTTCTTGCCCCCTGAACCACTCTTCATAAAGGAGCTACTCCTGGGATAAGGTTTCAGTTTCTGTCAGCTGACATCAGTGTCTCCCTGGAAAAGCAGTGTTCCTGGGTGTTTGAATCTCATTGCAAATAGTTGTCAAGCCTTTTTTGTCTTGAAGTTAATTTGACTTTTAGTCACTCTTCTGGTCATTTTCAAGTATTTGTATTAATGAAAGAGTGAGAATGTGCTTTATCTTACATCACTTTTGGAAGGAAAAAAAGTGCTGTTCTAGCTTGAGGCTGCAGAGTATAGGAAAAAAATCTGGAGCTAAGCAGACATTGCAATTTTATTTCCCATCTCGGCCACAAGGTAGGATATATATATATACTCCTGACCCACCTTCCTGAGCACTGTCTCATGTATTATTCTGGTAGAAGGTTGCCTAGCTTCCAAACAACTTCCATATATTAGCCACTGCTCAGTTGTAGGGTGGTGAAGGGCCACTGAAACCTCAAGCAATAATTGATTTCAACTCCCTTTTGTTTCTGTAATAGGTTTTTATATGGAACAGTTATATCCACTGGGCAGAAAACTAAAGCTTCCTAATAAAGAGCAGGACAGTGAAAACTTACATCAGTGCTTTCCCCCTCCAGAATCTGCACGCATAGTAAGGACTAGAGGGAAAATTTTCTCTGTACTTGAGTGCTCTCTCACACTCTCACTTCTATTCCCCCCTCTATTGCTGTTATTCCCACATGTACTTATTTGTTACCGCCTCAGTAGTTCTTTCTTCATTGCACAGATGGAAATGAGGTGGCCTAATGGGTAGGATGCTAATCAGCCTTTCTATTCAGATATCAACTCTGTGAACTCTGCAGGTCACTGCAACTCAAAGGCATGACTGCACATCAGACAGACATCCCTGATCCAGCTTGTTCAGAGGTGACCGTGTCCGTGTGGCTCTCTATGAATGGGTTAGTGGTATTTAGCCAAAAAACTCTGCAGCTCCCAATAAACCTCTCCCCAAATATCAGTTCCCCTCTCACCACACCCAAGCAAGGCAATGTGAAGCCTGTGCAGGTGTGGCAACTCCTGCCAATATCTTGACTGCAGTGCAAAGCATTACAACTGTCCATCTGCTCTAATAGACACAGAACTTTAAAATTCATGAGATCTGAGTATGATTGAATAGTCTCTTAAGTGTTTTTGACAAAAGAGAAGATCCAGATAGTGAGGAAAGAGGAAATTACTTAATTCTGAGGTATTTCAAATCTAGAAGAAACTTCTGGTTTGTTTTAAGATCAACACCATCCCATTTTAACAGCCAAACAAATTCCTCAATCCGTATGTTACAAAGAGGGGATATTTCACTCAGCCTTGGCTTATCTTGCTCTGCCTTCCTCATAACCATCACCACCACCACTATGGCTGCATGTTGTTTCAACAGGAACTGTGGGAGACAAGATCCTGAGTGATCAGAGATATATGGCGGGGTCAGTGGGCAAGGAGGAGGATAAACACACGGGTACTGGGAATCTGGAGAGCAAGTGGAAGTGGAGGAGTGAGCTGTAGCTGTGAGTGAGACTAGAAACCCAGCTAGATAGCTGCTGTCTGACCAAGGGCCACCAAACCTTAGAAATTTCCATTCTCTGAACCAGTGGTAAACAGACTGTCTGATTTAATTAACTTTTCTGTCATTAGTATACATCAGCGAGGGAGGAGGAACACACACTCTGCTGTGTAATAGATTCCCGTTGTGCCCTTTGCTACATGGTATGCACAAACATAAAGCTGTTGGCTCCCTAAGAGGTAAGACAGAAAAGTCCCATCATACCCACATAGTTTTGAAAAGTGGGAAAGACAAGTCCTATTTTTTATTTGCTTTTTATTTTGTATTTATTTGCTTTTGCTTCTTTCCCAGGCACTTTCTTCCTTCTAGGTCAGCCAGTTTAAATTGGAGCCTGTAGCAAAAGATCCATTTCTCACCAAACAAACTCCTCTACAGGAAAGCTCATGAGTTTAAATATATTTTTGAGCACATTTTCCCTCTCCTCCCCCTTTCTGAATGTGGTTGTTTTATTTGTCAGCTGATAATATGGACAAAATAGTGCCTCTCCCCTACACGGGAAAGTCAATATAAGAGCTTCTCAGGAGTGACTGGAGCAGCTTGGGAATTTGTCTACCTTGGCAGGAAAGTTCCAATTCCTCCACTTTTCTAGGCTTAATAAATTCCTGCTCTCTTCAGCAATAATAAAACAAAATCAGTCTCCTGGGGAAGAATTCACTCCAACACACTGCGCTATTTCAGCCATTCTGAGCTTTCATTGGTGGGAGATATAAAAAATGGGATGATAAACTCTTCCAAAAAAGATAAAAATAAACCCATCCTAAAAATGGGCTTCATCCTTCTCCCCAGTCCTTGTATGGAGTTTCTTTAATGGATGCTTAGTGTGTGGATGGAAAGCAGTGCTCAGTTAAGAGCAGTTAGCATCTTCTGTCTTCAAGGCTCTCCAAGGCTTTCCAAGTACAAAACGTAGAGATTATATGTGAGTATTGTATACCAGGTTTACAGAAGGTATACATCTGATTTATACCTCCCATGCATCATTCATGGTGCTTTCTAAACAGGTGAGTCTGGGTAGGAAACGGAAGGAAGGTGCTACACTGCACATAGACCAAGGATGATTTTATGTCTAAAAGCCCACATTGTTCTCATCTGTGCTAGTGAAAAATCTCCATTAGCTTGAAAAAATCAGTAGTTCTTTCATCATAGAAGCCCTGGCACTTTGTAAAGGCCTCCACACTTACAATGTTAATGAAGCACTTTACAGAATAGGCAATTATTGTTGCTGGGCAAGTAACTGATACTTTTCATTCACTGGCAACTTACAAACTATTTTGAGTTAGCTTGAAATAGAAATACAGAATTTTTTTTAATTTTTTTTTTTTTAATTTGAGGCAAACAGGAAAATGGAAGGAAAAAAGTTCAGCTCAGAACAAATGAAATGTTACAGTCAACCTAAAGTTAAATACTACATTTTAGAGGTAGGTCTTTTACAAAGAAATTTTAAAATGCAGTTGAAAGAACTGTGGTGCAATTTTTCTGGAAAATAAGTTTTAGTTAAATATATTAGTCACTCCTTATGTTCAAATAGGGAAAACATGTCAGAAATTACTTTTTCCCAGCACCAGAAAGAGCCACTTTTCATGCAGGTAAGGGTACGGGCAATGCACTTCCTGTTCAGCTGCAGGATCTTGTGCAACCCCACACCCACCAGGCATAGAGGACCTGAACCACTGGCCATACATTACAAAAGTACCTTTGGAGCTACACGAAATTTGACCCTAAGTTTCAAAACTGGAAGTTTTGTCTCAGAAACTATCACCTACCTGTATGACTAAGAAGTTTACAAACAGGACAACTTTCCTACTCATAAATTCCAGCACATAAATTTATTTGAATCAAAATTTGAATACAACAGCCAACGTTTAAAAGAACTGAAGGATACTCAGGAGCACTACTTAATCTCAGTTTGGCTGTTTAGCTTTCTAAATTTTGCATGTTTGTGTATGAACAACTGGTAAGTTTAAAAATAACTGAATATATGTTGAGAAGAAGGAGTACAGCTGCCTTGTTAGGTAAAGTCAGTATTATGAGTACATTTAGTAATGAAAGACTGAAGCTAATGCTATTAATAATTGTTTCAAATCCAGACAAAATCCTAAAATAATAAAGGAAGCAAAGATCTCCATCATAAACACATTTATTATTTCCACATGGTGTTTGTGTGTGTGTGTTTGTACAGTATATGCAACTAAGCTTGCCCTCACACAAATCAGAAATGTTTCTCATTCCATATACACAATGATTGCTCACATAAGAGGTCTCAAGGTTTTTTTTTTCTGACACACTGGAGAATCCAGGAACCTTGAGAAAATCAGTGTGATCTGCTTAACACTCTCTCCTTGGAGCTGGGTGACTAGCACAGTATGTTTTCTGCAAATGTTCATAAGCCTGAGTCAAAGCCCACTGAAGGCAGTGAGGTCAGGCCCCTGCAAAAGTATATGAATGTCTCTGTTGTCATCCACTGTTGTCAACATTTCCAGGATGGCTCTTATGAACACTGACAGAAGTTGAGAGTTTAAGCTGAACAGAAACCAGGACAACCAAAGTCTAAACCCAAAGTTATTGATCCATTTGATCCAAGAGGGCTACTTAAGCTCAGAAGTTGACTTCTAATGCCTAATGAAAGAACTCAGGCCAAGATTTTATCTGCTTTTAAACAATAATACCTCATTAGTTCTACTTCAACTTTAGCTGCCTAAATACCTTTAACAATCTTGACACACTACAAGGAAAAAGTATGGATTACCCCAACCCATTAACATGGAATAATCAGTGGTGAGTAGTATGCTTTTGGTGATGAAAGACCTAATTTTTGTTTATAAAGAGATGTCTTAATGGTGTTTAAGTGATGTAAAGTATAACTCTCTTTACTACTATACCCACGTGTATTGTAGCCCCTTGTATTCTTGGATCTGCCTTAGCTGCGTGGCCCTACACATATTATTCCTCAGCTTGCCCAGTAGGCACAAGCAGAATAACAGTAATAATCTACTTGGCTAAATGCTCCAAGATCAGCTTCCACATGAGAAGGGCTGTATAAGAGCAATAAATGTTTTTAAAGTAGATATTTAACCTCAGTCATACAGAACCAGCAAAGAGCAGTATGATGGCATCCCTTCAAACTCTTAAGACAGAATGCACCATCATGGTGCTCTTTTAATCTCTTCTGGGGCCCAATAAAATATTTTTTTGGCTATTAAATTTAGGCCCTAACTACTTTCTAAACTCTGCACAGTCCTAAATATTGTCTGGTACAGTATTTTCTATGTGTGTGTGCAGAGTTGTGAATGCAAAGCAATCAACCTCCTTTCTGAATGTGTAAACAAGCAAAGTAGCTTTGGAGGACTTTCTTGTAACTCTTTTCTTCACTTGCCTCTGGTTCCTTTCTCCTTTATTACCTGAACATCCCTCTAGGGCAGAACTTTGCAATTGCCAGTTTTTCTTGAGGAAGGAAGGTTTTAATGAATCAGGAAATGAACCATTTAACTCCAAGGCCTAACACATCATTTCTTTTATACAGTTAGCCTTGTATTTTAATGATTTGGTTGTTTTTTCAATAACTAATCTTACTGTTTCTTTTTCTTTTTGTTATTTTTTCTCCTACCAGTCACAGTGCTCACTTTTAAACATTTACTTAAATTTAAAATGAAGCAGTAAGGTCTTTTAGAATTTTTTTGGTTTTAAAAGATTGTTTTAACCATTTTGTCACTGCTCTTGCTCTGCACCTGCTGCTCTACCCACATATTACAATACTGGAACCAGTGGAAACTTAGAACATGTGCCTGATATGTTCAGCACCACAGCAGGCAATGACACCTTTTTGAGTGCAAGCATTAATTCAAATACTGTCTTGTGACCAGTAAAATAAAAAAATTCCAGTAACACATCCATAAATGCACACTTTAAAATCAAAAGCAAAGGCATCACTCAAGGGCTACTGACCATGTTTACATGAGTCTCTCAGAGCTATCAGGGAGAAATAATGTACAACTTCAGTTAAAGTCTCTGTCATCACCTTCCTACATGACCCTGGAAAACTCTGTAAACACTCCATTTTTTTCCAAAAGGATTCAAGTGGAAAATTCACAGAAAATAAGACTTTGATGACCATTAAAATGCAACCTCTGTCTCAGCAATCCACTGACCTACCAACTGGAAGATGCCACAAGAATTTATCCCAGAAGGTTCACTCTGTATTTGTTTGCCATCACTGAAGGAAAGACTTGAGGTGAGATTGACCCACTACAGCAGCTCTTCCAAACCTTGCAAGAGAGTAACAAATCTATTACTGTTTCTGAAGCCCTCCAATTTAAAGCGATGGAGATCATGCACACCCCAAAAAGCCCTACTCAAGTCAGTGCAGAGAAGCCAGATAAATTCTTTTTCCTACGAGATCCCTGAGAAGGATGAGTTTGAAAAGAAAGTACAGAACATGCAGGTCCACCTTGAGTTGATCTGCCAATGTTTTCTGAAAAACAGCAGGATAAATTTCATAACTCCTATGCTTCAGGCCAGTTCTGAGATGATGACAGACTTCTGATGGCATAAATGATCAGCTAAGGTGGAGAGAGAATACAAGAGTGATGCCTGTGCAGAAGTTCAGTCATAGTTGACCTGACAAAACCATCTTGTCTCAGTATAGCTTGCTCCACTTCAGAGACTGTAAGTGAGACTGGAAGAATGGTCTATACTACATAGGTTTGCATAAAATGCTACAGTGGATAGGTATATGGGGAAAAAAATCCAGCTTTTAAGCACTGTCTCTGTGTGAGTAGCTCTTCATATAAATGCACGTTATACTGTTAAAATATTTCCTTTGCCAAAATAACTTCTGCTATTCAGGACCATGTTTCTAAGTTCTGCCACCCGTGGAGCTCCTTTTGTCCATACAAGCTCCATCTTCATTGGGTCTGCTTGTAAGAGTAACCAAAAGGATCAAACAAAACCTACTCTTTAAGGCCTTCAAAGGTTATGAGGGAACTAGTAATACTAACTCATATATTTTACTTTTCTGCAAATGGGACCTACTACAAGTCCATTTCGTACTTCCATAAATCAGAACAGTTTCAAAATTTGCTCTCGTTTATACTGGCTATTGAACTAGCATAAATTTTTTTAACTGTTCCTTTTGGAAAACTTTAACCCAAATACTCTTGAAGCCAGTCCCTATCCTCTGGAGATATCATTGTCAATTCTTTTGAAGGTATAGTTAGAAATTTAATGTTTTGGTAATCCCTGCTTCCAGGGAAGAGGGTTTTTTTAGTTAAATGGTGTTTCCTTAGGCCAGGCTTAAAGCCAATTTTGTGCACCATCGTTCCAAGAACAGAGGGTACCTATACCTTTATCCTGTGCTAGGGTCTGATACAAGTAGATGGCTTTCATTTTCAAAAGAGCCTATGGAGTCAGGCACTCAATTTGCAACAAGTTGGAAATAGTGTTGTAAACCCCATAGTGCCTCTGAACACCCCAGCCAAAATATTTTCCCAAATAGTTCTTGTGACAAAAGGGAAGCTTCACTTCCTGCTAAAAAGCTGTGTATTGTTTAGACACTTTGGTCTCTGAAGGTAGAGAAACCTGAAATTAATTTGATTTTAATCAGCAAAACTGTGGCATCAGAAAGGCCTTGCTCTGCACAGTCAGCACTGATACTGGTGATGCTCTGACCCAGAAGGTGCAGCTCTGGCAACTGTAATGGGTGCCATGGGACTATTACTTGTGTCTTCAAAAAAGTAGTTGATCTGTACTTCTGTCATTCTGAACTGATTGCCACATCCCCTTAGGGTCTTCCTACATTGACCCTCGTGCTTAAAAGTGAATAGGTATAGCTTAAGGCAGCCAAGTCAGTCCAGTACAAAGTTCTCAATTCTGACACCTTTAACTCAAGAAGTATCTTAATCCAAAAAAACTCACTGAAATCAAGAGATGTGCCTACACTAGAAGTGGCAAGCTATTCCCAATGTTTATTCAAGGGTTTAATCTGGCTCCTACTGAAACCTCAAGGAGTTTTCCCACAGATTTGAAGAGGGTAAAGCCAAGCATTTGAGTGGTGTCACAAGATCAGGTGTAATTTAGAAACCAGATGTTCATGGATGTGTCTGTATGTCTGTGTTCTCGTTCCTTTGGAAACTGCTTGCATGCTCCACAGAGCAAAATCTAGCCTAGAGTTTTTCCCCACCTAAAAGAGAAAGCTTTTACTCCAGGAGCTGATAGGAAGCTTCCCTGCCTCTGCAGCTGCCCATGCGATAGATCTCTGACCATCAGAAATGGGTGCCAGGGATGAGGTTCATGAATATGAGGGGCTTGCTTCAAAATTTTTTTTAAAAATACAATTGTAAATCAAGTGCTGTTGCCCAAAGACGTATTAATGAGAAAGGCTGCTAGATACTAATGCTGTACTGCAAGTGCAGTGCCAGCTTGTAAAAAAAATAAAACTAGACAGACTTCCTTGGAACAAAGTCCTCTTGGTACACTGGTACCCTGTGATCAAGCACACTGTAAACAGAGAAGGAAATTTCATTTTGCATTGGCCAAGCTTTTGAGGAAAAAAAGAACGCTGATACTCGAGGAAGAGAAATTGTACAGTTGTATAAGTACTGTTGTATGTAAAGAGTTGTCCTCAGAAGCAAAAATTAAGTAATAATCTTCCACCTTTGTTAATTAATCAGAGTGGATTACTGCTTCAAGATTTATTTAACAGAAGTTGCTACTTAAGGTAATTTGTGCACTGTGTGGGTGGATAAGTGCACGCAGAAGTTACAAACACTGAGCAAAGGGGTTGTGAAGAGGCATAAGTGTGGCCCTGGCTGGTTTGGCAGGTACATATAGGGGAATATGTACATGCATTGCTGGATGAAGAAACAGGGGTTCGGAGAACTGCTACAATATGTTGTAAGATACAAATACGTGTGAAGTTTTACAACACTGACTTGAATATCTTGGGTGATAGGTATGGTGTACACATGTATGGACTATGGGAGTAGGTGCTGTTGAAGGGACAAGGACTAGTGAGGCTGTAAAATACATGTACTGAGGTGATGAGGTTAATGGTGGATGATCAGATTTCATTACCAACAGCAGTAGTGCTTGGAAATTGCTGTCTATAAAGGGGTGATTGTATAAGAGAGCATGTTATGTTTCCCATTTGATGCAGCTTCGGCACAGTGGGTGCATTATTATCTCTTGTGCCAACGGTATGAAGTTCAGAAGAAAGTTAAGATGCATGCCTATCCCAGTTGCATAGCAGATGTACACTCCACTTCTAGTTTTATTCTTTCATTCTTATGATTTGATTTCTTTAGTGTGAAATACAGTATAGTGTTGGGGGCAGTCAAAAGACAAAACAGAGCCTGCATTTCAAAAGGAGAGAGATGTTTTGGCTACCACCTGACACAAGTACTTGCAACTAATACCACCTGGCTGCTCAGACACACATATCAGCACTGCAGCAGGGCTGGTCATCAGCTTTGCATCACTTGGTAAGACTGCATTTGCTCAAATGATGACTGAATTAGTGCCTGAGTGACACTGTGGCACCAGTCTCAAATCCCACAGTCCGTGGCCAGAAACATCAGGCAGAGGAGAATGAGTGTGCCTACTTAGTTCCAGGACAAAAGAAATATGAACTAATTCTGACCTTTTTCCCATACTTGTGACTCACAAACACCCACCCAGCTTCTGCTCATAATAGTTTATTTCTTACTAACCAGAGACTCTGCTTTTTGGGCAGCTCTATGCTACATACAGTGCTAGGTAAAAATAAAAAATACAAAACAGTCCCTGCCCCAGGATGCTCCTCCTGTGGCAATCTGGAAATGATTTCTTGGCACTTTAAAACTCATCACCATCATGCAGGGCATTTCTTGCTCTGAAATGTGACTCCCTCTGGATAACACATGAAGAACTGGAGAGTCAAAGCACTAGGCAAAGATTTAAGACTCTCTGTGGGTTTATTATCAGAGTGAGTAAACAGCAGTATCATGCATTTACAGATGAGGAAACCTAACACAGAGACAGGGTTAACACATGCCACCAGGGACTTGCAGAGTTGACGAGGAACCTGATTCACCTCTAATGGCAGAGAAATAGAACAAGGGAGATGCTACTTTCTCTTTTTCCTTACTTACATTTAAATATTAGATGAAAACAAATGATTGTACCATTTTTAATACAAGAAATAGCAACAGTGCTGAAGTAATTGTCTGGGCCAGAACTGATCCATACAGAGACCTACAGAAACTGTTTGCCATCTTTATAGCACCCATGAAGCATAACTCCAGCTCTTGCCAAAACCCCTATCAAAATTCCTATCTCTGCAATATTCCCAAAATATTAGCAAATTCATACTTACTTTGAGCAAACACAAAACCCAGATTCCAACAGTAAAATTGGACAGTTTGTGAGTGTGGGTCAGAGTTAAGTTTGTTCTCACACAGAAGCAGATTCTCACCTGAAATTATGGAGCACGGATGCTGAGAAAGAAGGCACAAAGACACTGAACGACTGAATTCATAAAGTAGGCTCTTGTGAGCGGTCTGGACTTTAGGACCTCTCGTCATCAGCGGAGGCTACACCATGGATACTTTTATGATTATAATGGTAAAATAGCTGAGACCTCAGACAGTTTAAAACTTCCGTCCTTCAACCTTTACATTCATAAAATTCTAAGGACTGAAATGCTAAACTGGAACACAATGTGGTTGCTTTACAAGCATAACATCTAAAGGGCTTGTCAGAGCCAGGTCCACTAACTTCCACTGGGCTCCTCAGCCGGACCACACAGCTCTCGCTGCCCACCACGGCTGCCAGGCTCCACACGGCTCCCCCATCTCACTGGTGTAAGGACAGGACCGGTCCCGTCTGAAAATCAAGGGTAATGACTCCCAATAAGGAAATTTGCACCCAAATAGATATATTGATGCCTGCATTCCCAGGTTACTATTTTGATAAAATTGTAGCAGAGCTCATTTCCTTCATGTAAACAGGGTCTCACTCTTTCCATGGCAGCATCAGCACTTGGAATTTCATCTGAAGTGGTGAAAAGTGCTAATATCTTTGTGGTTTAGGGTGGAAAAGAGTCAGAGTCACTGCATGCTTACACACAGCTATTTCTATGTGAATGCTGAAGTTCCTAGTGAATTTCCTGAACGAAAAGGATGCCAAAGACTCAGGAAATGCTGCCTTTTCATGTAAGAAAACTCCTGTGATTTGAAAAGTGCAGATGAGATTATTTTGGAGAAAAAAAAATCCAGATTTCTTTTTTTTCTCCTACACTGCAATTAGCTTCATAGGAAAATCTTACTGCTTTGAAAAAACTGGAAGGGTGAAAGATGAGTTTGGATTGAAGTGTTTGTGGACTTAACTCTGGATACATTATTGATGCTTCCATCCTAGATTTGCTGAGGTGGCTGAGATGAATGTGCAATGCTGATTGCCAGCCTCCTGTCTTAACTTTATTATGCAGAGTGATCACAAAGTGCTAACTAGAGCCTATTATTCAGTCCATTCAGCTCACACCTGGTTCTTAGTGAGATGTTACACTACTTTAACACAATGAACTATGGCTTTATTGCTCTCTGCTATTTCCTCCTCCCTCCAGCCTGAAAAACCACACTTCAATCAATGGCTAATGTCAGCATGGGAGTAATAACCTTCATTTATAGCAGCAAGTAGGGACATCTGGACAGGCCAGGGAAAGAGGCAGGGAGTAAAGCCATGAGGATGTGCAGATTACACTGTTATCATAAGAGTGCTTGGTTTCAGGAAAGCTTTTTCGTGTGGAAACATTCAAAACACTCCTTTCTTCAGCTGAGGGTTTTTCCTCTGAAGGATACAGAAAGGTCAAGAGAACTGGGACTGACAGCATAGCATAGGTAGGTAGTATGTTTGTAAGTTGCAGAAACAATAATACAAAGCATAATGTAGCTGTTCAGGCTAATTCTTAAGGAAGAACAGATGGTACAACAAAATCCAGGGTCAAATACAAGGAGTCTAACCTTAGATTCAGGTGGCACCTCAGTAATCCATGGCCAATTCTGCCTTCTGGACAAACCAATAAAGCTTTTGGTGCTCCCTTTCCCCTCCCACCTACACCCTGATAACAGCGATACTTTCTTTTTCCTGTTATTTATCTGCCTTGTTACTCTGCCAGGTTTTTAGGGGACAAGGACCATTTGTATGTTACCTATTACTACTTGGAGCTTTTCGGGCCAGCTGTAATGCTATTAATAATTGGTAGAGGAAGGGTACTGAAGGGTACATCCTCCTTGTACTGAAGCCCCTTGTAGGATCCCGGCACATTCCCATCGATGTGTTCTTTGTTAACAATGAGGATGGAGGCTATACCGGTTCAGAATTTGCCTTTTTTTCACACTTTCTAAAAAAATTAAATCTCTGAAGAATTCATGACATAGATTGATGTGAACAGGCACTTAAAGCCTCCTTGAACTGGGCGGTTGGTTTTATGTCAGGAACAACTGTGAGTTTTACTCAGGGCTCCGTTCAGCTTTCTGTGGTGAAAACTTAATGCCAAAAACCTTTTTGCATGGAAGGTGGTATAATTCCAGCCACTGGACTAAACTGTCATTTTTCTTTGCTAAATTACTTTTGAAGGGAAATTCCATTTTCATGGAGAAACTTAAGCATTTCCACAGCAAAGATGACATTTCCTGGCGAAAATAATATTTTTTTTCCCTTTACCATGCCTGCTGTTCATTTAGAAGCAGAAAAATAATTTTATTCTTTTGCAAGAATTAAAAAGAAATAAAGGACAGCAGTTACATTTTGTTTTTAGTTGACTGAAATGAAAATTAAAATTATATTGCAGAATTCTAGATTAACAAGCAGCTTCTCATGATCCAGAGATACTCAGCTTTTGGCTGCTACGAATTAGTTTTTTTCATCCGCAAAAAAATGAGCATTCCCTTGTTTAAATACCTATCCCTTTAGGCACTTGGATCCCTTCTCTAATATGTCAGAAATCAATTATCTGGTTATCCTCTAATTTATTAAACCTCACGTCTCGGATTCTGAAAATATTTGGATGCTGCTGTAATGCATTTTGTACTGGCAGAGTGATTTGTACTAATACATTTTGCACAACTCAGCCGAGGCATCTTGGCATTCTGAATCAATCTGAACTGTATTGAATACAGTTTAATTAATGTCCAATGTACCGTGCCTTGGTGAAGCGGACAGCTGGCGGCTTATCTTGCGTGACCTTGGGTGACAGACACAATCTGGGATAATGCTAATGTGTGTCTTTTGTCAGTTGATACTGGGGGAGCCAAAAAGTCAGGGCTTCAACAACCAGATGATTAGTACATATCCATGGGGATAAAGATGGGAGAGAAGATATGTCTACCATGAAAATGTCTCAGTACCTTGTGATTCACAGACAGGCTAATGCCAGATGCAAGGCAATAACTTTTCATTTTACAAAGTATCTTACTCTGCTTTCAACAAAATAATTATTACAAACAGGGAATGTGGGCTGGGGCAAAAGGCTGGAAACAGCAAAGGATTTTGAGGAAACGAGCAGCTCTGCTCACTAGCTCTAGGTGCTGTCACAGCTGGCAGATCTGGGCAGTCCTTTTCTTAAAGAGGTGCCAGTAAGGCAGTCAGGTGCCTGGAAGGAGTCTGGGTACTGCACAGAGCTCGTGTGGAGTTGTAGGACCACCGCACACCAAAGAAGAGAATAAAGAGAGGGCCAATATTTCTGGTCAAAACTCACTGAGACATGGAGTCAAACTCATGGAGAAAAGGCTAAGAAGACAGGAAAGACTTGTAAAGCCAAGAAGTAACGAGAGAAGTAACAGAGGAGCTTTCGGATCAGCTCCTGATTGCTCATGTTTGTATGTAGGGAATTGTAAAATGTTCATAAAAACAGATTAACTTGTTGTTCAGAAATTCTAATAAAGAAAACCTAGAAGCATTAAAAAGTCATTCCAGTTGGACAGATGTGGAGAAATTATGGAGGAATCATTTCCCCAAATGGTAGGGAGAATTTGCTAAAAATCATTTTTCCTTGTCCAAATACAGAACCCAAATTGGAGGCAAAAACTAGATGACCAGAAATGGAAAACTGAGGTCAATGGATCACTATTCACACTTATTTGCACAGATGAAGATATAAAGTTTCAGGAGACTTTCCCCATGAGAGTACAACATACTGAAGATGGAGAAGCCCTTCTGCATCTTAAGAAATACTAATAGTCGTTTCTAGTAAGGACTATTAGAAATGGAGAAATAGTCAAGAATATTCTCTTAAGTATGTTCACAGCTTATTCTTTTAACTTCTAAACATCTTGTAAAACTATTTCTGATGTTCCTCTGGCAATTGAAAAAAAAAGCTAATGGGAAAAATAGTGCAATATCTCACTTAACATAATTGCCAGCAATTGCTGATGCCCTAATTTCTGTGGATCACAGAATTTTTCTCCACCAACTTTCTAACCAGGCTCATGCTGGTAGCGTGCCATGGCTGGTGTGGAGCAGTAACCATAGGAGGGCTTTGCCAAAGGCTCTGATCCAGGTTTCTATATGCTGCTAATATACAAATAATAATAAAACAACCAAGCCTTTGCTCAAAAAATAAATCTGGGTTTGGTTTGCCAAATGTTTTCTCCATGCAAATTATTTTCAAGTTTCTGTTTTCCTTCCATGCCCTTCATATAGTTCTATTCTGGACTAATACCTCATTGCTGCCAGTTGTTGCAAGCTTTATAACATGGAAAAGTGTAGCACAATCATTTTTTAATGGATATAAGTTAATAAAAGCTGGTTAGAAAACCTTAGGAGCATTTGCAGTAGGAGAGGAAATTCAGTTTATTTTGAAACATTTCATGTTAATGAAATTTTGTTCCACAGTATGAATTGCAGGGGATTCTGATAATGTCAAAATACCTTCTTTTTCGTGCTGTGGTATGGAATATCTTAGGTTAATTTGGAAAGAAAAATAGTAAACCTTATTTAACATACATAGGAATACATATGTATGCATGAAAAGACATAGCAACATTAAAGAACACAGTGTAGGTAGCTATTTGCGTTCCCTAAGTGTGCCTCTTTAACCTTCAAGACCAGAAGAAAACTATCATTTTCTTCTTCTTTTTTTTTTATCATAGGGTTATGCCATTAATATATAGACCCTTTATCACAACAAAGAGCTTGAAACCTACAACCAAAGCTGACCTCAAATCACTGTGTATGCTTAAAATAACTTGACAAACCTTCCAAAATCTTCCGAAATACCCTGACCAGAAACTGTCAAACCTGTAAATGTTGCGCACAGTATTCTGAAAACAACAAGCCCAGCTCAGAGAAAGCAGTAATCTTCCCTTGCTCCTGAACTTTCAGGTAAAATGGAAATTTGCTTGAAATGAGCCTTTATCATGTCCTCATCTCTCTACTTTAGATTAGGATAAAGAAAAGTTTTGAAAAATTAACCAGTTTTTTGGTTTTCCTTCAATCAGGTACAATTAATCAAAACTTGATTTTCTACATTCTCACTAGAGCTCCTCTGTCTGACCTAACTCGGCAGTCTGAAATCACACTCTGGACAAGACTGGCTCAAGCTCCTTAATAATATTATAGCTCAATTGTGCCTGAAAACTACGACGCGCAGATGTTTTCCATTTTCCCTGCTTATCAGTTGAGCAACAAACACTTGCATTAAGTGGGATATTTAGCTCTGTTCCCATCTGGCTACAGGTGTCTGTACCACCTCTCCAGACTTCAACATCTCCTATCTTATCACTGCATCCTTTTGATCAAGAAACATCTTTGCGCAGGTCTATTCTTCACCTCACAGACAGCATAACCTGACTAATCTCTCCCCTCCTGCTCTCATGCAGGAGCTAGGAGATGGACTCAGGCAGGTGATTTGGGAAATCTGGATGACAGGCTCAGAAATACTTCATCTTGAGCTTTTTTTCTGTTTCTTCCAAACAACTGGTTTAAAGTAGCAACTGGGCAGGTATATACAGGCACCTCCTAATCTCCTTCTCCAAGGATATGTTAGAAAAAGTGTGATTTCATATCCAGCAACAGCTGTAGCATAAGAAAGCCTACTGTTTCAGGAAGAAAATCTGTCAGTCCCGTTATGTGCCACCATTCAGTAAGGTACTTAAGTCACTCCTGATCTTAATAACAGAAATAGCTCCATTGACTTCAATGGGACAACTCAAGTGCCCTGAGCAGGGCATGCATACCTCTCTGAACTGGGGCTGCATCCGGCACTCTTATCTGTGTGCTCATGCGAAGCTGCTCTGCAGGGCAGCTGTAACCATTATCGATGGCCTAAGTCTCAGGCTGAGCAAAAGTGCTTCATTTTCAGTGCTGAAAAGAACCAACTGGCCTTCCTTTTCAAGCTACTCATAGTGAAACGATAAACAAGCAAAGGTCAGATTTCAGACTGCCAAACTCTTATCAGGCCACCATCCACAGCAACTCTTCAGGAAAATGCATAATGCAGAACTAATGAGTCATCTGTATACTGCACAATTACCACAGCAGCCCATGTAATCATAGTAATTGCATATAACAAAGCATGGATGGGAGTACCCACAACATAGCAAGGCCTAGAAATCAAGGCCAATCAGTTACAGCTGAACACACACATAAATACGCACACAGTTTTCAAATAGATGACTCGAATAAATGTATGTGCAAACCTATTAACCACACTCTTGCGTACCCTGTATGTAGCCAACACTGATTTTAGCAGTTCAAAATGGCTGGAGGAGACAGCAGGGAGGGCAATCTAAAATATGCAGAAGTGAAGCATGGAAGATGGAGATGTGATGGAAAGGAGTGAAGGAAGGTATGGGAAAGAAGCAGTGAATGAAAGCCAAGAGATATGTATGTATGTATGTATGTTTGTATGAAAAGACACAGCAACATCAAAGAACACTGTGCAGATAGCAGGCTGTGCTCCCTCAGTTTGCCTATTTCTCCTCCCAAAACAAGGAAAAAAGAAACAAGAGAGGGAAAATAAAGAACAGACAATGACAAACAAAAGAGCATGAAGGTAGAGTGAGTCAGGACAGAGAGAAAAACAGATAAAGCAGTAGGACTAGAGGAGAGGGCACTGTAAGCTTTGATGGCATTTTATTTCATTTAATCATTTTATTTCATTTAATATATTTAAGCTTCTTTATTGTTGTATGACTTTGGCAGACGTCCTAAATCTCTGCAAGTGTGAGAAAAAGACACATGTCAGCTATTTGGAACTCCTGGGGATTTCACTGTTGCTGGCTACTTAGTGAGTTTTGTAATTAAAGGCAATTTAGAAAAGGTAGAAAGAGAACCTACTGTTCACCAAAAGCCACAGCCCCTCCCAGAGTAAACCGCCAACTCCACAGGAAAACTGATCTTTAATTATTACTGGAGTCATAGATTCAAAGACCAGGAGGGTAGTCTCAAGATTTTTAAGTTAGTCTTCACAATCGAGGCCAAGGAGTTCACCTGGATCCCTACATGGACTCCAATACACTGCAGGCAAGCTAAAGTAGGTGTTTTAAAAAGATGTCAAAATCCTGATTTAGAGAATTCATGTGACAGCAACATGGCAACATGCTAAAACAGCAGCTGGTCATGAGGAGC
Organism: Haliaeetus albicilla; assembly: GCF_947461875.1. Classification (NCBI taxonomy): domain Eukaryota; kingdom Metazoa; phylum Chordata; class Aves; order Accipitriformes; family Accipitridae; genus Haliaeetus; species Haliaeetus albicilla. Next base: position 31,348,686 of record NC_091489.1, read on the forward strand.
ATGCACAAAACCATCAGCCTCTTGGCTTGGACACACCACATGGCAAAATCCCCCAGCCCCTTGGGGCTGGAAGGCTGACCCCTCGGCAGGGAATCCCCCCGACCCTGAGGCACTCAGCGTGCGGGCGAGAACAACATTTGCACACTGAGGCTGTGGGGTTTTAAGTCAGGGAGATTTTTTCAGGCAGAGCTGAAAAGCCTTCTCCAGCTGCAATCCTGACTGGTTAAGCCGACCTTCCTTTAACCTCAGCCACAATGTCGCTTCTTTTTCTGCATCAGAAAGAAATCAACCCAAGCTCCCTGGATTCAGTAGATTTGCATTTAAACCTGACCACTGTTTAAATATTTTTTATACCATTTAACAGTATGTGCTGTTGGGCTACTAATATGGCCTGCACTGGGAGAAAAAGTGAATAAAGGATTTAATTACAGTTGAGATGTCCCTGGTATAGCTTACTGTTGTCCTGTAAATCCTTCTTCTTCACTTATCTCCAGCACAAAGAGGCATCTTTTCCATGGTGAGAAGGGGGAGGCAGGGGAATGCGGTGCACAGCAGTGCAAGGATCCCTTTGTTGGCCAGGCTTTGTGTGGGAATGCACCCTTGATGAATGACAGCCAGGCCTGAAAATTAGCTTTAGCTTTTGTGAGCTCAGTTTTCCTTCTAAATTACTGCATTGCTGTAACTTCAGAAGCCAGGTATTTCCCTTGACAGGGAACATTGCAATCTTGTGGGCCAGGGTGCACAGATCTGAATGCCAGGCATGATTCGCAGGTAACTAGCCGTTATTTTACAGAGCTCTGAAAGGAGACCACTAGCATCAGGCAATTTTAACTTTGCTCTGAACCACAGACACTGAAAAACTCCTACTGACACTCTCACTGGTTTTGCCTCTATTAGTGCTGCAGTGTCAGAATTTATTATTTTTTTTAAATTTAATTCCCCACTAGATTCAGCTACTGTAAAGCTCTGGAGGTCTGCGTAACACAGACGATAATGCTTTCATCAAATGTTGGCCAAAGAAAAAGCCTCTAGGATAGAATTGTGAATGCAATAAAGACTTTTCCCTGACTTCAGTATTTACATAATATTATATTCACTGTTATGCCCCAAGTTCCCAGTCAGGAGTGAAGCCTTCTGCACAAGGACATACTGAGGTGGTCATTACCCTAAACAGATCACAGGCTAAACTTACAAGGCAAGAGGTTGAAGAAAGGCAGTTTAATAATCACACTGCTACAGGTGAGGAAACCAAGGTTACCCAAGTCATGCAAGGGAGCTGCAGTGCAGCTGATAGCTAGACCAGGCATCATAATTCCTCTTCTTGCCTCTTAAATTCATGCTGGGGGGGCCACACATGCTCCAAAAATATGGGTAGGTCTAGTCAGTCATCCACACACATATTTCTGGGCTTCCATGATTTGAAATCAATTTTTAAAAGGAAAAATAACATTATTGCTACAAAATATTTGACTGTAAAAGGCATCATCTTTGCTCCTTCTTTCATTAGTGCTTCCAAAGACCTGCTTCCCATTGGGATGAATTCTAAGCAAAATGCCCCAGGATTGGCTGCTGTGACTGAAAAATCTAAAGGATAGGGCTAACTTGGCAGGGAAGAGGCTTTCTGACTTCTTGTAAGCAAGCCTGTCTGTTTAAGTTCAAGTAGGCTGTCTTTATCCACACATTTGCTATTACAGTAACTTATCGCTCTTACCCTAAGATGTACAAATTGCAGTCAAGTCCTGGACCCTGCTGGAAGCAAAATGACATCCCCAAGGTTGCCCAGTATGTGAGGGGCAGAGGTGGGGCTCCTGCACCACATCCACCAATGGGATGGGGCAGTGCCATTCCTCATCATCTATGTACCCCACAGACACTCAGACAACCCCTGATGAAGGTGTAACCTTAGTGAAAGAAGTAATGTTCAGAGGAAAAGAATGGGTGCCTAAGAATGTTCTGCCCAAGAACAGGTGAGATGGAGTGAGAACATCTTCCTGGTTCAAGCAGGTCCTGGTCAGCAACTAGTGTACCCGTGGGCACCTTGGGGAATTTCTAGCATCCATTTCCATCACTCAAACACAAAGATAGCCTGCTACCAAACTGCACTTTCAAAAGGCCCTGCAGGTTTACAGGGCTCTTTGCCCTGTAAAGGCAAAAAAGCTCTTTGCTTTGCTTTTAATGATTTCCTCATGGCTTTCAACTCCTGGGCAACGTCTAGCTTTTGATGGAGAAAAGAAATCTGTTCTGCCCATTTTCAAAATGAAAAGTGTATCTTATAACAAAATCCATTTTATTTATCTGTGTTTTAAAATGCTGTAAGCAAAACTAAAAAAAAAAGCAAAGACTTCAGGCAGGAGCATTGTGTTTACCTTACAGCAATTTTTCCCAGTTTAATTGTAATGAGAAAACCTTTCTGTGCTTTGTAAAAACCTGAAACTGTATCCCTGTTTTCCACTATTTTCAGCTCAGGTGATTTTCTGAGCCTCATGTTGTTTTTCAGTGTAGGAATCCCCAAAGGATCTGTCTTGCAAATACTTGTCCAATCTGCTCTTGAATTCAAGTAAACATTTTGCATTTACGGCATCCTGTGGCAAGGAGTTCTCCAAACTGCTACCCCCTCCAAAATGCCTGATTTCCAAGCTGAGCAGCACTAGTTTATTCAGTCCTTCCTTACATGGAAACTGTTCAAAACATTCATTGTACTTGCTGCCTTTCTCTAATTTTGTTTGTTCTGCTATACTCTTGTTGAGCTAAGAGTCCGGGACATGCAAGCTGTATTTCAGATGTAGCTAAACTGATGGTAAACCAATGCTTTCTGGTTTGTACCTCATTCCTTTCATTTGATTTGCTTTTCTGAATGCAGTCAAGCACTGAGCTGATGTGCTGATGGAACTAGCTATCATAACCCCAAGGGCTTGCTCCAGAGTGGTCATCGTCAGCTCAGAGCCCACCATTTTGTATGCAAAACTAGGACTGTATCTCCCTGCACATACTATTTTTCATTTATCTGCACTGAATTTCATCTGCCTGTTTACTGCCCAGTCACTTGCTTCTATGAGAACCTTCTCTTGTTCTACAGAGTCCTTCCTCTTCCTTATCAACATGATAACTTTATAGCATCACCAAACTGTCACCTCAAAGCTCCAGCACAGAGCCCTGCAGAACCTTACTACAGACCTCCTCTGCAAGAACACCCATTTACACCAATGTGCTGTTTCTTCTTTTTCAGCCAATTATATATCCTTACCAGCAGCATCCCTTTCATGCTTTGTTTCTCTTAAAAACCTTTTGTGAAGAACATTATCAAAAGCGATCTGAGAATCCATGCAGAGTATATTATTTGGACCACTCATACCCACATGCTTTTTAGCCTCTTCAAAAGATGTCAAGAGCTCTAACTTCAAATGGAATAATTTTGTCAAATTAAAATACATTCAGATGTTTTTGAAAAGCCAGAGCTGAGTGTTTCCGTGAACAATTTAGTCAAAAAATGCAGTCCTGTTTTATTGTTAATTATCCATGATCAGATATTTACTAATTACTTTATAGGTGCATTACTCAACAATTAGCTGCACATTTTGTGAGAGCACCATTCCCTACAGCATCTTCTGCTAAGAAACAAGCTCTCCCTGCATAAAAGTGAGAACCACTGAAGCAGCTTGGTGGATTTCATTCCTATTAGCCTTCCTTCCGGCTTATTAGATAACTATCAAAAAGGTTACGAGATCTATAACACTACTTTCCCTTGATGGTATATGGCTGATATATTTACAGGTTCAGGTTGTGTGTATTAAGGAGGCTGAACTGCCAGACTTTTATTAGGAATGGAACATAAGATACCTTCATGCGTGAGAGGTGCTGGAAGCACTGGCAAGAACGAAGAAACTTTACTAGGCCTTTTCCCTCTTCCTGTGAAACACATTTTATGAAGTTCTCAACTCACTGTTGCTTATTTCTTCTACCATGCTAATAGGCAGATGTTTACAATTTAATGATACACTTTATGACTACACCAAATTACTTAAGTGAGACACAGTGTCTGGGTTTGGCTATTTGCCTATGAGGTGCAGTCAACCCACAGTTAAGAGCAGGCAGTGCTCATTTTACCTTCCACTCCCATTTGCAGACAATTCCCAATTTGTTGGGATTCTCGAGGTAACATGGTGAACCAGCACAATTACCTGGTGTCCTGGCCATGACCCTGCCTCTGACGTTACCAGTCTGAAAAGTCATAGCTAGTTTCTGTTGCAGCAGCTACTTCTGCCAGGCAGCCCTGTATGCTGGCATAAACCACTGCAGAACTGGCCACAATCTGATGCTCTGCACATATGTGAGGGTGTATGTTTAAATACGTACAGGGTTTGTTCCCACTTCACATGTTCTTCACAGTGGCCTGGAGGATAATTTGAAACTGTTTGCGTGTCAATGAAGACAGGAAAATTTGGTCCATAAGCCCATGACAGACAGGGAAATGTCAATACTGTGCACACCTTAAGGACAGGTAGAGAGAGACAAAGCTGAGGACCAAATGATTAAAACATGAAACAACCTTAAAGAAATACTAATAATGGATATATATATCTCCATTTGTGAGCCACCATCTGCCCTTGATTTGCCATTTGCCATATGGCAGATCAAATATGTATAGAACCGGAAAGACTTAGTATCTTTCCTCCACATGAGCTGAAGTTCAGCCAGATGAGTAGAAAAACAACACCGTAGCTGCTAACAGCCACAATCGCATACCGCTAAAGACAGGTACATTATTCTTTAAAGCTATAGCAAGTCCAAGGATATAAATTTGTCAGAGTGGAAATTGGCTTATATGCAACACCCAAAAATGCCAGTGGAAATACCCTGGAAAGGAGGCATCAGGAATTACTAGCTGAGCTCCTCATCCTCTGTGTCCTGTTGGCTACTTGTGCCACAGCCAAAAATGCTTTTTTTTTCCTTGAAATCTGTTTTCTTGTCTTTTCCCTATGCTTTAATTCTCTTCTGCTTCTCTCTATTATCATTCGAGTGATGCGCAAGCAATTTTCCTATGTGCCTCCCAAATTTTTATGAAGGTCCTAAAAGCTTCATTCTCCTGCCCTTCTGCTATCACAGAGTCATCAGCAAATGCAAGCATGGTTGCCATCCCCATGTTGGTAGTCCCTGATCTAGCCTGATTCCACGCCTATCTTCTCTCAATTGACACCTCCCTGGAGGTGGTGAGCCATAATGTCAAGCTCTACAGGAGCTAAAGCAGAGATTTTAACCCCCTCTCCCAGCCGACACCTCTACACAGTCCAGGGTATATATCAAGCCTGACCCATCTTCTACGGCAATAATTTTCTGTGAATTGTTCTGGATACTCTTTGGGGCCACACTGGCTGATGACGTTACAGTTCAGTAATGAGGTGCAACACCATTACTGCGGTGGGTGCTACCCTCCAATCCAAAACCACTGTGCTGTACAATTTTAGTCCTTAGTATAAAACATTTCAACTTACTACGCCTTACTATCATCATGTGGGGGAATTCATAAACAAAATTCTAAAACCTAAGTTAAATGCTCTTAGGGTACTTCTAATACTTGCCTTACTGGGCAGGGGTGCAAGGAGATTCTTAACACAGAATTTCTAAAGCTATTTATTCTTCAGCAGGTCAGTAGCAGTCAGATGTCATGTTTATGGATCAGAGCAATCAGATTACAATATTACAGGTTCTGGTAAGCAAGGCCACTACTAAGGTAGATACAGTTCACAGTTTGGGTTTTTTTAAATTGAAACCTGACTTTGAGTGCTACTAAAACTATATACATTAAAAAGTGACCTACACAGGAGTGTCTGAATTCTTGCAGTGCTATTGTTGACCACTATTACTGGTGACATTTTACAGATGAGAACACTAAACTTTTCTGTTTCAGAAGGAAATTCTCCTAACACTTATTCTTGCAATCAGACCTCTATTATTAAATGAGGTTGTTCATTTAAGAAGAGCAGAAATTAGTTTTAAATTAATTGTCCAAAGTTATCCAGGACTCACTGCTATAGCTAGGATCAGAATTCAGGAACTGCTGAGCAACTTGACACTGAGCCATCTCTTTCCATACCTGTACTAATATTAAGGCCATAGGACTAGTCCAAACCCTTTCATATAGGGAAATTAAATATAACACAAATGACACATGACAATGACAGCAAAGCCTATGTAAGGAAGAAATTCAGGCTTGGTCACTTACATATTCGCATTAGTCAAATTGCAATCAGTACATTACAATGCAAAGCTTTAGAAGAGTTTATTCAAAGAAGTAAGTTTAAAGATTAACATACTTTTAAAGCTTGAAATGTGATGCTTATCAAACTTGTAGGCATGTAGAGGTTGAAAAGAGGTGACAGTTTGTAACATCAAATATGTGTTGCTCTGTATCACCAAAATAATGTAAAGTGCAAAGGTTTATCACCTGGAATCCAGACCACAAAAATCTTGAGCCTTAACCCAGTCATGTTAGAGATTACCTCTTTTTAATTAACAAAGGCTTTTTATTTTGTGATATGGTACCTTTGCAAATCCCATGATACCATGTTGAAATGTGTGAAGAAGATCTCAGTGAAGACATAGAGCAATTTTTACAAGATCACTATATACATTTGGTAATATAATTTCTCCAGTGCCAATTTTGGCCTCATTGTTCTCTTTTTCATTCATTCCAGTTAATGGACTGACATGGTATGGGTTGAAAAATACAATTTATAAAGTAGAATTGAAAAGTACTCTGTCCAAACTTTTGAAAGCAGAAGCAAAGCAAAATTATGTACTTCTATCTTTATATAGCTTACTAAGTTCTGCTGTTTTTTTAAAAAAGATAGTAAAACCAAAGTCAGCTAGTCTTCTTCATCATAGCAACATTTTATTTCCATTGATATATTATCTTTTCCTCAATTGTTTCCCTCCTTCAGTATCTTCATCAGTTTCTTGAAGAAGCTGAACAGCACAAAACTCTGAACAAGTGCAGCCTTACTGATCTGACAGCAAAGAAACCCTGAAAGATTTTTACTTACATGCTTCCTCACTAACATCCTCCAGAGCTCAGATTGCTTCATCTTATGTCCTTTCTCAGATGCAATAAATATGATAATCCACAACTTGAGCCAGTGAAAAAAGTAGAGAAAACAAAAATAATGGAATAGTATCTTAAGTAGAATGATGTGAACTGATTTTTTTAAAAAAGTTTTTTCCTTCTAAAACTGAGCTAAAATGTTACTCGTTGAGGCAAATCTATCACAGACTTAAATTGGACCACGACCTGGCCCACAACACATCACTATACACACATGCATGAACACAGAGCAAATAAAGCTGAAATACTGCAAAAATTGTGATAAACTGAAAGAAATCACTAACATCACAAAACAAGTTTTAAGGGAAGGACACTGTAAATTTAATTCCCAAGTCTTCAAGGCAAAATGAAGGCCTAATTAAGATGTTTGGCCAAGGTTTAGTAGTTATATGAAGAAGGCACATATACATTCTCCTCCCTGAAGATAAATCAGTGTGTAATTACTGCAAAACCAGCAGACTGGGAAATTAAGAGGAAACCCCCCTGTGTAACAGGCCCCAACTTGCCTGTTACCTGTATTCCTGCTGATTATCTAGATCGTTGGTCTCTGCCAAAAATCAAGATGAAATTTTAATGTAATGCAGTTTCCTTGTTTTCAAGAATGAACATGTGAACACAGAATGATAATCCTGCCCCATTGCACCTTTCATTTGTATAGCCTCTGACTCCTAAACAGTCTTAGCAACCTGACTGAAGAGGAAATCCAATGGTCCTTTCAGTCACAGCTTCTACAAATGAGATGCAAAGATGGCAAAAGTTCACCATTTTATAGTAAACCTATAAATATAAAAAATATTTTTTTTTCAAAAAATACAAAATATAAAATATTGTTTTATAGCAATACTATAAAATCAAGTACCGAACACTATAACCTGTGCTTCAGCTAAACTGAACTGTTACATGCTTCACTGGGAAATGAAGTGGTTTTAAGGCAGAGAATAAAAATTAACTGAAATTAATTTGATATAAACGTGTTTTAGATGTCTTTATATCTGTGGGATTTGGGTTATGGCCCTCCACCCAAGTGCACATACTTTAACAGATAATCAGTAAACATCAGCAGAAAACAGTACAAGTTTTATTCTCCAGGGTGAACAACGTGAACAGTATTTATCTTAGGAAATGCATTCAGGTTTCACTGAACTACTGGCTTACAAAATCCTACTGGGGAGAAGAGAACAAAGGACTGAACTCCATAACCAGAGCTATAAGTCTTATGTTATTTTGGGGTGCAGGAGAAATGTATTGCACGTACCCTGAAATGCTCCCCTTCTCAGAGGAATTTTGAAATACTTTCTGCTCTTCCTTTTGAGTAGCCCATCTTCTGTTCCAAATTATTTAGCTAAAGCTCATCTGAGAATGTAAACCTGGTTGCATGATTTTAATTCCTGGCTTGGGATTTATATCCATAATTACTGTTGTTGTTTCTCACCAACATGAGTCACCATCTGGCAATGAACTACAGTCTAGGAAACTTCTATAACTTCCCCTTAATTTAATTCTTCAGGTTTCTCACCCTCGTTCAGCATGATATTACCAGAAACCGATCCAGATGTTACAGGGAAAGGCAGGAGATAAGTAGCTACTAACGGGCTTAGATAATTCTCTGTAAGGGTTGGATTCTCAACAGTTACTTTCAGACACAACTGCAAGCAATCACGAAAAACTTAAGAGTTCTTTTAACTGGAGAATAATTAAATGAATAATTTATACAGGTCATGATTCAGCCAAGCATTTAACTACACAGTTAACTTTAAGCGTATATTGACATCAACTGCAACTGGCTATTAGCACATATGTTAAATTAAGTCACGTTTCAGAATTTTGTGAAATCGGTGCCTACCATGTGAGGGAGAAAACACATCTGTGACATATAGATAGCTGCTGAACTGTAAGTTGAGTCCATGTGGTCTCAGGTAGGTTTGAGCTGGGATTTAAATTAGGTTTGAATAAACTGCACCAATGCTAAGCTGAAGTATCCTAGAGCCCACTTAAAAAAACACATTTCTATTAAATATGGTTAAAGACAGTAATTTTTCCCCCAGAAATACAGAAAATGAAAAAAAAAGTAGAAGAAAAAAAAGAAGAAAAAGGCAAAAAAAATTCAGGACATATTTAAAATTAAACATCAACTTCAATGTGTTTCCAAGCACCTCCACTCTCCAGTGAGGGCAACTCTCCAATCTGAGAAGCAAGTATGTTTGCAAAGGCCTTGAATTCTTTGAATTCTGGCAACTGAAGTTCAGAGGTGATCTCTTCAGTCAAACAGAAGACTCTCATGAGCCCTTCTATCTTGGAAGACACTTGGCACCTCTATAGGCTATTAAAAATTTCTGTGATTGATTCTGGCTTTCTCTAGTGGCTGGAGTCATCTTTCTCCTTTTCTCAGTGTCTACTGCCAGGGTCATGCTGGAGCAAGAAAATGATGGCAACATTTACAAGCTTCTTCAGGCTCCCTGGGCTTAGGGCACTTCCCCTATAATCCAACAGGCTTTTCTGATGAATGCTAGACATCCACAACCCCCTCTTTTGTAGTGATCCTTACATACGAACTCCTAAGCTGACCAGTACAGCTCAGGGAGGTGCATCTAATACATTTTTGAGAAATGCATCAGGGTGTTGGGCCGTACGCGTACAATATGGTCACCCAGGGCTGAAAGGGACACAGTGCCCTGTGTTTGTCAGATTATTCAAAGTCACTGCTATTGCTAGAAAAGTCTTAGGCATAAAAAAAAAAACTTATTTAGAAAGTACAGATCTGCAATAATAGGACCAAGTTAGAGAAGAACCACATGCATTATTTAGACCCTTAACAATAATGGTTGTCTTTAGCTGTTCCTGCATCTCAGCTTGTGAATTTGTCTAATTGCCCCCTCCTAGTCACTTGGGGCTGGCTTTCCCTGGGGCGTTCATAGCGTGAGGCATTTCTTAGACTTATGTGTAGAGACATACTGGGAGCTCATCAGGCTTCGATCATTAAAGCTGGCTTTTAAACCTGCTCAGAGCCGCTGGCTTTAGCTTAAGTAGAACTGCCTCTTTTTTCCTGCTTTCCTGGCTCTCTTTTTCTGTGAATGGGCACAGGGATATCACACGATAACATAGGGCACAGAGCTTCCCCTCCCTTCTCTCTCCTTAGAGTGTTTTAATTAACATTTCTATTATATGCACTCATTACCACATTCCTGGCTTCAGCTTTAAACTGGTCATTCTTGTTACAATCCCTCTAGGACATAGTGGTAAAACTTTACACATCTTATATTATAGTAATTATTAATCACAGGTACATTTCAGTGATTGAACTACAGCAATTGCTACCAGTCTAAACATAATACTTAAACAGAAACAAATGACAACACTGGGAATGGCGGTACCTGCATAGGGCGACACTCTCTTGACCCCATTAGTTTTATAGGACCCTTTGGGAGCTTTATCACAACTGCAACTATTCCACAGCCCCACTGTGTCTGCGCAAGTAAAGTGCTTCTGTGGCAGAGCAGGTGTGTTGGATGCACTTATTAAGGAGAGCTACTAAATCAACTGATGACCAAAGTCTACAATTTGGATGCTGGTTGTTAGGAAATACTCCTCTAAAAAGCATGAAGTAAATCAGAAAATATTTATTGGCAAGATGGAGATGGCCAGCATGATTTCTCTTTAAAGCCTACAAGGCTAACACCTGCAGTAGATTTTGGACACACAAAAGAAGAGCTGAACTTGTGTAAATCCTTGCAGTGGGGCTCCACTGATGCTTTTAGCCAAGAAAAGAACAAGCAGCCACTAAAAGAAGGGATTATATCTTCCAGCTGGACTTTGGCTCTCCTGCCCGTCCCCTGCACTGACCTGGTACAGCCAGGAAAACTATCTGGCTAAAAAGTACCTTTGTTGGTATTACTGGTTAGCTTTCAGCTGGATCCATTCCCTCTCCAGACCGCCGGTGTGGGTGGAAGAAAGGCCTTTTCTGTACTTGTATCAGCTTAAAGTGACTGTAGGAACATATTGCTAGCCTAACTACGTGCTGGTGGTGGTTCAATATTTTTTTCTGATAGCACTTCACCCTTTTTGTGTTTGCCTGAGCTTAAAGGGTGATTAGTAGGCGTTTTATAAGAATGTGGAACAACTGAAATAGGAAGCCGAAAGGGAGGCTTTATATGCAGGCTTAGCCTAGTGGGGATAAGTTCTTTCTTAGATCCCTCTAATTGCTTTAATAATTAAGAAACAATTTTGCTAAACTATATTATACTTGATTTTAATAAAATCACTCATGTATAGCCAAGAATTTAAGCAGCACTTCGTGTCCAAACAAAGAAAAACATATCCCTCTTCAGTTATGCCTTCAGGAGAAATTAATAAAATGTACATGAATATCTAAACTGAGTTTTACAAATCTCCTCTATGTTTATGAATTCCTTCTATGCTGACAAAATGAATGACATTGGTCAATAAGTGCCCTAACCAAGCTGCTTTAGGCACTTACGGCTCTGATACAGAAAAACACTTGACAGCGTACTTCACTTTAAACAGTTAAGTGATCACATAAACTCAATGGAACTACATTTAGATGTAAAATAAAGCATGTTCTCAAGCAATTTTCTTCTGGGGGCCTCTACTTTCCATTGCTTATATAAGTCAATAAATTTTCATTCTTAGTTAAAATTAGCCAGGATTTTCAAATTCAAGACAATAGGAGATCTCTGATTTGCAAGGGGTGGAGGCTTGGCAGCTTTGTATCCCAGACTTGACATTCTAGAAATAAGGGTTGAAAATCACCCGTATGTATCTTGACATGAAAGGGAAAAAACCTCTGATCTCAGTCTGGCTGCCATGAAAACCCAGGGTGACTCCACTGAAAAAAAGAAAAACTCTCTCGACTGATCTCACTGGATTTTCTATGCTTTGGGTTTTGTCTTTACATTTCCTTTTCTCCATACATTCCCAGGGTCAGCGACACCTGTCAGTGCATTCCTGAACTCCAGACCTGGTTCGGTTAGGAAGCCTTTATGAAATATGAGATGTTTGCATGGTGAAAATAAGTAACCATGTGAAAAGCATCTACTAAGGACAAAATGAAGTGCCATTTATCTAAACAGGTCTGATGCAGAGAGGTACCATCTCAGAATACATGGGTATTCCAGCCACGACTAAGGGAGCAAAGAATATATATATGAAAAGCATGGGGTTTAATTTTTGTTTTAAAATCTTCATGCTTAAAAAGCATTTTAAAAGCATTAAGTTTTTTAAAGGACTATTAAAAGAGTTTCCTCATCAACCTACATTTGGAAGGATTTCCTTTTAGCTGCATGATAACTCAAACAATAAACTCATTCCCTATGTCTAGTTATCCAGCTGCTGGGGGTACAGTAACATTAGAAATAATGTGGGGGGAAAAAAGCCCAACAAATACTGCCACAAATGGCACCTGGAATAAAAAATACCTTTTGAACCACATCAAGGTAAGACTGTAAAGTTAGTCTCTATATTTGCAGCCAGCTGCTAGAAGGTTAAACATTAACCTGACAAAGTAGGAATTTCTGTGCCTTTTTAAAAACCACACCAGTCTCAGGGAACTGCCAAAGTCAAGAATATTTGTCCTGTAGCTGTAACTACAGCTGTACAGATGACAGTGCTGGGCAAAATGTCCTGCAGCCAGCTTTTCACTTCTATTTTCTTTGTCACTAGATGTCACTGTACACACAAGTGTGTGCCTGGGACTCCAGGCAATCTGGGCACTGAAGGCGTGAGGACCTGGGAAGAAGTAGCATCGTATTCGAGCACTGCTGTTTGGCTTTCACTTTTGCCATCTGGACTTGCACCCATTTCAGTTTTCACTTCATTTTGGAGCAGGAGCAGGTTTATTCACTTTTGCAGCAAACGTTTCACAGTTGATTTGAGGAATAATTTCTTTTTTTTTTTTCTAACTTTAAAACTTCCATTAATGACACACTTCAGTATATTCCAGCTCAAGCTTGACAAGCAGAGGAGCTGGCATTTGAGCTGCTGCAGAAAGGGAGTTCCTGCTCACACCCTAGATGGGCCAACCAGGCTGAGTTTAAAGGACACCTTTCCATGAGCTACCACTCAGTGTGCAGCCAAGAAGCAAAACCTAAATTGCAGGTCAAGTTAATAACAACCATAACTGAACTACGGGTGCAGTGAAGACACCCACAGCAGCCTCCCTAGCTCGGTCTGCAGTCACAAGTGAGCTCAGTCCCTCCATGTGCAGTTTGCTGGTGACCAGGATTCACCCTGCTAAAACATATGTCTTCCCACAAGGCTGAAACTGGGCCTAAAGAGAAAGCCAGCTTAAGACCCATCTATCACAGTGTATCATTGAAGCCCTTTATCCTTAATGAATTATCCAGCAACATATGTTCATATCTATTCATATATATGAATATCTATTGTCCATACGCACATTAGAAAGCAGTTGACAATATCATAAATGTCTTTCAAACAGAGACTTTTCTGTAAGTATCTTGTGAGGTTTTTTTTTTACTAAGTCACATAATTTGTACACTGTCATTGGAGACTGAAGAAATAAGAACAAGAAAGTGAAAATCAAAGTGATTTCAAGACAGCCGCACCAATTTCTCATTAAAAGATACTTGAAAATAGCTGTGTGATTTTTACTTTTTGGCAAACTTCCTTTTGGACAAAATTCATTTACTTAAACATTCACAGATATTAAATTACACGAGTCACACAAGGAATTAAAGTGAATGCACAGGGATAGATATTAACTGTTGTAAAACAACACTACTCCAGAGACTTCTGATTTACATCACTTAGGAATTTGGCGAGCAGGTTTTATTTGGTTCTATGTTCATAGATGATTTCCCATTCATCCAGATTTACTAGAGCTTGTTAAAATTCTCTTTAACAATTTTAGATAGGAAGCTCTATAAACCACTGACTTTATTTTTTTATATAAGAGATGATACATTTGCAAAGAGTTTTTTATGACTTCAAGATAGGGTCAAGTGTGGGAAATACACTGAATGGCAAAGGTAGGTTAAAGTATCTTGATCCTCAGCATCCACTCAGTGAAAGAGGAATAAAGGACCACATTATAGGTCCACATCCTTTACTCTAAGAGGTACTTAAGATATTATACTGGATTTGATAAATAACTAGAATAAAGGTGCACAAGGGATAGAAAGACTGCAGGAAAAAATAGTGTCTTCTCTTCACACAGAAAATTCCCAATGATAAAATCCAAATTTGCATTTTGTTTGCACTAAGAAAAAAATTGGCAATATCTCCGTCCTGTGACTGGAGGAGCGTCTGAGCATTTCCAGCTTCCTGCAAATGCATGTAAATTTACAATGCAGTCTACAAAAACATTTATGCATGTGATTTTGACATTTGCTTTCGAGAAATATTTATACACGGCTAATTTGAAATATTGAGTACTCAGAGAGAACAGGAATGAGAAGCAGTTATTGCAAAAGGCATTCATGTAGAAATTCCAACATAATACCAATATTTATGCATTACTTGCCCAGCTATAGAGTACCAAATTGCTGGCTAGGATGAACTAATGTCATCCTATTACTTATGGCAGAAGACAAGTGATAGTGCCCACCTTTCATTTCTCTCTATCTCTAGATATTCCATAGTTTTTTTATTTTTAAAAGAAAAAGATCTCTATAAACTTTTGCTGGAGAGAGAAAAGTCCACAGTGCCTACCAAGGCTTACCCAGACCTCCACAGACAAACTGTTTCACATGCTTTGCAGGTTTCTTTTTAGCACAATTCACTAGTGACTTTTTGCAATGCTCATCTTGTTCTACATCCCAAATTTGATAACCTTTGTTCTTCTTAGTAGTCATTTGAATAATCCATTTTATGCTAGTACAGATAGAGCCAGCATCTGACATAGTCTACTCTCTTCCTTGCACACCAACTTCACTCTGCCATGGCTTAGTTCAGAAAGCAATTAATTTTCCTGTGGCAGCCAATCACCTCAGTTCAGCAATGGAATCATTTCAATTTCAGCAGTATGTAAAATCAAATGAGAACAGTGGAGCAGAATAAATTCTTCAGTAAATTAAATCCTGTCTGAGTATTACTAAAAGTGTTTCAGAAGTTTTGTCTAATATCTAAGGCATCACTGCAGGCTACCACTTCAAATCAGCTCCAAAATAATATGGGCAACTCTGTTGTGTTAATTTTCTAGCTACACAATTACCAACAGAAATAAGAGCACTGGAAAGAAATAGACCTAACAGGCCACTTGCAAAAACACCATAGTTCTCCTGGAAATACAAAAATTCTTCAAAATTATTCTTCACATGAAAAAAAGCATTGTATAATTACAAATTTGGTGATTTCCAAAAAAGGCTTTGAAAATCTGAAGAAGTGAAAAAACATGAAACGGTGAGAAGGCTGCCCTGGGCTCTCTCCCTGGCAATCTCCACATCTCAATCCTGTCTTGTGGCAGGTACCTACCCACAAGTAACATCCAGTCCCTCAGCAGACCAGCCCCAGCACAACGTGTCCACAGCTTTTGGGGAGCTAACTCTTGGCTGGCCAGATGGTTAACAATAATTGGGCTTTGGAACTGACTGCGTCCCCTCCCCAGTGTCTTGTAACCAAGGCGCATGCAGTTCCACAGAAAAATGGTCCCACTGGATGTCCTTATGAGACTTTCAACAGTTACAAATTGTCTGCATATAATAATATATCCTCTCACATTCATCTGCAAAGTGCTGGATGGATACATGAAAGGACAAATCCTGACCTGTCCTTTTCCTCTAGGGCACTGCAAAGCCCTCAACAAAAGTGTTACCTTTGGAGTCCCACCATCGGAGGGCAGGCCAGGAAGAGACACATGTAAAGGTCTGCTTCAGGCACTACAGAGCAATAGGCAGTAGAGGTGTAATTAAGACAGGCAAGGAGGGGGGATTCAGTGACAGAGTGAAGACAGGAAGGCTCCAGGTGGTGGAACTACAGACCAAAGAGATACGCACATCCAGATCTTGCACATAAAACCTGTACTGAGGTGTGTACTAATTGCACGTAGTGCTACAGCTTAGTAACTAAGGTATTGATTCTAACAGTAATCAGACAGTTGCGTATGCCAATGCTCCACTCTGATGTCACCCACACAAGACCTGTTTACTCCAGTGTCATTTAAAAGCTTATTTTTGGAGCTTACAGGTTGCTACTTTTCTATGCAGGAAGAGTGTCAAAGCCCATTGCTATTCACAACCTCAACAGGGAGAGAGACATCAGGAGTACATGCAGACAGACCAGCTTTCTCGCTCTACTGCATCTGAGGCTCATTTGTCTCACACTCTTGTCATGATCTCAGGCCCTAATGCAAATGCAAACAATGAACACAGTGGACTGTTCCTTGATACTGGGCCCTGTTCTGTGCATGAAAGCCTTCTTCCCTCCTCTGTATTGGTTTTAGGCTAATAGTTTTCATGATTCAAGTCTGGAAACTGAAGTATCACTTCAATAGTCAGTGTATTGCATCGGCTGCTGTACTGGGGAAAAAAATCAAAGGTGAGCAAACTGAACGAGGACTTTGTATGGACAGTTTGAAGGCTGGGAAATCTCTTCCGTTAACCAACTTTTAAAACAAGTTTGCTCTCTCCGGCTTCAAAACACCTCCTTTAGCATGTTTGCTGATGACTGCTGATGAGTAATCAAGGCAGTGGCTTGTGTTTAGGCCTGGGGGAAGGAAATAAAGGGTTGGGATCCAGAAATAGAAGAGAGGAATAAGACTTCTGATGTTGCTCTGAGTAGTGGCAGTCTCAGTGAGGTCAAAATTTGGCCCTACAACTTTATCTTTATTAGAAAATACCATGATACTGGGATCCCAGATATTTTTGCATGATTTGTTGAATTCACATAACCAGGCAGTGACTGCTTACTTGTCCAGTAAATCAGTGGAAAGATTTCTCAGCTGGTTTGGATATGCTTTTGTCAGGCCAAGGTCAGCTCTTGTAAGACTGAGTTTGGTTTGCTGGGACATCCTTGGATTTTGTCATTGACGTTACTGGGATCTTGCTGAAGCTGTTTGCCATGTTCCACCAACTAATACTCTTACAACTGCTTTTCTCAGAAGGGAAAAAAGCTCACATTATCTTTAAAACAGGTGCCAGCAAAGCCCATTTTTGATGACTGTTTTTCCCATCTAGGCATACTGTAGGCTAGGTGACGGTTCACCTGCCATCAACACATCGGGAACTCATTCAGCTGTTACACTGCCTTCTTTTATTGTACTGTAACTGCCCTGTGGCGCATATAATCATCTCCGAGCAGTTGGCCTGAGGCAATTAGTGGAATCCCTGCCCCTCAGGTAGGGAATAAATAAAGGATCTGTCACCACCAAATAAGCTGTGAAACAAAGCTCCAAGGACATTTGCTGAAGCAGGTGACCAAGAAACCAAAGTTGCTGAGCCACTAATGTACCGTGATGGAAATAAATGTATGATACAACTTGGCTGCCAGCATCCTTAATTACAGGACATGGCATCATTTGATTCACAATGGAATAAATGGATATATTTATATATTTGGAGGTTTGAATGAGGATTTCCTGATTTCCTGATGAAGTCATTCCTTTATTACAACAGCACCTTTCGTGCCTCTCTACGGCTAAGGTCAAGTCAGCATTTCCATTAAAAATTTCAAACTTATTTTCAGGGCTTTATTATTACTCATTTATAGAAAAACTCTGTACCGGATGAGACTTGGCATACAGGGCCTCAGTCCAGGGCAGAGAAAGGGAGAGGTGGAGATTTTTCTCCCTTCTTTGCTTTAAATACACAAATAAATACACAATTGATGAGTAGTAGCAAACGATGTCTTTTAAAGACTAATAAATCCTGCATAAGCTTTTTCCTATAAATCCTAAACACAGACTTCTGCTCTCGAGTACATGGGGGAGAATATTAAAAACTATTAAGCGTTTTTGTCTGGGAAAGCAACTGCTTCCCACGTGCAGCGACTTCTTTTCCAAGAGTAATTTTACAATGCATTTTATTAACTGAAGACTCTGCACAATTAATACAACAGACTGCAGACAAGGGCTTAGCACAGTAAACAAGTTTTGAGAGTTTTGTTCCAGCATCACTCTTGTATTGATGTAAATGCAGATAGCTCTCCCAGAAGCAGCAGACCTGCCTGGGTGTAAGACCTCTGCCAGGGAGAGGAGGAGTCAGGCCCTGTGCGCTCTGCCCCAGGAGCCCTCGAACAGGAGTCTGTAATGACTTCAAAGGAGCTGTTGTGCTGTTTCATGGGAATAATCAATGTACAATGCAACCTTGTTTATCCAAAGAGCTTAGGTGACACTTAGGACCTCCTGATAAAAGGTGGTGGGGATGAAGGAGGGAAAGGTCCAGACGGGCGTGATGAGATCACCCTCCGGGCATCAGGATTGCCTGCGCCTGCTGAAAATTGGGAGGATCCCCAAAGCCCTTTGGCCAGCCCTCTCTCTGTGGCATACACTTTTTGGAACTCAACCTAGTCTTGAAAGAAAGCTCCTGCCACAGCTCGCAGCAGCCATGCAGAGACAGCATCACAATGATGAGGTTTACTCCTGACACACACAGCATCAGTGCAAAAAGTATGCTTGTCCAGGACTTCTGCAATGCAGCACTGATCCTGCCATGTCCCAGTATGCCCAATCACACCCACTTAATCATTTGGTCTCTTCCATTTTGTGGGAGGAGGCTGCACATGGAGCCTCTCTGCAGCCTGCCACACCCTCAGCCTTGTTCAAAAGGCCATGCTTTGAGAGTCACAGTCCTGCGTTTGCAATACCCAGGAAGGGTGGAGGAACTTGAGCTGTCAGGAGGCTTGCTGGTTGATTATTTAGTTTCTTTCTGCTTTGTACTTTCTTTTATCTGCCACGCTTGAGACCAGAGCCCTGGGTCAGACTCAAGCTTGATTACGATGGTGCTCTGCAAACACCCCCTAAAAGCTTTTTCCCAAAAAGCAGACCACCTGAAAAGAGACCTACTTGGATAAAATTGCACACCCTCACACTGGAATTTTAGATTTCCTAACAGCTTGCCCATTACCTGATTATCCTGTGCACACTGCTGGTAATGGCCTGGCCCCATGTTTGCCTGTACCGTATTCCTTTTGGTACCTCCACGTGGCTCTTCTGGTGTTTCCATTGATTGAAACTGAAGGGGAAGCCCCGAGCAATACACTGTTCCTAGAAGATGGCAGATGGGATGGATTTTGGACTCCAGTGTTGCTGTGTAAAAGGGAGCAGGGATTACAAAGGATGTATTTACAGACAGGGTGACAGTAAATTTGCCACCTATACTTTAAATTTTGGCACTGTTCTGTTTTTACGTTTTGCAGAGCCCATGAAAATGGAAGGTGCTGCAGCAGCTGGGTCTTCAGTCTTATGGTGACATAGAGGTCACTGTAATTTAAGAAGATGTGTTTTGTTATTTTGCTTTGGAGAGTGAAACTCCTGAGCTGGGGAAAAAAAAAGAAACACAACAACAACAACAACAGCAAAACCCCAAACAAAAAAAAAACCAGCAAAATATATGGTGTTTTTCTCTTCTTATTTAGTGACATGAAGGTGGTAGGGTGTTTGGCAATAAGGAGCGAGATGGAGGAAGGATTAGATGAACACTGGCTTGTCTTCTGTGTCGCTGTCACTCACAAAGATGAGCTCACAGGCATTTCACTCACAAAAGGAGAAGCTTTCTAATATGACTCTCCTTTTGGCACTAAGGTGGTATCCACAAGATCTAATATACTCCTGGGGTGTGATGAGCTCAGACATACTGAAAATGGGTCTGATGGAAATGGTGGTTTCAAACCCTGTACATCAACGGGGACCATTTCAGAATGTCTCCATGGCATGCAGTACAGATGTCCCAGAAGAAACTACAAGATGATTAGCCTCCAAAACATTTCTAATGCAGGCAGAGTCTAGGGTAATTCCTTTCCTTGTAGCATATTCATTACTGCCTGGCTAGGGATACTGTCTTTTCATCCAGAATGGTCCCATATAGCACAACCAAACATGAGAAACAAGAACGGGTAAAACAGCTGTTACTCCCCCCGCCCCCCCCCCCCCCCAAATTCTGCTGAAGTCTTAAATACCATAGCTGTTGCTTATTCAGAGCCCCATATTCAAGAGAAGAAACCAAAGCCAACAGAGTTACTAAAAAATGGGTTTGCATAATGATATTAGGCTCACAGCAAAGTGGGAATACATCCCTGATCTGCTCAGGTTTGAAATGATGTTCTGTGCTATCGGAGTCACTTCTATGGCCAACATCAGAAGCTGGTGATTGCCTTCCCTTAGGTCATCACCTAATACTCTGGCAGATTTTGTGCTCTAGCTCTAATGCACAGAAATCCTTGACTTTTTTTGTGCAAATCTGCTTGTCTAAGTGGAATGGAAGACTGTAAAACATTGAGTGTCTGTAACAAATGTTTGATGCTCGCTAAGGTGGACCAGAAGCCAACAACTGATGGACTTAATAACATTCTTGCATTGCACTAACAGTTTATAAATGCAAATCAATTACTGCAGCCCCTTCTACCTTAAACACACACACTGCTAAGTACAGGACCTCTCCAGAAAAGAGTCTTTTAAGAACACAGGGACAGCCACGCTGGGGCAGGATCCCACCCAGCCCCAGAACTAATCCTGTCTCCAACAACAACCAGTAGCACAGACCTAGAGACGGACTATGAAAAATAGAGTGATAACCTGAGTGCACTCTAGCAATATGCCTGACATATGCAGGCTTTAGGTAGACAGAGAAAACTGAAGACGCTGTTTGCTATTTGCACTTTGGAAACTTTACGAGCTCTTGGTGCAGTGACCTACAGAATAAGGAATCCCTAAGAACTCATTAATAGGTGGTGTCTCATATAGCTGCACTGAGACTGAAAATGAGAAATAAAACACAGACTATTTGGGAGAGTTGCCTGTATATTTCACTGAAACATTTTAGATTTCCAAATGTTTCCTATTATTTATCATTTTATATATTTGCTCTTTTGAATTCCAAGGTAATGGGCCAAGTCTAGGAAGACTAGAACAGGATCCAACCAAACCAGAAAAGAAAATGAAATCGTCACTTTGCTAAACTTGACTCAAACCCACTAAAGAAAGAAAAATCAGCGTTAAGGCTCAAATGCCATCCTTGCCTTTGTCTGCTGCCTTTTGGGGAGTCTCCAAAGCAGGGGTGATTTCACAGGTCACACGCAATGCCCAGGCACCACAAGATAGGTTAAGGAGGGAGTCCCAGCCTTAACTCTGTGTGTCGCTCCTTCTGTGGTTTCAAGTCAGACTCTCAATGTTAGTACAACCTATTTTTTGTGGTTTAATAAATCACATACTTTAGCTTATGTAATGACTCAGAGTGAGTGATTGTATTCTCTTCTGGCCCAGAGGTGGTGTGATCATATCCCAGCTCTGTAAGGCAATGGAAATCAATGGTTGCTGCTGGATTCATTTCAGGCAGGCTGGGGTGTGTGGAGGTGGTGAGGGGCTGGCTCGAACTTTGAAAGTTTACTAGTTCCAGATGGAGTTGTTTACAAAAAATAAAACATTTTTGAATCAGCTTGTGGTTCAAATCTCCTTCCTGACCTTCCCTTACCAAAACATACTAAAAAGGCATGGCTGAGTTCTGCTGCTGACTGACAGCCCATTATATACAATCGAGTTTTCTCCTTGTTTCAAAACATTTTGCGAGTCCAACTACCTGCTGAAGTTTAAACATCCTTAAGAGCTGCACGGGGATGTGAAGTCACATGCTGCTCAGCGCCAAGGTTTGCTCTCCTGCACATCTAGCAGTGAAATCTGAAGCTGTTCACTGCTGCACACATCCTCCTCATTAAAAGGCTTTCCCATTACACAGAACTCTCTTGCATGAAGTACTTTGGCACCCTGATTGATTAAATCCCTTTGAAATCATCTCCATTACAACACATCTATGTTGCTGTGAGGAAGGGGGAGGAGTGGAGGGAGACTTGCCTGCATTATAAACTTTTGGGCTGCCCTGCAAAGCAGCAGAATGAGCAGAGAATAAGTGAAGGGCAGTCATGGATGGGGCCTGACTCTGCTGGTACAAATAGCAACAGCAGAGTCAGATTCAGGCCTGAGACCAAGCCAGACTGTTGCTCAACTCCACCTCCCCCTGGCACCCAAGGGTCAGACCTTGCCCATCTGGAGGTTGAGGCCAGCTGGAGTATCGCACTGGTAAGGGCATGAAAAGCAGCAGAGCAAGATGCCTGCCAGCAGAAAGCCCAGCCAGAGCAATAGCACCCCACATTTTTGTTACTCCAGCCGCCGCTCTGCCATCAGCCCTGCTGTCTTCAAGTGCTGGGGGCAGCAACTGAGAAAGGAACCTGCTTTGACAGATGTGTGGCAGACTTCCTCCATGATTAACTAGTATAAGGGACAACCCATTGCCGCTGCAACTTTGTTGAAAGCTCTTTCTCCCAGCAAACCTCGAGGACTTGGGACTCAGCCATGTACATTTACAGAAGTCACTAGTTTCTCATAAATAAGACTGAAGAGAATTTGTTGAGGAACCGTGTCTGAAAAGTGTAACCTAGTTTACAATTTGAAGGGGGTTTATTACTTTACAATTTGAAGGGGTTTTATTACTGTGGTTTTTTTTTTTTTAAATGAATCAAATCCATACATCATGTGTCTGGCATTGTTTGTACTCTGTGGGCAGCTTATAAGAAGCCAGCAAGAATGGCTGGTTTTCCATATACAGTTGCCCTGCTGTGATCCACAGAAACCCCCCTGCCCTCTTCAGAAGGCATCCCTCCCCTTTGAAAATGTGGTGCGCACAGTTTCCTCTCACGTAACGCAATCAAACAGACCCTCATCACATCCATTTTCAGGGGTTTATATTCAGAACATGTGCAAAGATGCTGGAGAGAAAACTGGTTTGGTGGGGTCAAAAGCGAAGACACAGGATATCTGCCTATAAGCATTTCTGGGGGACTGAGGCTTGCACGACAAATGTAATGTGCATACAGCAACGCTTTCTGAGAAAGAAAAAAAGTTGGAAGAGTCTTCTGAAGAGGAGAGGGAATTAATGTATTTGCCCCATGTAGTTTGTGTTGACTTTCCCACTTGGAAACATGTGACTTTTCTGCCTGAAGACAGAGAGAAATACAGGGTGAAAGCTGTTTCCTTACCCACATCCCACATCTCAAGAGTCCAAGACACAAAGACTCCAAGAAATAAAGTTTTAAAGTGAAAATAGTTCTCTTCAACTCCACAGCATACAAAAATACTGCTCTAAGTGCTCAGAGACTCTGCATGAAACAAAAATGAGAGTTCATTTTTCTGAAGAATAATGGAAAGAGAAAAAAAAAGAAAACTTCTAAGCTGCCTTTGCTCCAGCATCCTCTAACCAGCACTTCACATGTATCTTTCAGCTGTAGTGTTTCACACATCTGATTTTGAAGAGCATTTTCATATTTCCCTTTGAATTATTATGTTTTTCTTGGTTCTCATTACAGCAATGAGGGGACCCAACACCCCTCATAATGAAAGGCAGAGCAAAGATGAACAATAAGAATTGGAACTTCCCACCAAAGTCTGTGAAAAACCAATTACTCTTCTATCTGAGAAATCGGAGTGCGGCACAGGGGGGCCTGCAGCCACACCAACTTACAGAGTTTGTGCCCACCCCATGTGCTGGTTCCCGCGCTGAACTCAGCCTGCAGCCTCTTGGCTGTGACAAGGCAGCAGTTTATGGGGCTGCGCTGTAAACCATGGCAGTGAGCGGATCCAGGTTTAAAAATAAACCTGGAAAATAATAAACCCAGATCAATTCACTGATTTGATTTAAATAAGGCCACGTGAATGGCTGTCAGGACAACACTGAGTAGCTCAGCAGGGTAAGAATGAGAACCTGAAAGAGAAGCTCCTTAAACCACTATTGCTGCCACAGCTACAGCCTGGTAAGCTGGGTTTCATGGTGACTTTTGGGGTAAGGAGCAAAGGATCTGCAGTGCAAAACCACTAAAATTCCTCCAGTGGGAGCAGTAGAAGAATGGCTGAGTTTCACCCAGCTCTAACCATTGCCTTGCCTCTCCAGGCATCGTAATTTGATTGAAGTACTCTGGAGCCAGTATGGACCCTCCACTAGTCCCTCTGCCCTGGGCTGAGGCTCCTCTTCCCTACTTGCATCAATTATTCCCCAGCTTCCCTCCCTGGTACCCCCTGGACTCCTCTGGATTTCAACATTCTCTCTCTTAATTTTCCTTTGGAGTTAAAATAAACCTTTTGAAGAGATATTTCCTTTCCAGTGTCATACTACAATGAAGACCAGGTCTGCATTTGATTAGTAAATTCATCCCATGCTGGTGTTTTTGTATCCTCAATGTCATGTACATTTAATAAAATTCTATTCCCCTCTCTGTCCCCACTTCTTTTTTAAAGGGAAGATGTATGTTAAAGTGATAGGAATATTCTTGATGGAGAAAGGAAAAGGAATTCCAAACTAGTTAAAGTTAATAACCAGAAGATTCTAAGAGCCAGCAGAAGTAGCAGGCAGCAAGTTCATGGGTCACTGAGGACTTCCAAGTCTTCCAGCCATATTTGAAAGCAACAAGCACCTTTGAAAACAGCTGGGATGCTTCCAGCTGCCTCTGAAAACTGGGACGAGGCACTACTGCCGGTGCCTCCGCTCCAGGAGCCTTTCCTAGAGCCCAGAGCTATCAGTAACCCAGAGTCTGCTGGCCAAGAACAGGAGGGGAGTCAGGAGCCAACACTGGTAACAGAGAAGAGCCAGGAGAAAAGCAGTGCTTCTGCAGAGAAGGGAAAATGATAGCAAAATGGCATATCCAGAGGTGCAAGGAGTAGTAAGGACCATACACCTGAACAACATGTGCAGAAAACAACAAAAAGTAGTAAAGAAGGCATAGAAATAAGTGCCCAAGAGTAAGGGCAGGTGCTGCGGAAAGATTGGGGTGTGGGGGTGCAAAAGGCAGTAAGAAAAGATGTGGGGACAACAAGGGAAGAAGCTGACAAAGAAGCAGAAATGGGAAGAGTAGAGAGAACTGTTGGCAGGCTGTGGCTCACCGGTTTCTATGCTAAAGCTAGTGTACCTAGTGCCTGTAAAAGCTTGGAGGACAAAGGATGGAGAGTCACCTCTGGCACAGCAAACTCCTTTTGGCTGCTATTGGCATATGTTCAGAATAAAGGTGGCATTGCAAAAAAGGGAGGAAGTGCTTTTGCCTTCAGCTGGTAACCCAGCTGCTACCTTTTATCCTTGGAAAACAGCAGTGAGCAGCCCAGGGCAGCACAGAGCACTAAGGCATCTTACACCTCATGTGAAATGCAGCTCAGTAGTCCCTCCCTTCAGACTGGGTTGTGCCCACCCCTCTACACTTGTGTCCTACTGGCATAGATGAAGCTTAGTGCAAATCTTTACAGGATATATCACCATAAATATCACCAGCACAAATTCAGAAATATCCAGGCCCTAGAGGTAAAATGCTTTGCAGTTATGTTCATGGATGGGGTATACTGGGGAAGACAGGAACAGGAGTTGCGTGGCCGAGAGGATAAAAAGTCGGGGGGGGGGGGTCCTTAGTTTAGTCAAATTAGATATTCTATCAGGATCTGTCAGCATCCTTTCCCCACGTTTCCCGCAGCTCCCAGAATCAGCCCAGAGCTCAGATGTGAACAATGAAACGTTAATCTGATCCATTGCAGCCAGCAATTCAAAAAAAAAAAACATCCCAGAAGTCACCTCTTCTACAAACATACCCATCTAAAAGGGATATTAGTTGATGCTTTTGCAAAGAAACGCTAAGACAAGGCTGCTTTTGTTATAAGAAAGATCTCCCAGTGACAGGCAGCTGCTGTGCCATGCCATGCACAAGACTGCAGATACGAATTACCTCACAGTGAAACATCTCAGGCACCAGTATTTTGAATGTTTATCATTGGCTGGTGAAATGAAAGGGGTGTCTGGCATTTCAGAGAGGATAGCCAGGAATAATTGCTGATACAACATCTTAGCTGGCACTTTCTGTAAGATAGCCTCATTAAAAGTAAAAGTAAGAAGAGGGAAGCTTACTAGAGTGCTTGCAGAGACGGCTTACGTGAAGGAACTGAAAATGAGCAGAAGGGTTGATAAAAGGCATAGAGGTTTTACACAATAGCATATTCTCCTATAAACCACCTAATTCTTCTACTTGGTATTCATCACTGTCAGAAGCCTTTACAGCAGTGAATGAAGGCTTTATGCTTAGCCTCATTATCAGCTCAATGATAGAGGGCAAGCCATGCACATGAAGTTCAGTACCAGAGATATGTTGTTAAAATGCTGCAATTTGTCAGCATTTAGATAAACAAATGAGGGGCAGAGTGAGTGTGTGAAGTGACCTCTGCAGCATTCAGGGGATATTTTGCCACTTGTTCTAAAAATCGTATTCAAGTCGCTCTAGATTTGCTTGGGTGGAATGAGAAAACATTGATTTAAAAAAATCTCTTTGAGCAAGACAGAGGTTTACTCTCATTTTCTTTAAAGTTGTTTCTCTCTCTGTAACCCCATTCTTTGTTTACTATTGTGCTTCCCATAGACCCCGACATTCCAGTAAGGCTTCTTGGGCTTGATCCTGAGCAACTGGATTCGCCAGCACATTCCTGGTGGCTTATTTGCCAGGACAGGCTCAGTGGCCTGTCACTCTGTGGTGTGAAGAGTTCAAACCCAACTAATAACCTATGTGAAATGACAACATATCACAGTGATGTAACTGAAGGAATGTGCTTTTCCCTACTTTAGCTAATAAATAGAAAACCAGAGCATAAAAGAAAGAAGGAAAAAAAAATCTCTTTAAAGATTTGACATCCTCATTCTTTCCCATTGTGAAAGCTGATCTTTTATTTTTTATTTTCAGTAATATTTACTCCGAGGCTTACATTTGCCTGTTTTCTGTCAATTCTTTCTCCCAGCACTTGAGTGAAACACGCTTGAAGAGCAGACAATGCTTCTTTGCAGAGGACTCCATTTCTCGGTTTCTTACAGAGTTTTTAATGATGCTGTGAAAGCGAGGCACCCGAGAAATCAAATCAAATGAATTGTAACACTTTCTGAAAAGCGAGATTATGCTACAATGGGGTTTCAGTCACCTCCGGGAGAATGTATGTCTGAAATCAGGCCTTCCTCAGATTATACACAGCTGTTGAGCTGCCTAATGCTTTCACAGTTTTCCTATGTTGAAGGAAAACCTTGGTGGCATGGGATCACCATCAATCTCAATACCTCATACAAAGTGGAGTCACTAAAGTCTCATTTGCAGCCCTTTTTCTTTTCGGCCTATACACAAACTTTTCTGCTCATTTGAAGAGAATTACGTGGGCTTAATTAAGTGTAGTAACTTATTGGTAGCACAGTGCCCAATCAATGAAATGTGCAGATGTGATGTGAAATGATGGGGCGATGCTGTTGTGAAGAATACAAATCAGGGTGACAGCTATTATTTGTACCCAAAAGAAGTTATTTGGGACTCAATTATCCCATTCATAGTAATTGTGGTGCACCAGATGGTTACAATGCGTAAGAGTCTTCCATGACCATAACATTTCTTCTGAGCACCTTTTCTTCTTCTCTAATTCACCATACGACGATTAGTTTCTTATTGGGTGTTTATTGAAATGAGGGGGGCTAAGGAACAGATTTAGTGCATCAAGGAACAAAAGGGAGGGGAGACCCATGAATCAAAATAAGAGACTGCAGCTTGCTCTGTTGTTTTTCAGAGGCCTTGAAATAGTCGCCTTGCAGCTTATCTGCAATGACCTTCCCTCCCCTCCTTTCTCTTGCCTCCTTCTCTCCCCAAGTCCAGGAGATGTAAAGTTTTTCAAATCTGACCGGCTGCTGTGCCGTCTGTCAAAGCCTTTCCAGCCAAGTGAGCAGTTTTTCATTTAATTCACTGAGTTGTCCTCAATAAAATTAATTCCTTCTCATCGGCACCATTGAAGCAGCGAATAGGAACAAAACCAAACGAGGTTGTGAATATAGTGCTGGTCATTAACTAGGGGCACTGACTCTATCATCTGTTCATCCCTTCGTCTCATTGAGGTGTTTGCAATATAAAAGGAAAAGCAAAGCGGGTGAGGAGAAAGTAAGAACAGAAAAGCCTAAGGAGCCATGTTCTCAGCCAGACAAAATCAGCTTATTTCTGCCGCAACCAATGGAGCAACAGCCATTTACACCAGAAGGACTTGGCACTTGCCTTGGCACTGTCCTAAAGCTCTAGCCCATTACCTATGTGAATCAGCTGGCAGAAGGTTAGGCAAAAGTATCTGAATGTGCACGCTTTGCATATGCAGAGAAAGGGGAACAACTAGGCACATTGCAGCCACATGCCACTGATTTCTATGTTTCAATCTTCCTCTTTGGGAAAAGAAACTTTCTGCCTGGGCTCAGGTGAAAGTCCTCCAGGCAGCAGCTGTCTTGAGCTTGTACTCCATGACTGGCACCACTGTGCAGAGCTCTGTGCTTATGGCAGAATGGGAAGTATGTTGAAAATGAGTTAGCCTTTTCCTTTAGCAATCATCACTTTCTAACGTCTTTTACCTCCTGAGCCCAGCAGTGTCATGGCACTCCCAGACTGTTCTGGTGCAGAATAAAGAGCATGTAGGCTTTAGTTTTAGCGTACCTGTTGTTATGGTTACATTGTTTGTTAAACATAATGATGGCATTGGGAGTAACGCATTCATGACTTTCCTGATTAAGACAACGGCATAGCTCTGGTGGCATCTACTTGAAACTTGATCATGTGGCTTCAGAGGCTCGCAACCACATCCTACTTTGGGGTTAGCCAAATAAAACTATATTTTGGTTTAGTGCTGCTAGCTTTGAGGAAATGATAGTTATGAAATTTGGTCCAGTTTATGTTTACTTAAACTACAGCTGCCACGAGACAGAATCCATCTTTCCAAACAAAGGAAAGCAGCACATGAAATATGCCTTTTTAAATAACATTTTTCAAAGGTGCTTTCCAACTTAAAGACACAAATACTACAGTGCCACTTGTGTTCTGAAACCTATATTAAAATGACACTAAGATGCAACCTACAAGCTCAAATCATGCTTTGCAAACTGTTTATTATTTGCAAATACATAAAGCCTGATGACATGTATCGCATAGATCTAATTTCAACCATGTCTTTTCTTTAATAAACAAAACATGCTGTACCAGCAGAGCTATAACCAAGTGATGATAACATCTGGTTTTCAGACCATGTACAGATCAGAAAGATAATTCTTTTTCTTCCAGAACAACAAGAAAATGGAAAAAAAGAATAATCCCAAATCTGGCTTTTTGATGACTACTGAATAAGCAGGGGCAGATTTTCAAAGACAAGTAAGGATTTCATCATTCCTATCTATTATTGTTTCAACCAATATGCTTAACGCTGATCTAGGAATTGAGTGCTTCTCTAAAATGTCTATATTCTAAACTGACCATACATGCGCTAAAACATTTCATGTCTATTTTACAGGAAAGATGAGGAAACAGAAGGCTGAGACAAATGGTTTCAGATTCCATTTTTTCCTTTTCTTGGTACAGTCCTGCTGTGGTGACTTCAGGTCCCCATAATCCTGTTTTCCATCTCAGTTACATTCTTTACCAAACGAGATAGACCTCTGTACTGCACAAGAATCAGAGCCTTTCTTTTCTATTTTTTCCTAGCTCAGGAATAATACATTGCACTGTCAGACCACATCTGAACAACCAGCTGGGAAGAGACCAGAGCCAGAGATCTTCTCCGCTACATCCCTGATCCGGACAGGCAGAGGACCGGGGTTATGGGAAATCTACCTCACAACTTAGATGCAGACCTGCTTTGCCACCAGCAGAAGTGAGAATAAAAACTAGAAGCCCAGATTCAAGTCATCTTCTCTGCATTACTGTCTTTTCACTAACTAGATCAAATAGCCACATAGTCTCTGTCATGCTTTTTGACTAGATCCCTTCAAGGTGAGCAGAGAGGCAGCTAGAAAGCAGACACAACATTAGTGATCTCAAGAAGCGGAGGGGAAATTTTCTCCAGGGGTGAGTGCATTTCAAACAATATAATCTGTTATGTTAGGTGGAGAATAAAACTCTGGCCTCACTTCAGCTAAATGCAAGTCTTCCATTGACCTCAGTAGGCACACAATTTCACACAGGGCTTTCTATTCTGTAGCTTAATATCATCGCAATCCAGGGGCATAATACTGGGAGTTCAGGTTCGTCTTCAAACCAGACTGCAACTCACTGAATTTTGGCACAGCTTTCCTGACCATTATGCAGTTTTTAAAATGGGAATCATGTTAGTCAAAGTGAATTACAGTCCATACCCTCTTCGGTAAACTCTAGGATAATTCCACATTTTGGCTCATAGACTTGCAAAACCCCAATCAGATCTCATCACACTGCAACTGGGAGACAGAGTAGTTATCCGATATGGCTAAAACCATAAAACTTTGTTCTCACAGCATTTTCATATTAGGCTTTAACCAGGATCCAGCCCCTGTTTTGCAAAATTAGGAAATGAAGCTCGTGTCTGTTCTGATTTCCTGCATAACTGCTCTGACTAATTCTGTACTAATTCTTCAAAGCAAATTTAGACCCAGCTGCCAGCAGGTGTGCTGGAAGCTTCAAGGCTATGGGGAAGTCAAATGCAGAGGGACAGCTCCTACCCATAACACTATGCATGTTAAATCCTTAAAGATTTGCCTTCTCCTACAGTCATTTTTATTGACTCTTATTCATCTTCCTGTATCAGAGGGCTCAGACAAGTCAGGGTGCTACTGGACTACATCTTTTCCAACACATTATAAAAGTGATTTTCTGTCATCAGGGCTTCAGGGAGATGTAGGCTGATTTTTATGAGGTGCCTAAATATCTCTGAAAAGTTCAGTCTTACAGACTAAGAGGTAAGACAAGACAAACAGAGGACACTAAGAGGGCCGAAGGCTGGGAGGACAGAGCCATGAAAATCACTGGACTTCTCAGCATGGGACTCCCAATGGGCGTGTACCCACGTGCTTCCACCAGCTTTGGCTTTCCCAGTGATGCCAGTGAGACAGCTGGGCTTAGGTGTGTACAAAGTCAACATCAGACATTATCACAAGTCCATGACTGCTCATCTTGTGCCTCAGTTCCTTTGATGTTTTAACTTTTCTTTTTTTCAGAAATTGTTCCAGTGACACTGTAGTTTCAGATTTCCACTCAGACTGGCCTTATTACATCAAAATACAACCCCCCATTATTTATGATGTTTTGTCTCCCAAGCAAGAAGAGAAGTTTTTTCCCATAGGTTTTTTTTGATCTTATCTATTAAGGGCTATAGCCCCTTCATTTTATGCAGGTCTCTTATTTTTGTTCTTTAGTAAGAATACAACCATGCAAAAATATGTGTGATGAAGCCTTAAACCCCCTGAGACCTATTCAGTGTGGAACTTTGCTATGAACTTGAATGTACAAAGGAATGTCTCTCATTAATGGACATTTATATATCATCTGCATAATGACTCTTTTTCTATTCCCTCTCCCCTTTTTATGCCTTTTATCATTTGACATTGGCCATACATTGGCTGTCAGAGGTCAGTTACAAGAACAAGATTTGGATGAGAACATTATAGCTCACTCTATGGAGAATCTAAAATATATAGTTGCCATTGACTCTGTCAAAAGCCTTTTTCCATATTTAAGGAAAGAGTTGAAATGAGGATTAGATTTAATGTTGATCAGGGTTACGGTCAAAACCAGTCATATCTTTTAATATCTGTTGAATTAATTATAAATATTATCTCGTTAGGTGGAGTTATTTCAGTTACAGTGGGTTCTATGCCTTTGAAAAACTATTTTCAATATAACTGGAAATAATAATTTGTATTGATTTATACATGATATTGTCTGTATCTATCTGGTTTTTCAGGCAAAATTTAAAGAGCATAACTACTCTGACAGTTGACTTAAAAAAAAAAGGCAAATATATTTTTGTTCCAAATCACATACTCTTCAAACTAACAAATAAGCAGGTATTCCTTTCACAATATCACCTTCCCTCAAACAAATGTTTTTTCCAAAGCCAAGAGAACTGTGGCATCCCAAACACCCAAGCTTGAATTTTTTTATTTTTTTTTTTTTTAGCTTATCCACTATTAAGAGTGGAGTTTGCAAACAAAATGCAGACCTCAATCCTGCTGGAAATTTAGTTCTGAACAAAATTTGTTATTCATTTGGAACCATTGTGTCTCTGCAGGGCTAAATTATTAAATGGGATATTTAGATAGGAAAGTAAAAAGCGGAGCACTTTGAGGACCAAAGTACACATCCTGCACATTTGTATATTTTCACCAAAGTCATACCAATATTTGTGAGGCCAGATATTTATTTAGGATAAGGTTTTTTTACTGCAAGGCATGATTTGCACCTACTGGTCCTAAACATAAAGCCCAGATTGCTACAACTTTAACATGCAGGAGCAAAAAAGAAAAGACCTCCAAGGAGACTTGGGCAGATGTTCCCACAACAGAAGTGAGTAATGAGATCTGAAGCAGAAGTAGCTAGGAAAATGTCACTAAAATAGCTCCAATTGCCTCCGCCAGTGGAGTTCTACAAAAATTTTTAAAAACAAAAGTCTTGAAAAAAATCATATTATCACTTTGTTGGAGCAGAAAACTTGATATTTCCTTTTTAACATTAATTTTCTTTTCAAAATATACTTAAGTCTACATACGTAACAAATAAAACAACAGATAAAACCACAGCGTGCCTGAAGACAAGCAGACTTGCAGCGCCCACATCCCTGGGATCAAGCTCCATCCACCACTGCGGGTAGTTGGAGTCACAGTTCGGTATGGTAGGACATCCCCACAAGCAACCTTAATACACCATGCAGCATGTATCTCCCAGTGTTGTAGGTAGCCTATATAGACAATAGTGATGCAGGTATGGGAAGGCTGGCAGGGATAGCCCTCCTGAGCTCAGTCCCACTGCACAATGCTTGAAAGGGAACTTTGTACACCATCTTCCTCTCCTCCAGGGGTGGGAAAGGAAGGCTACAGTCTGAATTGAAGTTCCCCCCTCTCTTAATTAAATACATTTGGTTAGCTGCAATTGGGGCCCTTGGAATTAGGCAGCTTTTACTTGAAGACTGCTTGGGGTCCAAAAATTTGCCAAAGTTTCAAGATTTCATAAGACATGAGAAACTTCTTCAGTGGCTGATAAAGTTGTTTGTTGAGATTGGAAGTGCCTAACTTCTCCACCTTTGAACTTCCCTTTCCTCTCCCTTCTCCACCCCCCAACTCTCCTTGCCTTTCTCAGCATCCTCTGTGCCCAGACTCCAGCTACTGCCCTCATGCCACCCGATGTTTTTCAGCAGAGCTGAGCAGGGGGACACTTCTTGATGCACTGCAGATGTGGGCGGTTAGTAGTGCTTTCACATGGAACTCAAATTGCTTGAAAAGGTTTAACCCTGTGACTAAATTCTCAAACCTGCAAACTGTAAGCAAAGCTCATGCTCCCATCTAGGCTGAAAAGGGCAAGTTAATGAAAGAAACCCCCACCCTAGCAATTCACAGGATGCATGAAAAGAAACCTAAACCCCCCACATTCTCAATGCTAATTAAGCAATAATGATCAAGGCACAGAGTATTTCCTGGGGATTAATAACTAACTGGGAGGAGATGATGACCCCAGACAGTCATTAATCCGCAGGAAATGCCCTGCATCGAAGTTGTTATTGCTAGTTCAGGCTAAATATGTGAGAAAAGAGATTTTCTTAAAGCCCATCTTGCTCGAGGTTTTCCAGTATGTTTTCTCTTTGGTTGTGATTATGAGCCCCCTGGAGTAGGACCTCTGGAGTCCATCAGCCAACTAGACTGCACAAAATACTCCTGCAGACCCCAGTATGATGAGAAATAAAAATTAAATCACAGTTTCTTAAATAGACTTTGCTGCAGATGTATCTTGCTGTTCTCTAGACATTCAAAGCCTGATCCTGAACAATGTAAAGCTGTGTCAGCTCCCACTGAACTCAGTGAGGAGGTCAGCCTCTGGACCCCAAATTTGTGTAACCTCTGAGACTTTCCTCGTCTGACCAGCACTGAGCCCATGGAGCTTACTGCTTCTGAACCCAGGCCCTGACTCTGGGATGTGCTTGATTTCAAGCGCAGGCTTAACTTTAGGCAAAGGCATGCTCAACTGACTTGAATAATTTAATAGATGATGTGCAGTAACCAGGAACCCTTCACGTCTGAGATCTCATCCTTAGGTCTTTAACGCTCAGCAACTCATAGCCAATAACAGGGCACACGTGCTGAAATTCAAGCATACATAACATTTTCAGGAACTGAAACTGCATTTAATGGCAACAGTCACAACCAGACAGGAATGATCATGCTATAGAGATCACAGAGGTGCAGTGTAAGACCCAGGCCTTGCGATCACATCAAGGGATTCTCACTTTAAATCTCCCTTGTCTCAGGTGTGTGCATCTGCAAGGAACACACACTGGGATCTTCAAAACAAACAACAATTTCCATCATGCTTTTATAAAAGAGAAATTACCAGATCATACTAATAGTACGACTTGCTTATTGCAAACTCTTGCTTGTGATGAAGACCCCAAGACACACACACATGCATGAATACATATGCAAAGGCAAAGGAAGAGAAAACTCCTATCAACAAGTCCCCTCCACGCTGACATTTTCTGGTTTGCTTAAGAAAGAATTGAGCTTCTGAAAAAAAAAAAAGGAAGTTAAATGAAAACTTCCTCATTATCATTGGTAGCCTTTAAATTTTACTGAAAACAGAGCTTTTTGTATGCCATTAAATACTTCCTTCAGCTTAGAAAGAGAAACCAAGCAGAGAGAAAAAAAAAATAAACAAAAGTTTAATCTACATTAATCTTCCCAGCTAGATTAAAAAAAAGTGAAGGCAATAGTATAAGCAATAAAAGGTAAACTGTCTTTTCTGTCTAAAAATCATTGTTATTTAAATATTATAAATATTAATAACGCTACAGGGAAACAAATATGTGGTACATATTTACATATGTATATATGTGATAAGCTCTTATTAAGAACTGTTCCAGTTCTAAGCATCATTCTCTCAGCTCTTCTGTGTCATTCCTTGTCAAAAAAAACCAACCCTAAAGGATGAAAAAGAAAGGTCTGATAACAATAAGCCCTGCCGAGTTCAGCTCCTACAATAATTTGAAACCACGGAAAGCATTCAGTATCTAACAGGATTAAGCTAAAGCAAAATACTTAAAAGAAGACAGTTAAAATTCAGCTCCAGCTACTGGGAAAATTTAAAAGTGATTTTTTTTTTTTTCCCTCTAACTATAGCATCTCTAATCAGAAGAAGAAAAAACAATAAGTCAATGCAATATACAAACTACAGAAAGCTCTTAAACTGACGAACAGCTAGATGAATTAGCAAACTCCACTTTCACAGGATCTCTGCTTTATCCTCCACATAAATCTCTTCACTTTGCAGTAATACCAGCCCCTAGTGTTAATAACACAATGTCAGCAATTTCAGTAAGATTTATATAGGAGAACTACACTGAAAATTGCCTGGTCATTATACATTCCTTTGGAATCAATGAAACACCATAAATCTTTAAATACATTTTTGCTCATATGATTCAGACATACTCCCTAAAGGTACCCTGACATTCATTAGAGGATATTTAAGCATGGTGTTGCAGAGAAAAAAAAAAGTATAATAAAGTCTCTGTGTTAAATTTTTTTTTTTAATGGAGTACATACAGAGAATATTGCAAGAGCAGAGTTGGGAGATCTATTTGTCAGAAGAAAATTAATAACTATTCTAAAACAGAACCAACCCTACTGCTCCTCCATACCATGAGAGCAGTCACTTGGTCTAAAGTTTCACATTGGCCTATTTCTTATTAGCTGGGTTAAGCTGGCATCAAGGGGCTCTCATCTGTCAAAATATCAGCAGGAGAAACAATTGACAAAGCCACCACTTGAGAATGTTGAGTAAACTGGGTAAAAAGTAGTGAA
This sequence comes from Haliaeetus albicilla, assembly GCF_947461875.1. Lineage (NCBI taxonomy): Eukaryota > Metazoa > Chordata > Aves > Accipitriformes > Accipitridae > Haliaeetus > Haliaeetus albicilla. The sequence goes on from NC_091489.1 coordinate 31,384,797, forward strand.
AGAAGTTAATGTGCAACCTGGCACACAGTACCAGCCCAAGCCGTGAGAACCACTTATGTGATAATTGGTCCCTCACAATACCTTCTGCTCTGTAAAACACTGTCTTGGGCTTGTCTTTCAGCACAGGAACGGATCTCTTTGAGATGCAATGAAACAAACACCCACCTGAAAGCCTCCTCCAGCTGACAGGGGAGGAATTCAGGTGGGAAAGCTTGCAATTTCTGAACAGCTACAAACAGTTTCAGGTAACTCCAGACTCACCCAGGGTCAGTAGAAAAAAGCCAACCATTTTTTGAAAGAAGAAGAAACACATTTATATGCAGCCATTTATTCAGTTCAGACAGAAATCAGTAACCTCTGGGATTCAAAGTATCTCTCTCCATTTTTATCCTCCTTGTTGTCCAACCTTAAAAAAATCCTTATTGTACTGACTGAGCATTACCAGGGGGAGAAATGTAACACCAGGAATCAGAACAGAAACAGAGAAAATTAACAAAGCTTGTCTATCTACAAAGTAGGAACCCAGGCAGCAGAAATATTAGAATATATGAATAGATTATGAAACATCTTATAATACAGGTGTTTCATAGGCCATCCAAGCTTCTCTCAGCCTTTCTTTATGTACATATGTATGCATATATATACATACATGTATATACAAGTTTTTAAAAGTCGGGGGAGTGGGGGGCAGAGTGAGTAAAATCAAAGCTAGTGAAGTGTCGCCACCTTAACACTTGTACGTGTGGATATACAGAGGCATTTTGAAAGAAAGCACTGTTGCGCAGAGGCAAGAATGCAAGTCATCATGTGAAACCTATCCTTAAAGGACAGATGATGCAAAAGCTTTAAGTAGAGGGGTGAAGTTCACCCTATAAGGCAAATTATTTTACTTTCTAAAGTTGGTTCACTTTGAGCTTGTAAAGTGACCTAGGAGACTGTTCTAAAATGGGATCTTCTTGAGAGAAAGGGTCTGATTTGTAGCTACTGGAAAATATGAAATCTGTGTATGTTTTGGCACATCTTTAGATTCTGAAGAGTCAAGAAACAGGCCTCTTTGTTTTTTAATGATTCAGAGAGTGACAGCCAGTCCTTATAAAGTGGGAGAACTCAATGTTTGTAGAGCAAATATAATTTCCTTTATGACAGAAAAGTTCCCATAGCAGAATCTGTTATTTCTTGTGTTGTTTTAAAAAATAGTGATCCATGTTCAGACTTGTTGCTAGAGCAACAAACATGTGGGCAAATGCTGTTCTCAAGAGATACACTCAATAGCAGACCAGGTGTTCTTTTGTATGGATCTGGGCCTTGTCGTACTAACAACTGTGGATGAATCATGACAAATTTCCTTCAGATTTCACCAAAGCTTATGATAGCCAGTTTCCTACTCAGTTCATACTAAATCAATCCCTGTTCCATCAAAAGCACCATCCTTTTCATAAGTAGTCATATACTGACTGGTCTCTCAAGATGTCAACGGAAAAGTAAAAGGACAAAGCGAGTGTTTGGTATCCAAGATTAATAATAACCATTATGGGATTTCCTTTGATGACATCACCCAGTGTCTCACAAAAAACAGCAATAACATGGCCAGAACAACTACATGGAAATAAAAGAGATAAAAAGAAAGCACAAAGATGAGACTAAAACTAGCTCCCACGTGAATAAGGCTTGTATATCCTGCTTTTATGCTTGATAACTAAGCCAGAGCTGTGCAAAGAACATTGTAATGTCTGCTATACCTGGAGTCCATTCAGCCACTGGGGGGGAATGAGAAGGCTCTCATTTGAGGACCCATGTCCATGTGCAGATGAAAAGGGCTCCCTGGGGAGAGCATGCTACAGCGCTGCACAGATTCCAGGTCAAGGATGCAGCTGTAGACTGGAAACCCCCTTCTGTACTACCTTCAGGCGTGTATTTACTCAGGTGAATAAAGGAAGTCCTAGAAGTGAGCTCAAACACTGGAACCATGAGCATCCATAATACATAATTGCCAGTTCACTCCCTGATCATAACCAGACTCCTCCAAGTAGCTCCCTCCAATACCATGTCCAGGCACAGGCTAGCAATATTGCTCTTTGGGTACTGCTCCCAAAGCAGCAGATACAAGACATAGTTTGACTACCTCAACAATTCTGCAATACTATCCCAGCAGGCCCCAGACACTCCCACATGCCCCTGTGCCATACCCCTGTGCATGTGTCACCAGTTTCATGCTATAAAAGCAACATGCTTGAAAGTTGGAACACAGCATCTCTATGTTTCAGGCACTTGATACCCAGAAAAAACACTCAAATGTTAATTCTGTAGGACCCTCCAGGCACCCCACAGGGATCAAATGAATTCCAGTTCAAAATGGCATGAAGCAGGAACATGACTCTGCTCTAATAAGGGGCTAGCATGAACCAGTCTGTACCACCTGGCTTTGGGCACAGGGAGCCACTTGGCTTTGGGCACAGGGACTGCTCTCTGTGTCTCTCTCATTTAGAGATGTAGACACAGCAAAGGAGACCTGATGCCGCTGAAGTAAAAAAGTTGTGGGTTTAGTCTCCATAATCTGCTTTTATTTGTCCTCAGCTGCCATGTTTGGGATTTCCCTTGTTCTGCCTTTCACCTGCCCTCCCTTTAACTGAACTAGGAAAGGCTTACAGGAAAAGCAGGTAAGTTTCTGTTTAAAGGACCTCAACTCTTTGCGAGCAGAACATTGCTACAGCAGAATCGTGTTGGTCCTCAATCAAGGCCTGACTGATCTTACCCCACTGCTTTCTGGACAGAGTAACTCCATTGACTTACTCCTGATTTACCATGGCCTAAAAGAAAACCTGACCCTCCTTTTCTTGCCAGAAGAATATTGTTAGTAAACTGAATCCAGAGGGATTAAAGAAATTTTTTAGACTTTGCCTGTAGGTCAAAGAAGGCTGAGATGGTCTAATGCTGTCATCGGCAGTAAGAAAACCATAACTTTCTGTACCCTTTCCTAAGCCAGTACTAGCATATGGAGTCCTCAGCAGGTGGAGTGGTACAGAGATAAACATCTGGAATGCAGGTGCTCCACCAGATAATTGCTGGCACTCCAGCAGCTGGATTTCTCTGTAAGCATCCTCCACTGTTTATTGCCAAGAAAGAGGTTTGTCCTAATTGGCATTAACAATAACAACAATATCTCCTCCTCCCTAACAAGCTAAAGGCTGGAGTCAGTCATACATGTCTCTCTGCTTCCATTTAACTCTTTTATGATTATGAACTCTTCATCTCCTTGGCAGACTGCTACACTAAGGTGGATATCAGGGCCACCACCAGCTGCAAGTCCTTTATTGCTTATCAGTTCTTCAGCTGAGCATATTTTTTATTCCTCAGCAGCTGGGAAAAGACAGAGGAAAGCAACAGTGACTTCTTGAAACTTGAATTTATTCAGTTTTACTGGTAGCTTTCAAAGTCTGACCATCATCTGCTGTGCTATTGAAGGGTCATGTTTCTGCAACGGAGGGGAGGAATTTACCAGAATCCCTTTCAGACAGGATAGCTCTAAATAGAACCACACTAAATAAACACATCTCTTAGAAGATAGGCCCCATTAATGCATCTAGCCATATACCCTATTTGAGCTATGCTAAGCAGCTCTAGTACTCTACCAGTGAAGATATATATGTGTCTTTTAACCTAGGCAGAAGTTTATGCACATGCTCTGTAGGCCACTCCAGTCAGTGCTTAAATGCATGTTCCCCTGAAAATATGCCACAGGAAAGTACAGGGAAAAAAAGGAATTGAGTTGTTTAGCTAATTGCTAATCCATATTTCAGAATGTCTTTTTTTTTTTTTTTTCCCTCTCACCCTAGTTAAATTCTCATTCTCAAAGGTATTAAGAACTATAGATATTTAAAACTCAGTTTCTTATTTTGAAACCTTAAACAAGCTACATAAAACCTGCCATGCATATCTGGAATGCTCCATTTGAAGGTCTCTCCACAAAGAACAGAGAATTGCCTCAAGCAAAGAGTGGGGTATTTGATTTTAAAGGATTTGTGGCATCCTGCTACTGCTTTACTTCTGTAACACCTTTTAGAATCTAGATTGATACAAAGGCTAATTCATTACAAAGTCAGTAAAGTTTTAATATTAGGATCTTGATTAATCTTCTCAAGTTGTTGTGTTTTTACTATATATATTAAGTAAAAAGATTTTTGATAACAGACCTATAGAAAGCCAAATATTTAAGCCTGTGGTTGTTCAAGAGCAGTTATTAGAAAGAGTCTCTTCACACTCACTCTCAGCACATGAAAGTTTGTGAAGTCCCTCTATTGTGCAAATTCTGAAGCTTTCTCATGGGTTGAACTTGTGGTCATCTGTGACTGAGATGACCACATGAATAGCCATTTCTGAACATACCCTTTTGCCTGAGTTACTATACTGCCTATTTCCACTATCATCTATGCCGTGATTTAACCCCAGCCAGCAACTAAGCACCACGCAGCCGCTCACTCCCTCCCCCACCCATCCAGTGGGATGGGGGAGAAAATCGGGAAAAGAAGTAAAACTCCTGGGTTGAGATAAGAACGGTTTAATAGAACAGAAAAGAAGAAACTAATAATGATAATGATAACACTAATAAAATGCCAACAGTAGTAATAAAAGGATTGGAATGTACAAATGATGCGCAGGGCAATTGCTCACCACCCGCCGACCCACACCCAGCTAGTCCCCGAGCGGCGATTCCCTGCCCCCACTTCCCAGTTCCTATACTAGACGTGACATCACATGGTATGGAATACCCTGTTGGCCAGTTTGGGTCAGGTGCCCTGGCTATGTCCTGTGCCAACTTCTTGTGCCCCTCCAGCTTTCTCGCTGGCTGGGCATGAGAAGCTGAAAAAGCCTTGACTATAGTCTAAACACTACTGAGCAACAACTGAAAACATCAGTGTTATCAACATTCTTCACATACTGAACTCAAAACATAGCACTGTACCAGCTACTAGGAAGACAGTTAACTCTACCCCAGCTGAAACCAGGACAATCTACCTTCTTTCATCCACTGCATCTTGACTGATAAGTAGACTGCCATCTTTCTGGGCATGAAGGAGTTGACCTTGATTCCTGAGTGAGAACTGCACACATTAGAGTAACAACGTATAGAAGCATTAATAGTCATTGTTTTATTTTAGGTTTTTTCCTCCATTGGATGAAGTTTTAGTTCCTTCTTACATGCCTTACTTGAGTTGCCCAGCTCTTGAATATAGGGCAGAAAAAGCAAGCAGAGTTGCTCCTTGATTAGTTCATTCCAGCTGTAGAGCTTTTGATGGGAAAAGATTGCTTTATTCTCTCCTCCACCCCCAAGTTTCTGAGCACTGTGGTCTGGGAGTAGTTAGTAACATACAATGCACACCAGAGGCAATCATTTACTAACCCACCATTGTAAAAAGGAAGCCTATAATTCTCAGGCAAGCCTCATACACACAGCAATTCTGGACACGATTACTGTGTTGGTGCTACGCACACACTTAGTGCTGTGACAAAGGTAACAGCCCGGCCTAATAAGGAAGAATGATCCAGCTTTTAGGGCGCTCATCCAAGCATTAGGAAACCATGTCAGAGATATCCTGCATTACACCACTTTAAAACGCCAACTATGGGTCCCTAAGTTACTTGTCACAGTTACTATAGTGTGTAAAGTCAAAAGACCATTAAGCTATTCAGATATCCATGAAGGAAAGGTAGTTAGGGTGCCCACGTTCAGCATCACAACAGAGAGACCTTACTTATCTTTTCTTTCTTCTAAAAAATAATTGTTGCCATAGTGGTAAATTCTTCAAATGAAAAAGGATTTATTCTCATAAAATTGTGAAAGTGTCGAGTATCAGTGATCCCAAACTGTCTTATAGAGCAGAAAGATGGAGATCTTAACATCAAAATAAATTATGTTTAGAATAAATGAAAAGCCACAGGATGATCCCATTGAAAGTTTGTTAAAACCAGAAAGCAGAGCCCAAACTGCCTGTTGTTTTTTTTGAAAAGCTAGAAACCTATGTTTAAGTTCCCAGATCAAGATTTACTTCCTCAAATGCCCAAGCGATCTTAGTTTTTACCACACTGCTCATACTACAACAGATACTGCAGGCATCCATGAGAGGTCTGCAAGTCCTTGACTCTGATGAGGTTGGAGGATGCAGTGGGGAGAAAAGAAGCTGTTTTAATTTTTGCCACTTAAAAATGATCCTTTGAGGAAATTCAGTCAGATTAGCATTGCTAGATCATAGCTGATCACTTCTGTCAATCCCAGGTGACCTGAGTAAGTACACCCTCTTGGTACCCAATGTGGGGGTGGGATATAAAAGGAGAGAGAATCAAGCAATTTTCTCAGGAATCTGAACATAAGGAACGCCTGTCTTCTGTGACTAACAGCCGAGACACTGAGGGTTGAAAGCAGTTTGTTTCACCACATCGCATTAACGATGGGATGCTTTGACTATGCTATCCCTTGACCCATTCTATTAGTGGAAAGCTTCTTAAGACTTTCGTATTCTCCAAGGCCTCCCTTTTTCTTGACCTGGACTGAAACCACATACCATACCACAAACGTATGCTATTTCAGGCACTTAGATAGAGTTTTACAATTCCAGGCTGCGATCAATTACTGACTATTTGAGATTTATAACAAGTGCTTTTTCCACAGAACTGAAATCTGATGGTGACTTAAACTAGGAACTCCACTAAAGCTGAAGAACTGATATTTAAAGAAGAGGCCCCAAATGGATACATATTTCAGGAGTTAGCAAACTCCAGATTGGCAACTTTTGTGCCAGATTTAATCAAACACTGTTAAAGACTGAATCAATTACAATGGGACTTGTGTACGTAAAAAAGTTACATGAGGGTAGGATGTGAAACTAGTTACACTGCAGATACACTGGTATAGTTGCACGTATGTAGACACTGATTTTACCGCTCTTTTTCAGATTATTTTTTGCCACTGGGGAAATAGCTTAAACTAAGCCAATCGTATTCTGGAAGAAGAGGCCTGGATCAATGACTAACTAGTGCCTTTAAATTAGAAGGGTGGTTATCTCTATGGTCAAGAGAACACAAAAGTCAGTTCAACAGGATACATCTACTCACGTAAGACCAGTTCACCAGGCTACCTATGTAATGAGGTTCCTAACTTTGGCATGACAGTTAGGTGCCTGAAGTTGGATGGGATGAAAACGGACCTAGAATATCCAGAGAGGGTGTTATAGTTATGTAGGACTACAGTCCTATAAGCTCTTTATGCACTACTAAAAGGGACTTAATGTATAGTCAAAAACTAATTTACTTCAGGTCCATGCAAAGGACCAGGTATCTAAGCCTACACTGTGCAACACCACATCACATGGAAATGTTCAGGCTAGCCTGAAATAATGTCTACAGAGCCAGAAGTAGTATATCTTTATATCAGTGTGATATTTCTAACACTGTACATAGCCATGATAAGACACAGATCCAAAGCATAACGTTAATGTGATTTTTCTTCTTCTGAAAGCCATATGCAGGGTATTTGCACTGAACTGTGAAGGTAACACCATCTCACTAGGAACTTCCTGCTCTAACAGCATGAGGATGTGGTCATGCCCACAGCAAGGGCTTTCATTCCTCAACCAAGTAATATTTTAATATATCACACAATGAGAACTGCGTGAAGAAAATGCTTACTATACTAAGCCAGACTCAAAAGTTGGGATCGCAATCCACCTAGCATAACTGTGAGAACAGGGAGGAGGTGGTGTTTCTGTTTTAGAACAATATGTGTTATTCCTTCTGTAGAAATAAACAAAATGCCTATAGCTCTTCCAAAGAGAAAAGATAGCCTGCATTTAGGAGTGGTTCAGCAACATCTTTCTTTCAGAATTATCTATTTCAGAAATACAAGATTCTGATCAAGTATTCCTGTAATCAACAATCATTGTTACGCACTTTGAAAGATCTCATCTTGAGTATTTCAATAAAATAGTAAAATTTAGTAATGAGTTACACCTCATATGACTGCAATAAAATGAAGTATCCTTTTCCCCAATTAAGAAAGACACAGAGAAATCATCTGGGGTTGAGATGCAGGCCAGGGGTGGGGGTAAAACACGCTCTGTTTCCATTGCATAGGTAAACATGGCTCCAAATGAGAGGCCTGTGGTCACATAGGAAGTCTGTCCCAAAGTTGGAACTGAACTCAAATCTCTCAAGTTCCTGCCTGTATTCTTCCTACCCAGCCTAACTTCTCATAGGCCCTAAGATACCTTAATGATTAAATAGAAGTTACTCCAAACGAACAAACTACTCGCATGGCCTTGAGGATTACAGTGGTTCTCAGGAATATATATAATTCCTTCTCACCCCCCCCATCTTTTTAAAGCATTGTAAAGAATTTTTAAGAGAATGCTCTGCAAAAGACCAAGTGAATTGCCTTGTTTTTCTGAAGTACATCTGTAACCCATCTTGCTCATTCTGAACACAAACAATTTTGTGCACAAAGATACTGAAATTTCCTTTTTCCGTGACTGCACTGGTTTTATATGCCTCCACCATTATGTCTCAGTAGTTCTAGGACCAAACCTGTCACATTGCAAATACGGCACATCTTGACAGGCCATACAGATGTATCCCAAGTGTTCAGGATACAACTCAAAGTCATACACAGCTGGCTTTCTTGGCTAACTCTCACCCCGTTGTAGTTTTATTTTCTATGTTTGCAATGCTCTTCAGCACATGTAGGTAATGGACCATGTAAATATAAAGCATTTTTTTAAGAACAGATCTGGATGTCCTCAATTACAATGCTTTCATCCATGCATTCCCAATGATTTCCTTTAAACCAAATATATTGTTTTTCACAGGTATTTCCAAATCTGGTCCATAATGGGGAACGAAGAATAGAGCCAGTAAAATTTTTCAGCTGGAAAAATTTCCCATAAAAAGTCAAGGCTTCCCTGAAAATGAAATTTTTCATAGCACTCAGGAGTTACATTTATCAGAGTTGAAGGCCCAGAATTTTCTATTAACTTCACAAACACTCACTTCAGTGTGATTCTATCCAGGCTTTTAAAAATATTGCAAACACAGTGAGGACATTCATAGTAAGTATTAAATCTGACAGGAAAAGCTATATTTTCTATCACTTTAAAAAAGTAAGAATTTTCTTTTTTTTCCTGCCTTATTACTTTTAGTTTTCCTAACCCAATATGTATAAAGACAGCACTCAGAATGTTTAAAGGATATTCATTATTATCAAAGTCTTTTCAGAAAGGAAGCATATAGGGGTTCTGAATGGGTTTGAGATCTTTGTATCTGAAAGATTAACTTTCTGATCCATCACACTGCTGTGGAAAGGCCTGAGTTGTTGTACAGGACGGGCTGTGAAGGGTCTGTCTCATCTCTCTGACCTATAGAGGCTCCCAGACAGCTAAGAGCTGGAGTATTTGATGGTAACTGTCTTACTGAGCTTTTCTCTTAAGTGCAGTGTGATATTATTCTGTAATCACAAAGCTTTCTCTCTGCCCCGATATAGTGGATTTTAATTTTTTTTTTCTCCTATACCAGTGGAGGTCAAGGATGCTTAGGTATTTCAACACAGGTCTCAAAGATTTCTTCAGTTCTTCCTTCCCAATTTCCTAACATTCAGCTGTTGTCAGTTAGCAGGTGGATGGGTTGTCCAGTTGTCATTCTGTACAGTGGTTTTGTACAACAACTGGAGTTAGGTTTTTCTTGCCTTTTTTTCCTTGTTGAATTTTTGTGGATGATATTTGCCAAGGTTTGAGACATGGTAATTCATTGAATAAAGTCCTATTGCGTCTACCCGTCAGCATCTGTGCTGAAGAAGCCAAGCCTTCTCTGGGTGCATTCCCATACTTCATCAGGCTAGATACAAATGTGCACCATTTTACTGCTTGGCTTATTGGTTCTAAAATCTCCAGATTCTTTACCTCATTCTGGCAGCAGAAAGCTGGGAGGAGGGCTTTTAGCTGAACATATATTACAAAAACACTACATTTAAGCCTCCTTTATATTGGAATGGAGAACTGACCCTAAAATCTTCTGAGCTGTAATGAATAAAAGGTTCACTACATGACTCAATGTGCCACACTCTCTCTACATTTGGTCGTGTGCTTCACCGTTACTGTGTATGTTATAATCTTTTTAAATTCAGAGCGTACGCTCCACAGCAGGATCTAATCTATCTTGCTCTTTCTTTACTTACCTATTTAATACTGAGATGAATCTTATATGCAGACTACTTTTTTTTTACTAACATTTTCCTTGCTACTAGAACAGCTGAGCCAACTGATCATTCTCATTTTTCTAAAAATTGCTCTTTTAATAATATTTCCATTTAATAGTATGATCTCAGACTAGAGTTTATTGCTGCTCTTTTTTCTTTTCTTTACAAGATTTCTTTAAAACCTGTTATTGTAAGTACATGTAAATAGTTGTTCTTCATTTCAATTTCATATTTGTTAATCCTGAGCAAGTAAGAAACATATACTTCATTCATACTTACCAATACATGGAAGTATTAATAAATATACCTTTTCACATTCAGCATCTTATACTGGTTTCCAGTTTACTCTGAAAGGTTTAACACTAGGTAATTCAAAGCTTCTAAGGCCAAAAAGGCCAGCCATAATTATTAACAGGTACTCAGGAGACTACTAGGAATTATGAGTTAATGTCTTTCATGTGTCTGGAATTCTGGAGAGGATTCCCTGCTTTAAGATGAAGCTGGGCACTTATTAAAGAAGTCTCACAAATTGATGAGGTGTTTTAGGTTTCACAGTTGCATTCAAACCACGTGCTTCCTAAGCTTCATACTACTGACCTCTTGCCTCTTCCATCCTATCTGCCGTCCTTCAATTTGTAGGCAGGTTCCCACACAGCATGTATTATTCATTATCCTAGCTGCCTGCTCAGCTGCAATCCACATAGGCTCCTGGCTATATTTCATTTTTAGATGCCAGTTTTTAAGACATGAAACGAACAAAGTCAAAGGCTTGATGGCATGCCTGTTCTGAGCTTGCCACATCATTCTGGTCAGATCCCCTGCACAGACTCTTCAAATTTAGTTTGACACATCTCTCTCTAGATCTTGACGGAGCAGTTGCTGGATCTGACCTATTTCTAAGCTGTCTTCACAGGAAGAACCTAGCAGCATGCAATTATAAGATACCCAATGGCTGATGTAAGCTTCTTCCCAAATCTACTTACTGTTTCCTTTATAAGATTGGAAACTGGGAAATAGCTATTGCTGTGTCAGAGGCCCTCCTCAGATTAAAGATTTCATTGCACAAGGTGCCATACAGAACCATATAAAAATATGGTCTATATTCAGTTTAAATTACTTTTGGGGGTGAGGATAACTTTAATTTAAGACATAACAACATCACACAAAATATGTGGAAGCATGCTCATGGGTCTGGATTCGTTTCCACATGCTTTTTTGGCAAAATTGAGTTTCGAAGGAGAATTCAGCTGATCAGTCTATGCTGAGTCTTCCTAGTCATAGGAAAAGTTATGCAGCTGTTTCAAGGGCAGCTGTATAAACTCAACAAAATCACAGGAAAAGCTTTTTATTCATTATAATATGGCCTGAGGCAAAATAAAGCTGAAGTTATTAAACTGTAACTGAAAGCTAGCCACAGTAAAATATATTGAAGTCAAGATAAAAAGCACATACAGAGTATGAACTCCTAGTGTGGAAGGTGGAGGTTAAGAGTGGGAAAAAACTAATTCTTTGGTGAAAAACTGAAATTCCTGAAATCTCTGTTCTTGTAGCCAAAGTGGATTCCGGGATCTGAAAACTGATATTGAATGTCTGCATCAGTCAAAAGAAAAGAGAATCAATCCAGTAATTTTCACTTATAAAAACAATAATAATAGCATGTTCTTTCAACCATGACCTTGATAACTTTTTTAAGAGCTTCAGACAGCACCCTATGTCAAGCTGCAGTTTTTTCATGGCAGGGTTGAACTGCTTTGAAAATGCAACAATTGGCCAGGATAAACCTTTATCTTCATTTACCCGTTGTTGTATTTTTGTAGCCTTCTGGTAGCAAGAGGTCACATTTCCATGAAGATAAATTCCTTATTAGACCCAACTGTGGTCTGAGGTCATTGCATATCTGTGCCAGGACAGACTTAGAAGTGATGGTGAATAGGAAGTTTTTGTGTTGTATTGTCCTGGCTTACTGCAGCTGGAGCCAGACAGTGTTAGGACCAATATCAGCATGGGCTAAAGCAGGCATATCTTTCTAGTTGCTCATCACACCACAATGAGTAAATAAACACTGTCCTCCATCCAGACTGAGCTGTCAGCCCGGTTAGGCATGAGAATGTCCTAATGCACCATGTTTCCTATATCTTCACCTACAGTTTCTACCGCTCATATGCCTGGGGTGATTTCAGATAGACATGGCTGTATTTAAACACAGCTACACTGCTGGCAGGGGTCAGGTCTGCTTGGTCAACACTAATCCTTCCTGTCTACTATCAGCTAGATTGACATCTGATTTGTGTCAAGTTTCTGTGTCCACTGGAAGCCAAATATCACAGCTCTGAGAGAGCATTTTGCCCCACTTTCCTTTAATCACTGAATAATTTTGTATTTTCTCTCCTCAAACTCTGAATCAAGGGGATCACAAGCTACTAAGGCAAAATTGCATATATCTCAGAAATTATACTGGAATGGACACCATTTCACTTTATATCATTCAGTTGCAGTTACAAAAGAGCTAAACAGAATGTTCTTAAGTACAACAATTTTATGCCTGACATTTTGAACATCTAATTGAAATGTGCTCTTTGTTTTATCCAGTGCAATGAAGTAGGTCTAATGTAACACTGATTTTTATATACATCTTAAAATTTGACATAAAAAAAGCCAGCCACTCAAAGTACAGAATATCTCAATGTTCACATCAGACTTGTTCTAAATGAAGCCAAAGGCTTCTCTCATCCCCTCCAACTCCACTGAACAGTTTGTTTTGACTCTGTGATAAAGATCAGCATCTACTGAAAGATAAGCCAGGACCACCACCAATTTGGGCCTTCAAAGCATGCTGAACTACATTATACTACAGTGTGAAAGGATACGCCTGTCACGAAGGTGCCAGCTCTTGTCACAAGGCTGTTCCTCCTATTTTTGCACCAGAGGAGGACTTTCCCATGAGCCTCAGTAGCTGTAGGCTGAGCCTCTGATTGTATGCTGTCCAATACCTGATGGATATGGTTCACAGTTCTGGTACTCACAGAAATCAGCTACATCATATACACGGATTCAAACACAGACCAACACACCTGGGTAATTCTGAACTGCAAAGTCTCCACATACAGAGTTTTCAAATCAAGATAATTTTTCATGAGTGGGAACATTTTATTCTTCAGGTACACAGAAACAAGTAAATATGGGTAAAACTTCCCTAACAAACAGCACCTGCATAAGTTGCTTGACTCAGTGGCATGTTTACTGTACAGATATAAGCCTGTGTGAGAAAAAGGAGCATAACATCTCTGAAAATTAAGCCATTTCTTCACAAAAAAAAAGAAAAAGGTAGAATATACACATGTCTAGATAACTATTTATACCAGCCTAACCAGTCACGTAAGCTGACAGTATTGTACACAGTACAATAACCCTCTTCTATTTTGGCATTTTCACTGCTTGACACTTCCAAAACCAAAAATCAAAATTTTCCCCTCAAGGAAATGACTTGACAAAATTTCATATTTGTGTTAAAAAATAAAAATTCTCTCATCTGTGTTATCAAAGCCATCAAGTTTGAAAGTGTTTTAATTCCAGAATATGAGCAAAAATAACACTACAAAATATATGCGCATGTGTATGTGATATAGTCACTATGGATACAATTATATACTATATGCAATTCAAAGTTTAAATATGTTTCAACGGAGATTTAGTGTTTTCTTTGATAAACAGTATATTAGTGCCTACAGTAAACAGTAAGGCTCTCTGTTGAATGAGTCTGTCTTCACAACACTTGTTAGTTTACCCATTATTCTAAATGTTTTAGCTCTTTTAAATTCAAGGGGTAGATTATAACATAAGAGTTCCTCCCTTACACCCAACTTACACTTTACTCATCATGTCTTAATCACAGGTGAGCCATCTAAAAATCAATCTACTGGATTTTAGGCCTCCCAAACCAATACTTGATAATGCCTATTTTTAGTCACTTCTCTATTACTAACCACCAAGATGTGCATAAGCAAAATTGGTACGTTATTAAGCAGAGCAGGAAAGCAGAAAAGATCCACAGCAAAGCTTGAACCAAAGCAAAAAAAAAAATAAAAAAAATTACAGGATCTTTTTTCCTCCATGCCACCTACTGCAGCTTGGCTACTCCCTTTTCAAAATAGACACCTAAAATGGGAAACTTCCCTTGAACAATTAAGAGTTATCAACCCTTCTCTTTCTAAATTTTCATTTCTCCCTTTTACTTGTTGCGTGGAAAACTGTTACTCCTCATATCTGTTGGCAAAGAGAGGAATACAGACAATAAAAATGCCTCCACCTCTGGGATACTGCATTAAAGGCCTTAGCTGAGGGCAGGCAAGAGGCAAGATCTTCTAGGAGTGGCTTGGAGAAGAGGAAGGACCAGAGGGAACTTCAAGTCATTCATCCTTAATGTAGAAGAGGAGATTTTCTGTGTCACGTAAGGGACAGGAACATGCTTCTCTGCTCCCCTTGAAAGCAAGAAGGGAAAGGAGCAGCTGAAGCAGGAGTTCTCCTGTTTTCTGGATTGCTCCTGGAGCAGGATGGTTATGTACTACCTACTACTTGCAGCCTTAGCACAAAATAGCTGTGACCAAAGTTGTTTTCTTAAGAATTTATATCGTCCACTCAGATGGGCATGTCTTTCAAGAGCCATCCCAAAAGTATTGTGCTACTCCAAGGAAAGGGAACACAGAAGACAGCGAGCAAAGACTGTCAGTAAAAATACTGTGAAACCTGACTCAACTCAACAGGGCCACAGCTGCTATGGTAGAAGGTGCAAGCTTCAACATTATCTAGATTAGATAAAGCACGTGCTACGTACTTCGACAAGAGTGGTTGTTGGAATATTTCACACAAGTCACTGCTGTGCTAACATTGAACATAAACTTCTGGGTGAACTATGAATCCAATCATTTTAAGGCACAAGCTTTCAATGAAAGTATCTTGTCCACTTGACCTTCAACTGCTGATGTCCTTCATTACAGCTGTTAATATATGACAGGGAGTACAATGATACGACCAGAATAGACTCGTCCCTACGCTAAGCAGTTTACAAACAATGTTCCTTGGATCTTTCATGAGCAATTCAGAATTTATTGGGGTTTTCCAGCTGCTTTTAGATCACTGGTTCAACTAAGTCACAACATGGCCTAACCAGCTTCTTTTCCCAGACAGGAACTGGAACACATGGCTTGTGGTTGTGGTAAATTAATAAGGGGGTGAAAAAAAAATAAACAGAAGGCACTTTTCCCATGTGTTTTACAACATTGCAAATATATCCACCATCCAGTTCATCTGCAGCATACCATCCTCTTGCCAGTGATTCCTGTGCTCACTTCCTATATGATACAACATTATTCTCCCCCCCGCAAATACTGATACTGATGATGTAAGCTGGTGTCACTCCACCGTAGATTTTTAAATCAGATCCAGGTTTGCTTCTAAAATATGTATTTAAATGTATGAAGTATTCCCTACTTGTAATGTATATAGCCTTAAGCCATAATTATTGCCTCTATTTGCATAGGAACATTTACCTAGCTATGTAATAAAAAAGCTCAGGAGGAAGAAGGATCTTTACAGACTGAATTTCATTTTACATAAGTATATTGCAAATTAGGCCCAAAATTCATACTTTGGGAAAAGATAATGCAGCATTTTTCAGAGGTAAGAGTCCCACTAAAATGCAGGATTCCTGAAACAAGTTTTACAACAAAAAAAAAAGCCTGTTTTGTATTTTTAAACTACATCCTCATCACTATCATTCATCGTTACAAGTACCATTAGAAGTTTTTTATGTGGTGTGGCTGTGAGTTTCTTCCTAATTATCAGCAGAATATCCCTGGAAATCACTTTCCATTCATTTCCCCAGGCCTAAGGAGTGTGAGCAGAACTGACAAATCTCAGAAACATGCTGTGAAGCAGCACAGCAACTCTTCTTAATTTTTTGGCAAAGCTTGGGTCAGTCTGTGGTTCACACAGTCCGGGAAACCATTTAAAGCATCATTCAAAATTACAGCGATCAAGAGTTGCATTTCAGCAGAGGAAACCTAAAAGGCTGTATAACTAGTTTTTCCCACAGTCCATGAATTCAAAACTTAAATCTTAGTGTAGTCTCACCTTCTGCTTTTATACAGCTAATCACCAGCAGATCTGTTGCCTACCTCTTCCTCTGTGGGATTTTAAGTAGGTGAAACAAACCACCAACTGCCTGAAGTTCACCAGAATACATTTGGGAAGCTGTTTAACTTGTAAATAAAGGGCCTTGCCATGGCCCTTTACAATCACTCCAGCATTGCTAGCCCCTTGGATGCTCAGGCTTGCATGTTCTCAGAAATCTCCTCTAAGCAAACTATGAGGTCAGGCACTGGGACTCAATCCAAAAGTCCACTGAAACCCATGGAAATAATCCCCCGCGTTCACTGCAGTTAGCATGGGAAACCAAATCTCTCTGAATGCACCTGAAATATATCCACAGTCAAGTACTTAATCTCCATGTATATAGCTTAAAACCATAGGTGTCCACTTATATTCTGTGCATTTACCATAACATCACAAGATCCATTATTCATCCAAGACATGACTTAAGCAGATGATAATTGTTGGCAGTGAAAACATGTATTATGGTCATGCCCAAAATTCATGTTTTTTGTGCCAAGCATTACATATAATTAATTTGTTTGTAATGTGTAATTTGTCCCATAGACATTATCATGCCTCCTTCTCAACTGTTCTTCAGTGCTAGCCACTACACCATGACTAAAAATAGTATTTGTAGACAGGTTTATAATGCACAAAGGCTGGTCCAAATCTAGGCCAGCCATTTACTACAGAGATTGTACCCAGAATTCACCAATTATTAGAAAATAATACTTAATAAATCACAAAATATAATTTGAAGGGAAACTAATGAAAGAACTCGCTACTGATAAGCTGTAATTTATGCAATTGCTGCATGCCTTCAAATGTGCTCCACCAGCTTCTCACATACAAGCTCTTCCTTGTGTTTTACCAGCTGTGTTCTGTGCAGCCATTTAGCAGAGTCATTTCTGAGACCAAAGGCAATCTGTGCACAGCAGTGTATACTTACTATGGCCACCAAAGGGAAAAAAAGAGGTATGACAATGGCTAAAAATAATGAAGGCAAAATTCTGGTGATATAAATATAGAGACTTCTAAAAATTAAGCCATGATGTTTAATTTATTCCTGGGAGCCAAAGGTTGGAAAGCTGTCTGCAATGGTAGGTGACCATCTTAACAAGGCTCCAAAAGGAGTCACAGATCTCTCTTGGTGATGGGAGTATCTGAGTTTATCATAATCTGGAGTGCTAACTGGTTATTAAACCTCATGTCTTGAACCTTAAGCCAGACAGTAACTGCAGCAAATCTCAGAGGTGATCTAACAGTGAGGAACAGATTATCCCACATTTTGCTATTAAGAACCTTGAGACCTTCCTCTGCAACATTTGCTTATTAGCAGAAACAGGTTACAGGACTAAGTGAACCTTCAGTGTAATGTAGTTCTTATATCCATAGATTTCTGGGGAAAAAAAAAAAAAAAAAAGGATGTCTGAGCACATCTGAAGCCTAAATTATGTATACAGCATCACAAATGATCAGATAATTGGCCTTCCTTACCTGTAAATATGCTGCCCTTTGTGAAACATACATATGGCTAGCTTGCACAACTAGATGTGTAAAAACAGATGAAAAAAAGTATTAAAACAGACAAAAAATGGGGAAGAGTCCTTTAAGAAAAGATCATTTCTTTTGCCTCTCTCAGCATTGGATTTTATTCTGCAATTCACACATGCATTTTTAATATCCTTTTTTTGGCTTTATAATTTTTGCTGTAGCAGGAAATAAAAGGCTGATCAAGAAGAAATCCATGCAGTGAGTTAAAAAGTGATCTGAGAAAGTTATCTTAAATTTTAAATTGAGATATTTTTAAAACTCTTATTGAGAGGCTGTTCCTGACTTTCTTCTTTTGCCCTCCTGAATTTTAACTAAGGCCTGCAATAAAAAAAAAAAGTGCTAAGGAATTATGAGATATGAATCTTTCATACGGGCACAAAATAAGGTACTTACAGGTACAAGGATACCTTCAGTTGCTTCACAAAGGAGGTGGTTAAATTGCTACAGGCTCTAAATTCAGTGATTTATGGCAATGGGAAACTATACAATATGCTCTTGAAACACAGTTTGGAATGATTGATAAAGTTTTAGTCTGACTGAACACATACAGTAGATAGATTAAGTGTCTGGCTTATCTGTCTGGTCCTGGGTGTTCATCAGTCAACCTAACTAACAGGCTAAAACTCAGGATTGTGGTCAGCAAGTTCATATTCAGCTAAAAATATGGGGTCTGCAGTGAGCTCTTTCACACAAAGAGAGCACATTGAATCCATTTAATGCTTGCTTACCCCTACTAATGCTCTCCAGCTACGAAAGGAAAGAACTGTGGACTTGAGAAGCAAGCTCACCCCTTGCATTTACTTCCCCCTTCATTACTTTTTAACATCATTTTAAGTAACAACTGCTGAAACCCATTAACAAAACCATTTTATGGTGCCAGAAATCTCAATAGCTCATAAAATTGTATTATGAACCATGTTAAATTTTGCACAAGTCAAATGTGATTTAATAGCTTTTAATCAAAACACTAGTGTTTTCTGTGTGGCTAGTTGCCTTCCATCTTGGTACACAAAACAGCTTCAAAGTAAAGACCCAGCTCAAAAAGGTGAAGTGAGGTAAGTAACATGTGGTGTAGAAGATCTAGGTACAAACTCCTAGTTGGTGTAAAGCAGTATAATGCCACAGCTCTCATGAGATCCCAGCTGCCATAGTTAAGGAGGTGAAAGGAGTCCATCTAGAATCAGTGGCTTCACCAATAACTCTAATTTCACTATTTTAAAGGATGCGACTGTCAACATTTTCATAGGTCAAACAAGTGATTTAAGTTGGATTCCAAGCCAAAGAAAATTTAAAGAATGTACTATGGACCGTAAGAAGAATTCAGCACAAGAGAAGTCTATTCTGAAAGATCAGGTTCTTCCTCCCACCAGCTATTCACCACTTTTGGGGAGGAGGGGGGGTGTTGCTAAAAAAAAAAAATTAAAAAAAAATCAATGAACTCCAAACCCCTTTGCTGTTAATCCGTGCTGAGTTTCAAACAAGCCTGTGGAAGGACAAGACCTGAAAATATATTTGCAATAAAAGAGGCAATGGACACAAAAGTATATGCTGCTAATTAAAAACTTAAAATTATATCACAATGACTTTAAATGAGAATGATCTCAGTCTAATCACATAATACTTTCTTTTGTGCTCTAGGTCATGCTGTCACTCAGATGCAGCATTCAGGAAGCACGTTTCATTAGACTAAATAAAGCTTCAATCATGTGTAAAATTTCCAACTTGAATAGGCAGCCATCATATCATTCATCAGTCTAGATGTATTTAATGGGTGTAATTTCTTCCTCATATTTCTGTGTTGATTGTTTCATTTCCATTGTAGAAATCTTTCAAGATTGCTCTTTCTGCTGTTCTTTTTGTCAGGATAAATAATGCTTTTTAGGATGTATCCCAAATACATTCCTTTTTGCTTGTCAAAAAAATTGGGTGATTGAGATAAATTTAAACCGAGACACAGAGAGGAACAACAAAACCAAAACAAAAACATACACATCCCCTCCCAGGAATCAGATGATATTACCCATGCTTGCATGTCTTGCAATAAATAATTACGCTTAATCAAAAACAAATTGAGCAGTCTTGTTCAAACACAACAGCCCCCTGTGGATTCTGACACTGTTTCTACAGTTGAAAGCAAAGGGATTATTTTTAGCATATGACTTTAAAGCAAAACACAACATATAAGGGCCCTTCTCCATCCCTTGCTTCCTCCTTCTCCCTTTTTCACCCAGGTATCTATGGGTAGGTAAGTAGTACAATAAAACTTTCTACCTTTCCAATTTCAAATGAATAGGATGAATTAATAATTTGAGGAAGATTTGCAAACTCATCAGGAATAAACCATAGCACACAGTGTAGCCTTCCAGCACTAAACTGTAGTCTGCTAGCTTAATTGTGAAAAGAAAATATTTTCTTCCAGGCACTTATCTTACAGTTGGATGCACAATTACCTTGCTCATCAGAGGCAAAATTATCACAACTTAAGTATAGTTCTGGGCTATGTACCCATTCAAAGTTTCCACATCAGTAACATAACTTAGTAATTTTCTATCTAGCATACTTCCCTCCCCACACACACTTTCCTTTTTTTTTTTTCGCTCTTTATTCCTTTGCCTGCCTCCATGGAGGACAGAAATGTAAAACATCACATTGGGACTGGACTAGATAGGCAGACTAAGCCTTCCCTCCTCAGACCAGCCTAAACCTTTCCCAGTTCTGCTCCTTTTATCTTCCCTCCTCTTTATGTGCATTTCATCCATCTGTTGTTTTCTACTGTGACCTAGATCCCAAACCTGTAATGAGATCTCTTTTGGTGCATCAGGCTCAGCAGAATCAAACAACTTCCATTTCAGAAACCCATGAGTCTAACTGGGTCCCAAAACATTGCAGACTCATTCTTATTAGCAGCACAGTCAAACTGGTAGATGAAAACACAAAGAACCTTACATTTACCTTTTCTGATATGTGAACAGGTTTCAGAATCCCAGATTAAGCAAACAGGATGGGATAGGGGATTTATCCATCAGGCTATTGCAGCTGCAAGCACGATAGTCTCCCAGCTAGTGATTTGAAGCCCATGGAGCAGAGTTCTGAAAAAAAATCAAGCAGTAAAAATATTTGCTTACTAATATTTGTTTTTACTCACAACTTTCAACAGAGACTAGTTATTTTGGATGTCATGATTATTTCTGAGGTTTGGGACACCATGGGAGGAGAGTAACTGGCAGAGGCATAGAAGATACAGCCTGAAGATGCCTTGAATTTGTCCTCATGGTGAGATAGAAAGCTGACAGATTAAGGTGAAAAAGGATACTTACAACCTGAATGAGAATAAAAAGTCATATGTAAAGGTCCTTTAAAGGACCACCTTTCTGGCCAGGATAAGTAGGTACAGTTCAGGTAACTTTTGTGATAATACAGCTACTCATCCTTTTGATACATGACCTAATTTTGATTCAAGCCAGTGGTAAGATTTTGGTGGCTTCAGTGGATGCTGAATTGAAGAACTTTGTTCAACACCCAGAAGAGAAAGTGAAAAGCCAGAATCCTTCTCCAGGGACTGTAGGGAGGCTGGAACCACTTTTCAGCTCTGCCAAAATGTTCCTGTGTGACCTCCTGCCAACTGTTAATTTTGTCTGGCCAAGAAGCTCAAATATATTTTAAACACCTAATGAACTTTATAGGCTAGTGCCTCTGTGCCATAACTCTCATTAAAAAATGCAACAGTACCTGGGAATCTTTTTAGTGCAAGAATTTTTAAATTGTCATAGTAACCATTTTTTCCCCTCTTTTGTGGCAAAGTGAGAGTAGGTATAAATCTTTCCTCATCTATAATATGTGGCATTGATGTGGACAAGATTGATTTTAAATGAATCCACTTTATACTGTATTTCTCTTATTAGAGTTCTTAATATGAAAAGAAATTTCTAAGTTTCATGGAAGAGATGCTTATACAGTCGCGTTTAAAGAAAAACAGGTAAAAACCTGTCCTGTAAAGGGATGTCTGCATCTTCTATCTCCCTTTTAGGGTCACTCTTCAGATTCATATGCATGAGTGGAGTGTTTAAAATACAGATTAGCTCAGGTCAACTGCAGCCTGACAGGTACATAAGATTTCTTGCACTAGGCATCTCAGCATCTTTAATCTTGGAATCTTTAGATTCCAAATCACCACGCACTTTGAAGCATGTACTTTTCCCCTGTGTTTCCATTGTCTTTAGTGTTCATAAAGGCATCTGAAAATTCTCACCCAGAGTCCCACTCCGTAATCAAGCCATGGCAGAGGATTTAGGAGCCAAGACTGGGATGTGATCTCAGCATTAGAGTTGCTAAAAAGGAGCTGCTTTCTGTCTTAACTCAATATATATTAATATTTTTATTCCTATTAGCATTTTTTGTTAGACAGCATCTACAGGCCCCAGTCATATCTGAGGTCTTGGTGCTTGCTGCCTTTAGACAACCAGAGAGATTTAGGAATTGAATTTAGAGCCACAGCTTTCCAGCTTGGACCTACCAGATAGATACTAATGTCTTTTCAGGACAATCTTAGCAGTGCAAAGGCTGACAAGAACATTGTCATTTACTTCAGCAGGCACAAGATCAAATCCATCATTACCATAGATGCATTTCCTGAAATGTTTTACCGAATAAAAATATTTCCGCTCTCTAAGGGGAGTCAGGAATGAGAATGTTAGCAGAGGAGTTCATAAACACAGTCCCAATACAAAGGAGCTCTGCTTCAGACCCAGCCTCAAATTCTCAGCTCATCTGTTTCTCTCATTGCACCCAGCAGATACAAAACAGTTTTGCTTTTCATGAGCAAAAAGGGTTAATACAAGCTGGAAGTTATTTACAGTTAATAGCAATGGAAAAACTGCAGAGCAGCTTGGTCCAGTATCTAATAATAAAAAATAGTTTCTTGTAAAGAGACTTGAGGGCAGAGACTCTGCAAGTTCGTCACGTTTTTTACATTTTTTTCTTCAAGAAATAGCACAAGCCAGCAATCCCAGCATTTGGGGATAAAGTTTTCCATGGCTTTCTGGTGACCTTGACAATAAGGAAATCAATGACTGGTAATTATAAAGAAAAAAAAAAAAAAGTTGGCCCAACCTGTCACCAGTTCATCAACTGTGGTATTTCCAGGTTTTTGACTAGCATACTTAGTAAGAAATAATTTTGGTCTATTTTAAGTGTGCAAAGACATTGGAGAGAGTAGTGACATACAGTTAGATTATCTTTATTGCTTTGAAAACCTGATGGTCATCTCTAAAAATAAAGGTCAAGAAATTATACAAAGGTACCCATAAGCTAAGTTTCTCAACTCTGATAAAGGCAAAAAATCACTTAAAATTCAAGTCAACAGTTGCAAGAAAAGTTTCATTGAGTCCATTGATGCTACTTCTAAGCATCTGAGAAACTCTTACATAGTTAAAAAAAAGAAAGTAGCTTCAGCTTCATTGAATTCAGGAGAACTAAGACAACACTGAAAATCAGGTGACCTTGCTCAAGAACTCTGGTTTAGAATCACATTTCTGCAGTGCCTAAAGCTTCAGCTGCAACATTAGCATAAAAGGATCTGAGCCTATGCTCAGCAGAATCAATTCAGAGTGTGCTATTAACTTCAGTGCATATTAGCTGCCATATTAAATCAAATCTTTAAAGCTATTTATGTATCTATTTCCCATTGAAATCAAGGGTTTGGGCCTTTATATTTTACAGCAGTGATGATTTACATCAGAGTAAGACATAAGAGGAAAAAAAGCCTAACTCAAAAGACCTAGTTTCTAGAAGTACTGTTATCTAGCAGCTAACTGTACCAACATTTGAGATCCCTGATCAGATTTCTGTCAGATTAAAATATTTAAAGCTTGACCCTGAGGGCAGCAAACTAAAGCTAAGGGCAGTCATCCCTTACCTCTGTTGCTGCAGCATTCCTGGACAGTAGGAGAAACAAAAAACTATTTGACCTGACAGCAGCAGATGCAGCACTACCACTGAGAACATCATATGCAATTAATAACTCAAAACTTTTCTCCAGTTGAAATCGCTGTCTCTCAATGTATGTTTGCATGGGCCCTTTGTTTTGTCCAAGACTTTTGAATGCAATAATCATGATGATGAGGCAGCAAGTCATTGACAAAATACAGTTCAGGCCCAAACAGCAGTGTAGTTTTCATGTGTGTACAAACTTCATCCTGCTGTTAAGGTTTCCCAACACAGAGACAACATGTCTGCAATCACTTATACCCAATGGCTGACAGAAATGGTATGGAGCTGCCACATTTTGACATTTCCAAAACATCTGACTCTGTAATTAACAAATGGTAGGGCTTTGTCTCTCTCTCTCTCCCCCTCCCTCCCCCTGCTTCTTTTGATTGTTTTTATTTATCTTGTTATCAAATAGTTTGAAGGAAGTAGGTTTATGAAAAAGATCTAGGGTAGGCCCTTCTCTGAAAAATTCCCACTGGTCAGACTTCAAGGCTAATAAAAATGCTTTATAGTTTCTTCTGTTGATCCTCCTAACTGGTCAGCAAACCCCTGGGGCACAGTTAGTGCAACAAATTCAACTGTGAGTGCCTGGTGTCTCATACACATCTCTAGTCAGGAATAAGTTTCCTGTTACAAAAGAACAGTCCTGCCAAATAGCTGTGCAAATTTTTTTTTTTTTTTTAATTCCTCACCTGTTCTTGTCCGTGTTTATAGGGAGAGCTCACAATCACGATGCCTATTTTTCCACAATACAATTTTTGCCAAGTGTCCAAAATAAGAATTCTGCAGTATATTGGAAAAAATACAGAGCTGGTTCCCAAGTCTGTTTCCTACATTTGCCTGCACTCAAAGCATCACTTCTCAAATTCCTTCCACACGGTTCAGTTGGAGATGTAAACTTGACTATAATCTACATATTCTATATGGAATTATTAGACAAAAAAAAATGCTAAAAATGCAGCAAATGGAGATTGAAGCCCAAAACAGTAAAAAAAGAAAAAATCTTGAATGTATTTGGGCTTTTATCACCTTCTGCTATTTTACAAGAAGCAGAAAAATGTGTATTTATTTGTCTGACATTAGCACAAAAATTAAGATTGAAGGCTCATGCAGGACTGAAGCATAAGCAGGCAGCACACTTACATCCTTATAAAGCAGGCATCCTCTCAAATGAGATAGTAGACAGCACAGAATAAAGGCAGGCTTCTCTGTCTCTTGCAATGAACAGTCTCTTATGCCACAGGTAGCCTTTCTAATTTCCCTTTGACTTTAGGAGGAGTAGGGAAACACTGACATGTTTTTGATACAAGTTCACCAGGTTCAATGGGAGCATTTCCACTAACTTCAGTGGGGTTTGGAACACACTCAGTGTAAATAAGGTTGGCAGAATGGCAGAAAACACAAATGTACTATTTAAAACTAAGAAAAAAATCCATTGTGGTTCAATACATGTGGAAAAAAAATAAAAATCTAACCCATCCTTCTGAAACAGGCTAAAAGAAATTTTGCTCTTACCTGTACTCTTATCTAGTATGTTTTTCATATTTCTTAAACTTTTATACAGTCTACTAAAATTCTAGAGATGTGGGAACAAGAAGTAATAATAATCTTTCTTCTTTCAGGACTCTGAACAAAATCCTGGCCTGACTGAAGGTAACGGAAGCTTTTCATTGATTTCCATGAAGCCAGAACTTCAACCCCTGAGAAGAAACTGCAACCCCTATTTAAAAGCAAAAATCTGTCAAGAAAACTGGCACAAAACCATAACTAAACAAAGTACACAAGGGATTTCAAATGAGATTAGAAGCATTGTTTTGACCTTGTGGCTTTCAGAGGGGTGTGAGAAAAACACAGTAACAGCACAAGAAGCCTTTGCAAACCGGGCAGCCGAGACAAACAGTTTAAAGGAACTGGAAAAGAAAGTCTAAACGGAAATGGAGTGAAAGGAAAATACAGCTCCATCTAGGGTGAAAGGAATGAAGACCAATAATCACTGGGATTCAGCTTTGTTTCTGTGGTAGGTGCTCTAAAATCCATGTTGGAGGAGCAGACAGAAAGGTCATGGAAGTCAGAATTATTATATGAGAAAGGAAGTAAGGAACAATGGGCTCAGAGGAGTCATGACAACTGAAGGATTGGTGGTCTTCACTGTGAAAGAATGGGTGGCCTTTATTGATGGGCTCTTTCTATAGAGATGAATTACTGTGTGCAATATCTACACAGACCAGAAGTGCACTGGTGACAGACTTGCTGAATTATTTGCTGTGGATAAACTATCTAAGTATTCTTTCCTGATTTTGAGCAAGTCTAATTACTGCTGTAATATGTATTACAAACCTCCGTCCAACAAAGCACATACATATGGTTCTTAACTGTGGCCACATGAGAAGTCTCTTTAGCCCCAGTGGGACTATATATGTACTTAAAATGAGCAGAAGGTTATGTTTCACAAAGAACAAGATCAACTTGACTAAACACATGAGCAAAGAAGTCACATGAAAAAGACACAGAGACAGCAGAGTTTCACAAACAAGACTTTGATGTCTACTGTCAATTCTCTGTAGCGCTGGTCACTACTCTGTGACTGTTTCCCTTATTGCACCATCCTTTTCCTACTTTGTTTACTAAGACTTCCAGCTCTTTAGAGCAATGTGGTCTTCCTCCTGCATCTGTATTTCACCTATGACAAAGGAGCCTTGATGAGCTATAACCATTAATTGATGGGTCCAAAATTACATATTATTCATTATTTGTGGCTTGTGACTGATCATTAAATACATGCCCCTTTTTAATCTGGAAAAGTAAACTAAAACAAGCAGTAAGGAGTGAGTAAAGAAGAGAGAATAGGTGTTATTGATTTTTTTGCTTGTACTAATTGAGTTATTCATGTGAAGATACGCCTCCAGCAGCAATGTGAGCAAAACCTCCCACACCCATTTTCACAAGAACAACTGAGGCAGACAAGCAAAAAGGGCTGAAACATTTGCCGTGAAATTCAGAGATGCAGTTGCAGTAAATGTCCCACTGCAACTAAGAGTGAAGGGGGCAGGATCTAGTTAATACTTTTTTCCTTCAGATTTAGCACAAGAGACCTGGTCATAGGTGGGAAAAACATGCTACGCTCAATCTGTTCGGAACAAAGCTGTTCATTGCAACAGTGAAAAAAGAAAGCACACAAGGACTGGGAGGTTTCTGTTAGAGGAGACATTTTGTAGGACAAAACTGTGGGAATCTGTGGGTGTGTAGTATGCTGAGGTCTCAACTTAGGAACTGTGAATGTAATCTCAACATCCAAGACTAGTAATGTGCAGAAGGAGCCAACGCCACAGACCACCTAATCTCTGAAAAGTCCGAGTTGGAGCAGTTGGCCACAGCAATACAATCCATCTGCCTGCCATGAGATCTCACAGTTCTCAGTCTGGTTTATGTGCACACTTATGATTGTCTGTCCCATTATCCATACGGACCTATTCAGTTTCTTTCTATACCTCCTGTGACTTTGAATACATGATTAGCAATACGATGTTAGACAAGGGCTTTTTTCCCTCCCAGCACCCCCCTCCTTTTTTTGGTCAGGAAATGCCAGCCCTTACAAGTCTCTCATAGAAAATGAATGGGAAATTTGCAAATTCCTGTAAACACCCACAAACTTTCTCATGATCTCTTGTTACTTTTCAATGGATGGTCCTTTGCAACTCCAAGAAGCCTGGGCTGCTGAATACAGCAATCATATTATGCCAGCCTCTGAAATGTGTGGC
Source organism: Haliaeetus albicilla (assembly GCF_947461875.1). Taxonomy (NCBI): domain Eukaryota; kingdom Metazoa; phylum Chordata; class Aves; order Accipitriformes; family Accipitridae; genus Haliaeetus; species Haliaeetus albicilla. Next base: position 31,412,484 of record NC_091489.1, read on the forward strand.
TGTTTCACAAGGCAAATGCCCACACTACCTGGAGCTGGGCAAGCACACAATTGCTTTAGTCTAACAGAGAAACTCTGACTTTTTTCTTCCCCCCCCTTTTTTCTTAAAAAAAAAAAAAAAGCAACCAACAGTGCACAAATACAGATTTGCTGAGCATTAGCTTTTATAGGGTAATCCTTGTGTTAAGGCACATTAAAACACAGGCTGACCCAGGCTTGCACTGCTATTCCTTGAGAGGGTCCTGCTGGAGGTTTTCTGGAGTGCTGAGCTTAGACTTCTTAGCGTTAAGTCTCCAGCAATTCCTAAAAATAACATCACCAAGCCCTCTCATACTTGGCACCAAAGGAACCTAAATCATATCACTGTGGAAGACCACTGTGATATGGTTTCACCCAGTGACTCAAACATCAATCCTGCAGCTCCCAGCTCACCCAAGTGTCCATTTGAGAAAGACACCACGTCTTGACTGGAGTACAGAATGGATAAAACCACAGTGGGGAATCCAGCAGTGGATTTCATTTACAAGTCTCCAAAGTTATTGGAAAATAGCATCTGACAGATTATCATGCCTGGAACTGTTCAAGGGAACCAGGTAAAAAATAATGGAATCAGTCCTTCTGGGCTGCATGAACAGTCCAAGCTCCCACAAACCCTCAGCCAGATGACCCCAAGATGCCCTTACAGACTCATCAGCAATTCAGCAGCAGCCAGAACAAGGAGGAAATGGGGGGCCTTATTAGAGACCAGTCAAAGCAAAACAAACCAAAGACTTGGTCACCACTGCCAAAAAGCTGCTTTCACAAGTCAGGAATCCTGATCATGCAGCTGCCTCACTTGCCCCTCATTTGCCCACATCCGCTGAGTTTACAAATGAACCTATTAGAAGGCATGATTTTCTGTTTTATTTGCCAGGGGGAAAGATGGTAACAAAAGGAGGCTGTGAGTGAATGAATATGCCAATGCTCCTTTTGGTTTTACTGGCATGTCATTATATTTTAAAAATAGAACTTGATTTTTAAAATAAACAAAGCATAATATGGAGGTTTCTGTGTAAACAAAGGATTGTACATGTGGTGGAATGATACAAAATTTCATGATCAAGAAATTTCTCATTCAGTTTGTCTGATCAGCCAGAACAAACTTGCAGTCAGTAGACTTTAATTATAGTTGTATCTAATTGATTCTTTTTCCTTCTTTTTTTTTTTTTTTTTTTTTTTTTAAATCTGTGGTATTGTGGTGCTGCATCAACAGTAGTTCTTGACACAAGAATGCACATTAGGGACTCTAGGGTAGGAAATGGAAAGAACCTTATGAGTAACCACCTCATACTCACTACATGGTTTACTTACTATTTATTTCCATTAGAAATGCTCCGAGGCACCAGCAAACTGATCTCTGAATCTGAACAGCCATCTCTCTCCTGCCTTTAAGGGGAGCCCCTGTCCATGTAGGGAACAAGTAGGGAAGCTGAGCCCCAGCGCCTGCAAGGGGAGCTGAGTCATGAGTTCATAAGTTGGTGGTAACGCTGACAGTCAAGCAGTGCTGGCCATGGCCAGATACGTAGTTAATCATCTTGGGAAAATCATGAGCAGAAATAGAGGCACCTTCAGGCTTACATGACAAATAAACAGGGATTTTCAAAAATCTAGTACTGAAAGTGTGGGCACCAGTCGGAAGTTCACATCCTTTTCTCAAGCAATCTCTGCATGACTTATTCAAGGCAGTACAGAGTCCCTGTGACAGTTGAAAATTATATCCAGATTGCCTGACTCAACCTTAGAAGTACTATTCTTCCTTTAGCACAGTGACTAACGTGTTCAGCAATAGATAAATGAATTAGGGTCCTATCACCTTTGCAAAGGAGTTTGGCATAACATCACATTAAAATAATGGAATGTGGGTTCTTAATTCACTTAGTCATTTTTGAAAACGAACAGAGGATTAACAAGGATCGTGCTACAAATAAACTTATGCTCTTGGCATATATTTAAGGCTTGGTGTCTGCATATGCTGTCTCAGTCTCTTGACCTTTGTGTGTATGAAGATGACACTCAGAACTCACACACCCTTCTGCTGTTTCTGTCTGGCCATGCTAACTGGCCCCTAATCAGTTAACACTGCCTTTTTTAGGAGTGTTTTCTAAAAGCCCATGAAAAACAATAGACACTGAGAATCAGATTTTGGCTTCATCAAATGGCACTATAAAAACAAACAAAACAGGACTCTCAACAAAGATGTCAGTGACTCAACAGCTCTCAGTAACCACTGCAAAATAAACATTAGACAGTAATTGTTATGTAGCGGTTGAGCATCTGCTAAGAGGAACCATATTTTCATTGAACTATGATTCTAACAAAGTAATCACTCCCCAGCAGAAATATGGGTGAAGGGCAATACTTCAAATGTGGAGTGTGTTGATATACAGCAGTCTCCCCTCATACACCAAGCACAGTGTACTCGACTAAATAAATAACAGAAGATTCTTGTTTTGAAAGAGGATGTTTTACAATAAAAGATATTTTGTAAAGTCAATAGTTTTTCTGTTACTTCTGTAGTATGTACCCTAAAGCAAAGTGCTAGCAAATGGCTCTGAGGGTACCTTTATATGTGGGTTTGGCCTACACCGTGCAGTGGAGATGCAGCCCAGCGCCAAACGAATACTGGAAGTCCACATGCTGAAAATCCCTCTCAGCAGGAATTATTAGCCAGGATGCAGCTGTAAATGTATGCAGCCAGCCTACTTCCCTGTACAAGTGAGCTCATGTGGTCTGGAGAGACCTCTCTGTGCCACACGCTGCACTGCCTCCCGCTCTGTGGTTATTTCAAGTAAAACCAACTTGAATGGCATTGCACTGTTAGTGCAATCCTGTCCATCATCTTTGAAGCAACTGCTCCTTCCTGGGAAAATATGCTCTGTTTGGTAACTCAAACTCCTAAAAGAAAGCTTCTTTTGATGGTAAAGCTATGGTAAACTGGAGGAGTGTTTGCTCTCTGCCATAATCCTGGATAATAGAGCCAGTTTTCTAAACAGAGCTGAGCTTTGGGAATCGGCTATTCCTGTCAGACCCAGATTCCTCGTAGCAAGAATGCTTGCAATCTGTGCAACTCTCTGTCCCAGGACAGTATGGCTGTGTAAACAGAAGACTACAGTGGGATCATACTGAAATTTCACATCATACTCTCACAGAGAGACCAGCTTCCACAGCCCTGGCTATCTGCTTTTACCTGTTGTGGGACATAACAGTGTTATCTGAGAAATACAGCTAGAAGAGAAAGAAATCATTGTACTACTACCACTCTGCACAACAGGAGAAAGAAAGCAAGTCTAAACCAGGTTATATTAAACAGTGTATTTTCTTGTTTTTGTAATGTGATGTGTACAAGCATATAGCACACTGGATCCATCTAGATGCTAAGCCAGGTCTGGAAAAGCACCCAAGTTTTTGCAGACCTATTTGACTACCTGGAGCAGCGCAGAATGGCTTTTAGAAACACTGAGAACTCTCGGTTCCTGGTGGAGTAAAAAGGCAGAACCCACTAATACCCAGGCTGTACAAGCAACTACTGAAAACCACGTATCTGCGCCAATTACACTCTCAAATGTCTTAGAAAAATCTGCTTCATGGTGCCAAAATTTAAGCACTTGTTTTTGCAAACTTAATGACAGAATTGTAGCATTTGCACAATTGTATAAACAACATGAGCACTAAATTTAAAAATCAGTAGCTTACAGTCTTCTCTACATTTTTTAATATATAATTTAAAAGATTAAATTGTGCTTTCTATCATAAACATCAATATTACTGCATTTAAATTCTTTCCTACCACACCTCTGACTAAATAATGCTTTTATACCTCACTTCTAATTAGGAGTACCAAATTCTACTATGGAATTTCAATATGGAAGAAAACCAGAATTTTGTGAACAAGGATTTTTTTTTAGGCTGGCTATAAAATATCATTTGCAGCATATTCTAGAGAGAAAAGCAGTTGAACTTAACAAATAGAGCTGACTGGGGAGAACTGCTGCAACTTTTAATACCACTTTATCAGTAGTAACACAAGTAATTTCTGTTGTGGAGTGATTCTCACAATTCCTCTCAGACACTGATAAAACCAAGTGACTGGAGAACTAAAGTCCTGATTGAAAGTCCCTTAAAGAAATAGGCTTTAGAGAGCAACTTAATAAAAACTCCTACCCCAAGCTGTCTGGCAGCTGAAAGAACAGAGAAGAGAGACTTTAAAGGGCAGTGAAGCAGCCAACTCCACTGAAATTCCAAGGATTTTGATCCTTGCATCCCCTTTATAACAGTGAAAAACCTCTTTGTATCTATTAAAATGTTCTGAAGGAAAAGAAGGCTTTTGGATGATATCTGGCTTGCATGGAATAAGATACTGTATAAAAGTATAGGAAGGAGGCAGTCCCTTCCCTGCAAAGTTTACAACATAAATGAAAACAGCAGAGCTTGATATAGCACAAGGAAACAATAAGGCAAGATTGGGCATCGTGAAGAACCGAGTCACAGTAAATAAGCTGCCTCTCATCTCTTCTGTAGGCACTCCAGTAAAGAGCTCAGCAAATTGCCAGACCATGAAACCTCCACATTTCACCTGAGAGAAGCAAATCACAGCTTGCCAAAAACAAACCAGCCTTTAACCTTTTCAGTCTTTTAACCTTTACATAAACTGTGCTTGTTTTCCCGTATGAACAATGGCCTTATTGTTTAAGCTAAAATACAGTACATGACCTGTGATGTTAGGAAATGAATGAATTGTTGTGTTGTCAACAGTTACTTTTTTCCATGCCTCTCTATATCTAGGAATTTCTTTCCACGTCTTTAGGTTTAAGAAAAACATGGCACTTTGGAGAAGGCCACTAATACCCTAAGTAACAAGTTATAGTAGTGAAAATTATGTGATACAGGTTTTCAGTAATTCAGGAACTCCTAATATAGGCCCACTTTTCAAAAGAATTCCCCTCCAATTTAGGCATGTAACATTAACTTTCAAGAGTTTACATTGCCCAGAAACAATCATTTCAGACACACAGTGGGCACTTTACAAAACCTGGCTACTTATTAAAATGCCAAAATGGAAGCAGAGCTCTTCCCAACATCTGGCCAGACTGTGGCTGTGACTCAAGATGACTGCATGAGAAAATAGAGGGTAGGTAAGAGAGTAACAAAAGATTAGGAAGAAAAATTCAGACAATCATTCAACTTTAGACATGAAATCCATCTTCAAACACTCAATGCTTACTACAAGTTCATTTAAAATTGGAAAATGTCCAAAACAGTTATGGCAAAGATGCAGATAAAGCAGAATCTTTACATATAGCAGAGAAGGTATCCAAAGTGTGGCTCTTCTCAAAGACAAGAGACAACAACATAACAATAAGGAGGAAAAACTTTTGAAAAGGGATCCTTAGAGTCCGAAGAAGTTTTAAAAAGACATTCGTAAACAATATGAAATGTCCCTTAAGCAATTACACACAGTTTTCTAGATTAGAACACTTCCATCAACTCAGGAAGGAAAAGGTTCTCAATTTTGTGAGACCTACCAGACACTGCATGGACCTATGAGCAAATGTTTATGTAAAGGAAATATTTTCCCAGGTTGTACCAGTACCTAAATGAAAGGACAGATCTGGAAGGTATAAGTATAAATGGACTTGTCTGGGCCAAAGTACTCTGTGACAAAGCAGATTTCAGACCTTATTACCCATTTTAGCTAAGAGCACCATAGCCTAGAGGCAGCTTTTATTTTATTATATATAGCCTTGAAAAAATTTAAATTTAGGAGAAGAATCTTTTTTGACTGGTTTTGATCAACAGTCTCCCTTCAGCCACTGCTTCCACAAGCCCCTGGGAAATGAACAAAAATACTCATCTGATTGCTGTTTTGTGGGATATGCTTATGTATCACAAAAATGTGGAAGGGATACCACTTCAATGATATAATGCATATTTTAATCACAGGGTAAGGAATTATTGCCCTACAGCTCTGAGATTTTAACCTACAAAATTCTATGTAAGTCCATCAGGGCTAGGACAAGAAGCATAAGTCACCCCTAACAGGCAACTTCTAGAAAACCAGTATGAATACATCATGAATTGGATAGAAACAGAAATAATCTAAGGAGAAAAGAAAGAATATCATCAAAAGACAAGAGGTAGATGTCTCAAATAAAGACTTCTCTGAGCTAACAGGAATGACATTTCCATGTTTTTCATCAAAAAAATGAAAGAAAAGGAAGGAGAAAAAATAAATTGTTCCACATAATGCAACAGCTCCTCAGTTAATGTAAACTGGTGCCAGTTCATTGAAGTCAATGGAGCTACAGTGATACGTACCAGCTGAGGATGGGGTTCTGAATTTGTAGGCATTTGGCATAATGCCAGCCTCTCTCTGCATACAGACTAGTATTGTGTATGTAAACACTGACTCCCTAAAAATCATATTTTTTAAAAAATGCTTTATAGTTCTGATGAATTTGTCATGTAAAACAAATTGTGGGCTTCCTGTGTTCAGTGCCTTCATCTGAGCAGCAGATACTTGCAATCTTGTATGTGCTCTGGTTTTGCTCACCGAATTTCACCAGGCTAAAGGATGGCTCACTCAAAAGGCAAGTCAGAACAGAGCCCAAAAGAACAGCTGCTTCATCTGTCGTGAATAAAGAAAATTTTAAATTTCATACTGACACTGTTGTGTGAAGGTTAGATTGTGCTGGCAGGAAGTAAAGGATGGTGTTTAAGCTGCACCCCACTAAGAACCACCAGGACTTTCAGATCCCTGCCTCCACCCCCAATCATTATTTCTTGTCCTCACATCATAGACTAATACTTTACCATTGTCCTAGACCAACCCGAAGTCCCTCTTTCACCATAGTGAGTAAGAGAAGACTTTGTCCACATCTTGCCAGCTTCCTGCACTTGTTTTGTGAAGGGAAGAGACAAGCTCTAGATCTACTTAATCCCTATAAACCTGCATTGACAGTATGGGTTTCCACGTGTTTCCTCTGGTATGTTACATTATGTATCTTACCTACCAATCTGCAGTTCAGGATAGACTTTTGTTCCTCACCAACGTAATACTAACCCTTAAACAAATTTGTTCAAATAAATAGAAGCACATCTGACCTTTTGGAGACTCCAGAGATATCAGTCTTGGGAGCCAATTACCTCTAGAGTATCCATTTTACTGTTTCTGAGGGGATCACTGCAATAAAGGAATAAAAAGTCTTTGGAATCACTCATTTAACCTATAAACACTCTTTACACAAGCCATAATAAGTTAAAGAAAACAGAATTATTCAGTTGCCAATTATTCAATTCATTTTTACGAACACATAAACAAAAGGAAGAAAAAGCACATGTACTTAATTATCTTGGCTGTAAAGGTAGACTATTTCTCCTTTTGCTTTTCATCCTTTAAGGTTCAGGTGACAACTGGTCAATCTGAAGAATTGTTCTAGATGAACACTATGGCTTAGGTTGATCTCTGGAATTAGATCCTTACTGCTGAAGAAGATCATTACAGGTGCTCACTTGAGACTAGGCATCAAGTAAGAACATGATCAATCACATTTTTGACACAGGAAGCACTATTTTCATCTAGTGATCTCAGTACATACGAGTCTTATAGACTGACATAATCTGTAGAAATGTCTGAAAACAAAGGTGTTTGACAGCAGTAAGACCAGAGACAGATTCCCAGGTGGACTTGACTTCCATTTTTTGTAGCTCCTTTCAGTAGCCTAATTTTGTCTGAGGCTCAAAAACAAAAGAAAAACTTTTGATTCATTTTATCAGTATAGTGTAAAAGCATCAGAGATCTCCATAAGGGTATACCACCAAAGGAGAAACAAATCTGAACAAGATTGATAAATCTAATTCCGTATTGACTGTTCAGTTCTTCTATTCACTTAAACTAAGTCATTAGGATTTATGCCCAAAACTGAGCCTTAAGTTTGATGTGCATTATTTGTTCCAAGATTTGCTTTTTAAGTCACAATACTTGGAGGGAGGAATGACTTTTTAATCCTTATCTGTGTGCCAGATTTAATAAACACATCTGTTACAGACTGCTAACACAACCGCATAAAATCTTTGGGTAGAATCTATGCCCACTTAAATATACTCTGTCATTTATCCAATTAAATATAATTATAGAAACAACAAATTCACCTGATTTATGAAATATTTACATCTCATTTTAGGACCAAACCCAAATATAATTAATAACTATAAAAACAAGGGGTAGGAAACCACCACTGGTTTGCCATACTTTCATTTGTTGACAGTGGTTTTGGTTAATAGAAACATGTGGCCTGTGAAGAGGAGGGGGGATTGTTTGGGGGTTTGATTTTTGGTTTGGGTGGGGTTCTTTTGAGATCACAGATAGTGGTGGGAGAAAAAGTTAACAATAACCAACAAGAGATTTCACCAAAAACTCAAACCAATCAAAACTGAAACCTGTTTTGATTGGAAATGAGGAAAAGGAAGTGAGTGTTCAGATCCAGATCTAAATTAGGTTTAGTCAGTGGTTTGGTGTTTGGTTTCATGACCAAATCAGGGCTAGGGTTCTCGTACAGACTTGATGATGATGAAATCTTCTAAACTTGAATCGTGTAACCTGAAATCTTGTAACCTGTTGTCTTGAGATTTTGGTCCCCAAGCCTGGAAATCTTTTTATAGTTACAGCTGGTTGACTGACACCACTGTTTTCTACATTTCTTTTGGGATAGATTCTTGAAATTTCTTTTCCTCAGTCACTGTTTTCCATGATGCATAGGAAGAACTCCAGACTGAAAACCTGACATTTGCAACTGATATTCAAAATGTTTTAACTGAACTTTAACAATTTTGGCCCACATGCAAAAGAAATATTTTTAGCATGTGCTAGCATATAGCACAATTCAAGATCCCAAGAAGCACAAGGAAGACAAGTACCAGAGTATAGACCCTGAACTTCAGGAAAGCAGTTATCTCATGTAGGGAACTGATAGGTGGCATCCTGTGGGCAACAGCTCTGAAAGATTAAGGCTGTCTTCAGGGACAAGCTCTTCTCAGCACAAGAAAGCTCTACCCCTGTGCTCAGGGAAGCAAGTAGGCATATCAGTAGACAAGCGTGGCTATACTGGGAAATCCTGACAGAGTTCCAGTGCAAAAAGTCATACACAGGAGGTAGAGGCAAGGATAGGCTACAAAGGACAAACGCAGAAACATAGCTCAGGCACATAAGGATGGTTTTAGCAAAGCCAAAGCTCAGCTAGAGTCAAAACTGGCAAGGCACATTAAGAACTATGAGAGCTTCTAGAATCAAATCAGTAGCAAAAGGAAAAAAAGAAGTGGGACCACTGCTGAATGGGGTGGATGACTTTTAGCAACAGCAGATACAGATAAGGCTGAGGTGCTCAATGCTTTCTATGCCTCAGGCTTCACCAACAAGGTCTATCCCATCTTTGCACCTACAGACAGGGTTCAAGGATGAGAAGTCAGAAGTTGTCAAAGAGAAGTCAGAGATCTTTTAAGAAATCCTGACCCTTTTAAGTCCATGCTACCAGAAGGGATGAAGGCAAGAGTGCAGATATCAGTGGTGGCATGGCAGGGTCACTCTCTTATTGACAAAGGGAGGTCCCCAGTGACTGAAGAAAGACAAAAGTTTTACCCATCTTCAGAAAGGGTAACTAATGGGAGATTATCTTAAATCCTTGATGCAATAGGCCCTTTAGTGGAACAATTTACAGGACTCCCTAGGGCAACTATGCTTCCCAGTTCACTTTATCATCCATGCTACAGAGCTCTCTTGCATCCATGCTACAGACTGCACTGATTCATAACAGTGGCAATGTCAATTT